>NC_083463.1:14705312-15075312 GCF_030014155.1 Tachysurus vachellii
CACTGAGGGAGGGAGAGAAAGAGGTAACATCTTCCTAAGACATCCAAATAATCTGTGAAAGGCTGTGATACAAGCATAAGTAAAATACCTTCTACAGAATGCAAGATATTATACACTCCCCTGCCACTACTGTATAATAGGAATACATGTTTCTGTTCACATCAAATGTTTAAATTGGGAAACATTTTTAGAAGATTGTTATACAAAAAATCAAGAAAAAGGCAGTTCTGGAAACAGAAACACCTTGCTGAAGAGACAGAGTTCAGAGGAGAATGGCCAGACAGGTTTGAGCTAAAAGGAAGTCTATGGTTAAAGGACTATGCTTTACAACTGTGGTAAACAGAAAATCATCTCAGAATGTACATATTTACAATCATTATAAATGTACATTCAGCATTTGCTGTAAATATGTAAGTTTTTATTTCTAAAGTTCTGTATAAAATTAAATTGTACATACTTCTTTGGAATCACCAATGATAGGAGTCACCTTCATGGGCATGTGCCCAATAAAGCAATAGCTGCATTTGAGTAGTGTTGAACACTGATAAATTACTGTACTGTACACTGACCTTATTCCATCAATCTCTTATTTGCAGAGAGAAGAGGACAGAAATAAGGGGTTGGTGTCGGGGGGGATGGTTTTGTATGAATCGCTCACATGGTTTTTAATATTTCAAAGAGCCACTTGCTTTGTGACTGTGAGCTTTCAGACTCACATCCTGCCTTTTTTCACCAGACTGTCATTCTCACACTTAGTGTCAGTGCCCAATGTATGACCTCTATTACTCATAACATTAGTGCTAAACACACACACAAACACCAAATACACAATTGCACTTATTCCCTCAATTATCATAGTATATTTGTACATACAGTACAAGTATTTCATTTCATATATGTTCATTTGCAATATTAATATCATTATGATTTATCTTTATTCAATATTTGACACATTTATACCCCAGATGGGTTTAAATTCATATTTCATGCATCTTGCTAACAGCATATAGTGTTTATTTTGCCCACACATTCACATGCAGTTCTAAGTTCCCTAGCTGATGTTGGCAATGGATTGTATGGCGGCTTCATGAATATGCAAATATGGTTGTTTCTGTGATTGATTACCAGTGTAGTAATTTTCCCTGCTTTTTGTTTTTCAAAAGATCTATTGGCCTTTCACAGTGAGGGGGAGAGCAGAAACAATGTGCTTGTAGGAGAACATGAACAATACTGCATATATGAACTACAACCTCATATGCAGCCTTATGAACACACTGTGTTCCATGCGTATCTTTCCATTTTCATCTATGGTTATAATTCTTCTTCTTCTTCTTCTTCTTCTTCTTCTTCTTCTTCTTCTTCTTCTTCTTCTTCTACTTCTTCTAATTATTAATTATTAATTATTATTATTGCTATTATTAATAATTGTTGTTGTGGTGGTGTTGGGGTTGGGGGTAGTTAAGTAGTGTTTTTGACAGGTTTCATTTTATGATACAATCCTATATGTTGTGTCTAATAATTAAGGTTAATAATAATACAAGTCAAGGCTAGCCCTGCAAATTAGAGTCACAGCTATGAAGTTGATATTAAACTATCTCAGGCATGGGATTGGAATTAGTCTCTATTTCAGCAGCAGACTTGAGAGCCTGACACACAAGGTAAGGTTATTAAACTGTCATTACTGAGACTCTATTAATTATTAATGGTTAAGATGCAAAGAGAGTGCTACTGCAGATGAAGCTACGGAAAACTGAAGAACCGCTGGACCAACATAGACTGGAAAGAGAATGGGTTAGAAAACAGGGCTAGTAGCAGAACTGCTTTATTTTACATCTCAAATAGAAATTATTAATAAGAAAATTATAGATAATGTTTCTTACTGACACTAAAACATTCTCAAAATTCTACACCTACTGTGGAAATGTGACGCTTCATTGTTCATAACAACTTGTTTACACATATGTCCTGAAAATGCATAGAATGTCTGCATGGTTATCAGACTGTGCATGTATATCACTCTAAATCATAGTTTTATGGTGTATAATAACAGACCACAACAGAAATCACAGCTTGCAGAAAGGTTCACATAGATAACTCAGTAACTCTGTTTTGTTGTGAGCTGCAACTGCTTGTTGATTATTTTCATATAGCCAATAGCATAACGGTGAACACACTCAATCATGTTTATTCCTTAGATATACATATTTATGGAGGCACTCCAGCAAATATATAAAACAACTCACATTCTATTATGTACTATTAAGTACACAAGTAGTTAGAACATCAATCATGCATATTAACAGACTATTAGAGCTAATGTTATATTATGGATGCACTTTTCTTCTTTATTACGGTCCCTTGCACGGTCATTTGCTTAACAATTCAGTCTTTTTTCCTTTACAGTTAGTATTTGTGAAATGTGAAATGTGGGCGGTACAGAGGGCAAGAAGGTAGTGTTACTGCTTCACAGGTCCAGTGCATCAGATTCAGTCCTGTGTTCAGTAGTCGTGCAGCTGCAAATCAATACAATATCATTTCATTAGTAACACCTCAAAACAACATATTCATTATTAATGTTAACATTATCTCAGGATGTTGTCTAAATAGAATTTTGCCACGTGTTCTCCCTGTGCTTGTTCCTCCAGGTTCTTTGGTTTCCTCTCATTGTCCACAAACATGCAGGAAGATAGAAAAAAGTATGTAAATGTATCTGTGTGAATAGTGCCCTATGACTCATATCCTATCCAAGGTGAGTTCTCTCTCCTTTCACACAGCATTGCTGTGATAGGTTTCAGATCTACAGTGACCAGTGACCTTGACCAGGATAGATACAGTAGATAGATAGATAGATAGATAGATAGATAGATAGATAGATAGATAGATAGATAGATAGATAGATAGATAGATAGATAGATAGATAGATAGATAGATAGATAGATAGATAGATGAATTAATGAATAAGAAATGCTTTTTACAAATATATTCAAAATCCATTGTCCTTAGGCAAGAAGATTCACTGCTAAGCATTTGTAAAGGAAAAGTCATATGGAGCCAGTGGGTGAATTTTTGCCTGGGGCTCAATAACAAAATTTGTTTTGTTTTTATGTTGTCTCAATATTGAAGATACAAAGTATGCTGGTTTCATAATTTATTGAACAGGCTTATGAATGCTTAGCAGATGTAGTCTGAGCTTCAAGTGCTACCCTTTTACTGAACAGCTGCTGCAGTATCTTGAGCTGTCAGACGTTTATATTTATAGTCTTAAGTGCAATAACTTCCTGAAGTCCTCACTAACTAATGTGCTAAATTCAAGAATCACTGGCAATGCAAGCTTTCCCAAAAGAATACTTTGTTATCTCTATCTCCTTGTTATCTCAATTCCATCCATTCCTTTTCTCTACTGCTTATGCTACATAAGATCACAGTGACCTGGAGCCTGTCCCAGGTGAATTGAGGACAAGATGTGGGACACTATGGAGGGGGAACCAACCCATTGCATAGTACAATCACACTCATACTTAATCATAAACTACAAACAATTTAAATATCAATCAGTCAGCCAAGAACACATGTTTCAACAGACAGCAGAAACCCCAATAGCACTTGCAGAACATGCAAACTCCCCTCATATAGGGCAGAGGTGGAAATGCCCCAACCCCCAATCCACACACGATGTGCTAACCACCCCCTTCTCTTAATGTTTTTTTTTAATCCTGTATGAATAGAATTCAAATAACATAGCAAATCTTTTCTGAGGATCATAAAAAATTGCTTAAGGAGCATTTCAGAGATATCAGCTATAAATAGAAATTATGTATTGGTGGCAACAAAAATAAACCAGTGTTAGCCACATTGTTTAGTTTCTGATTGTATCAGGAACTATAAAATATCTAAAATTATAAACATAGCAATACTATTAAAAGTTTTTCACAATTGAGTGCCTGGTACATTTGTGATACAGATTTCAGATTTGAACAGTTTTGCATTTGCTTTTGGGGCAATATATTATATGTATTATATGTATTGTCATTTATGCTCAGATCATCAGATCACTATTAATCACCTGGCATATTGCAATGTATGTTTGTGTAAAATGTGTGTGTGCGTGCGTGCGTGTGTGTGTGTGTGTGTGTGTGTGTGTGTGTGTGTGTGTGTGTGTGTGTGAGAGAGAGAGAGAGAGAGAGAGAGAGAGAGAGAGAGAGAGAGAGAGAGAGAGAGAGAGAGAGAGAACTGAAGATGAGGAGCAAAAAAGCAAAAAACACACTGAGTTAAAGATTGTATCTTGGCCTATTTTAGATAGAAATTTTACATTTCATAATTGTGATAACCTTTTAAATGATGAAGCCTTTAGAAAATTTTAAGTGATTCTAGTGATTAAAGTGTTTGTTAGGTCCTTGTGCCATCCTTCTATAGAGGAACAGTGTTCTATTCTAGCTGGCTGCCACACAGTCTGACCTCAAAATGACCTTTAGAAATGTCACTTTAGCCACAGAGGCAGACATTGTATTGTATTGCATTGTACTGTGTGAGACGTATCTTCCCCTACAGGGAAAATGTGGAACTTCAGTCCCTGTATTCTATGAACAGGTGTAACAGCGCCATTTCAGGTTTGTATTTGAAAGCATGACCTTGTTTGTGATTTTCATCTACCCATAGAATCAACAATGTGTGACGTAAATACATGTTAATGCCATTTGTAATTCGCATTTGATGTCCAGAGATAATGATTTTGCTGGCTGGCTCTAATTCAGTCTGTATGTCTCAGAGCACGCTACTTTAATAACGATTTAAATAAACCGCGTGCGTTCTGAATGCGGCGACCCTGGAGCGCCTTCAGCACCACGGACAGCTGCACGGCAGGAAGTGGCCGTCGACGCTCGTTGTTTCATTGAGAGAGAAAGAGAGAGAGAGAGAGAGAGAGAGAGAGAGAGAGAGATTTCCTGAGCTCGGCCCCGCCAGCGCGTCCCCGCCACTGCCTCGCGCGCGCTCTCTCCCACGCCGTTCCTCCCCTTCTGCGCACCGTGATTGGCTAACCGGAGCCACGGTTGGGCGCGTCAGCATCGTTGCGCTGCCCGTGCGGAGAGATTGCAGTGTCTGTCTCATCCGGCGTCCGCTGCCTCTTCGCTGGGACACAAGACGCTCTCCACCGCACCGTAGTTCAATTCACTACTCCGTCTGTACGCCGAACTAGGTTCCTCTGGTTTTACATTTTAGCAGGCTGTCGTTTTTTCTTTTTAGTCGAGTGCCTGTTTTGAAGCAAAAATGTTGGACCCGTCATCCAGCGAGGAGGAATCGGACGGGATAGTAGAAGAGGAAAGCAAAGAGACGCTGGCGCCGCAGACTGGAGGTCCTCGCGTGTCGCCGAACAGAGGAAGCGAGAGCTCGGAACGGCTGCAGCCCGGGGGCCGTGGGAACAGCGCCCGCCCCAGCAGCCCGAGCCCGTCCGCCGCCAGTGAGCACGAGAAGGAAGATGTCGAGAAGCTGCAGCGGGAGGAAGAGGAGCGAAAGAAGCGCCTGCAGCTCTACGTCTTCGTTATGCGATGCATCGCGTATCCGTTCAACGCCAAGCAACCGACCGACATGGCGAGGAGACAGCTCAAGGTAAGAGAACGAAAGCAGCGGTGCATCCTCCTTTCATCTCACCTTGTGAAGCACATGCTTTTGCTTTATTCTTTTAAGTTATAACAAGCATGAACATGTTTGTAGAATATATATATATATATATATATATATATATATATATATATATATATATATATATATATATATATATATATATACGCATTAGCAGTGATAAATGTATGAGGTCACCACAGTCCTCTGTTTTGTGGGACAAGTGGGGGAGGTGTGTGAATGAACGGGATAGCAGAAGCACAAAGATCCTTGAATCTGGGATGTAGATGCTAGGCTGAAAGTGACCCCAAAAAGCAGCTCGTCCCACATCCATGACAGCGCAAGACGACTTCCAGTTAAGTGCTTATTCCCTGAAAGGGCGACAGAGCAGCCGGACCAAAATAAAGCTCCGTCACGGCCCCAGGAGAGTCACCTGACCCACGTGTTCTCGCGTCGGGCTGATGATAGAATCTATTACCTAAATCCCTTACTAGCAAACTACCGTTTAAAATTATATCCAAAAATAGCCTACTACACCTAGTATGCCAAAAGATGGCGTACTACGTAGACAAACCATCAGTAACATGCGGTTTGGGACTTAGATCCATCATGTCTCTCCACATTAGCTCTTTCATCTGCCTGTGTGACCTTAGGTGTCAGATGTTAATGTGAGATCCACTAAATGTTTGTTTCCCCACTGAATATACTTCAATCTAAAATGATGAAACTTGAATGAAAGCCAGTGCAATTGACCCAATTTAGGACAGAGGAACCCTTAGTATTTACAAACATTTGAATTTCAAATGTAGAAGCAATAAAATCTACTTTATAAAACCCAGGTATTCACTTTCTAGTTTCCTGTTTACCCTGTAAATCTTTTTCTTTTTTTTATCTATAGCAAACAAACATGGTATTAAGTTTCAGCATATTTGTTCAATGTGTTGCTCTGCTTTTCTCTTTTCTGAGCACATATAGTAGATCTAATTTTTTTTTTATCATCCAGCTATCGTTTTTCTTTCTTCCATCCCTCCATAACCATCGGAATTAGAGTAAAGCTTCAGGCTATTGATCACAGTATGCTGCAGTGTTTCATACTGTTTCCACTCTTTGTATCTGGTCCTGATCTTGCATGTGCGCACTACAGATCCCATCTAATTCTCCTCAGTTATTGATCGAGGTTGAACATTTACATTTTACAACAAGTTCTTAACAGCCTGAGGTCACAAACCATCTACAGTCACTGCCAGATAATTAAAATCATTTGTTTCATCATAATTTTAATATAATCCTTCAAATAACTATGGCTCCATAGTCATGTACAGTATTTTACTGCATATGACCAACACTTAAAGTCTACATCTGTTTGCAGGAGGACCTTATGGCCCTAATTAAGGTTTCAATGTGACAACATTAACATTTTGTTTCAAATACTGTACAAAGACACAATAGCAAAATCACATATTAATCCTGTGTAGTACAATGTGAACTTTGACCATTTCACTTTCATACAAGAAACAAGGCTCTGGTTCTCCCATTGGGAGTCAGCTGAGTTTAGTGAGTCATGGCTGGTGATATTTGGGTCATAGAAATTCATTTTAGTGTTGAGTCACTCCTAAGGTCCTTAAAGCGCAAAAGAGACATTTCAATCTCTGTGCAATCTAAATCATTCCCTTGAAGGACATTCATCAAGTACAAAGAATACAGGACTGATAGTGTTGGAAATGTATGCATTAAAAATCAATTGGGACTGAATTTGGACTAAGATAAATATTACTAGCTAGAAGGATTCAAATTAATTCCTAATAACTTTCCACTTCACCAATTTGCTGTAATAACAAAGAAATGGGTATAAATATTTAACTGAATTGAATTTAAAAACATTGTTAAATATTATTATTAATAGCATTGTGAAAAATAATTATCAGTCATTGATTATAATGGTGCAATCATTGATTAATGATCATGTCATTAATCATGCCATTTCATTAAAAATATTTCTGTGTTAAGGTTTGGATCATTTAGTATTGCCATGAAACTTTAAGATGTATGTTAAACAAAGACTTACAGTCTGACCTTGCGTTTTGATTTATAACATCAAGATTTTGAAAATGTGTATACAATATACGAAATTGTACTGAGCTTTGCATTTTGTATTGCGGCAAACTACTTGTATAAAGACTTTTAATATATAATTTAAAAACTTAATTGCAGATTATCCTCTTTCATTTCACCAAATTGATATATTGTTTGACAAAGCAGGATTGTGGAAATATTAAGGTAAATGAATTTATTTCCCAATAAATCCATTGCTGGTGGCCATCGCTGGGTGAAATATTTATTTCAGTTATTTTTTCTGGTCTTTGTGCTATGTTGTCCTTTTAGTTGACTTGCAGTTCATTATGAATGGAGAATTCAATAGTTCATTCTATCAATATTAAACAGTAGATACATGGCATTTCTCATTTTTCTTAGAATTTAGTCTAGTATAGTGTAGTCTAACAGTCAACATCATAGCCACACATATTTCATTTGTTTTTTTTAAACAAATATATTTTAACAGTGTATATCTTAACTGTTTACTGCTTAAATGTAACAACAAGTCCTTAACAAGTCCAACAATATACTGTAGGTAATCACAAAAAATAAAAGTCATGCAGGTGACCATAATGCATCACAATTCACAAAAAAAGTCATATGGACAGGTAAGAAATTGTAGGGAAATGCAACCAAATGTGTCTTAATTAGACCTTTTTTAAGGCATACAACCAACTACAAGATCAACCTCAAAGCACATATTCCCTGCAGCTGTACTAAAATGATCAAAATGATCAGTATGTCTGTCTATATATGTATATATATATATATATATATATATATATATATATATATATATATATATATATATATATATATATATATATATATATATATATATATCATAAAACTAAGACAGTCATATATATATATATATATATATATATATATATATATATATATATATATATATATATATATATATATATATATGACTGTCTTAGTTTTATGATATTCATGCTGTGGGGATCTTGTGATAAAATCTCAGAGGACTTCTTCAAACAAGAAGACACCTAGTGAATATGTAATGAGTAACTCAATCAGGCTTGCACTTCTGCTGGTTAAATGGGTTGTGATGAAGACTGACTGCACTGCCCTCCTGTGCAGTGAGAACCCAGAGCTGCAGGCCACATGATTACCTCTTTTTTCAAAAAGGGGATGCAAATCAGAGCATTATTGTGTGATTGTGTGGTTAGGAATGTATGGATGTATTCGAGTGACCAGTGTGAGAAATTCAACTGCATTTCTTCTCTGATTTTCTCGTTTGATCTTTTTTTATCTATTGAGCTCTGTTCGTGTGTCTAAGGGATAACAGACACCTTCAGCTCTTTGCTACATTTGAAAATGATAAGTATCACCATTTAATCATATAGAAGCCCAGATATGACCGAAATGTCATTACAGACCGGTCTGGTTTTGTGGGATCTCATCAGTTCAAAAAGGCAAATATAAAAATCTGACTTAAGAAGAGAATGATGAAAAGCTGCACTCAACACTCACTCTGTCAAGCTAAGCAGAGTCTGAGATTAGGACAGAGCTGACAGCAGTGTATGCGCAAACTATAAAGTGACATTACTAGCATCTTCCTATAAAGACAGACATTAGATGGACCATGATTTTTATTGAATATTGTATTTGGTCATGTAATCATTCAGATAAGGTTCTTGGAAAGAATAAAAATTATACACTCGAAGAGGTCATGTAGTCTAGTGAAGACATGTCTCAGCAACAGCAGAGGAGACTGAGCTTGTGATCTAAAATAAGAAGTTCATCACATGAGAGGAAATTTAATTAGATAAAGAAGGCAGATAAAGAAGAGGCTAAAAGAGGTGGCGTTTAGGGAAACGATAATAGAGTGGAAAATGCAGTATACACACACATGCGTATGTGTGTGTGTAAATGTGGTATTCTGTTGGTGTTGATATGTAATATTTTAAAGCAGACTGCGAAAAGGCAGAATAGACAGAATACATTTAAGTTGCATTTAAGTACATAAAAGCTGTCGGTGTCACTTCAGGTTTTACATGCTGCTATGTGCCTTCCTTTTTTTTAAACCTGTCATCATGGACAATGTTACTAAAAACAAGGAACTTGTGTGAATATTTTTTTTTGCTTAATAAAACTGCTGCCGAAGCAGTGACTACAATTGGGCAAGCATTTGACTACAGTGGAAATGAAGTGATAACTACATTGTTGGTTTAACACTCCTTGGTTGACACCATAGTGTGTGTAGATGCATTGTCACAGTGCAAGTCTTTCAAAATGGAAACCCTTATTTTAACAAGAATGGACGAATTTGAATTATATCTGTGAATAGGTGTGAAAAATAAATCATGACGAGGCATTTGGCTGGCTCTACTCTCATGAATGAATATGAAATGTTGAGCAATTCTTGGCCTTGCCTGATTACTTCTAAAGAATCATACAGAATAATGGTAATAATAAAAATGCAGCATATTTTCTTATACAAACATAAAGGACTAACAGAAAAGACATGGTATTTGTTACATAAGAAAGAGGAGGTGGACTGCGCCTTCTCATCATTAAGCACAACAGCATACCAGCTGATTTAGGATCAATACAAACACACACATGCAAGCAAGCACAATAGCAGATTGCCGTATTCTAAAGATGAGTGGCTATTTCACTCGATCCTCCCATCCACACCCGCTCACACACACCCTCGTGTATTAGCTACATTCCATCTACATCTCATTATCCATTAAGCAACACCTCCCCCTCTCCTACTCACACCCCGTTGGCACAGGCCTGCATAACCTTCCCTCTTCCTGAAGGTTGAATAGCATGCAGCTTTTTGCTCATGGTCTCTTATGCTAACAGTAGGAAAAATAAAGGCGCATCAGACAATGGTCACACATGTATTTCCCTGTAAAGTTCTTCTCTGTGGTGTGAGACAGAAGGCATTCCTAGATGGATCTTAGATGCCATTTTGCTGAGCGTGCCATGTCATATGACTCAATTCCTTATTTTTAACTCAAATTGGAGAGTTCCAGACAAACGCTCGCACCCCCACATGCACATTAGCTCTCCTTTGCAGGTACACACATTATCTCATGTGCCGGCTTTTACACATGGACACGATTGCAATCTCTCCTAGAACAGCATATAATTGAGGAGGTACAGAGCACGCAGAGATACTCTCTTGTTTGATGGTATGTAAATATGTCTAGCTATCAAACTGTACTTGTTTTTTTTTCTGTCCATTTATACACGCAAACACACAACTATACATAGGACAAGTAAAAATATATAATCTGCATTATGGATATTATATATATTGTTGAATAAGTGTATAGTTGTATATAAATGTTAAATAAGAAGTGTGACTTTCATCGCTTGTAGAAATTTCTATATGCTTTTTAGTTTAAAATTCAAAAACACATGCACTTGCACACAGGGTTTTGACTAGGCACACACACACACACCACCTACACCAATGCATATACTATATGAGCTTCCAAACATCACAGCCATGTTGGTGCACCTTCAAACCCATCACCTGGTGTATTTCTGGAAAGTGGGAGGGAACCGGCAATCCCAGAGAAAACACACACCAGAGGATATGCAGCGTGGCTCCTCACAGATAGTGAGGACAGAAGACCGAGATTTTCATGCATGTCTAAAATGCTGAGCATATAGTGATTTTATTGTAAGTGTTCTGCAGTGCATCTTTCAGATTTCAGTGCATTGGGGCTTATCAGCTACCATAATCAAACATCAAAATTCTGTATGTTTACACAGAATTTCTATTAAGATCAACAAAATAAATTATTTAATTAGGACAAAATATGAAACGGTACAAATATCGATTACAGTGTCCACAATTCTGGCAATACCTGCAATTCAAGCACTCAAAAATCATAGCTGGTGGATTGTATCTCAATATTGATATTAAATGGATATACTAGATAATATTACACTTCTTTGCCTCCAAATAAAAAACTTCACAAGAGGACTGTAAAACTGATAGATTTTTTTATGAGGTAAACGTCTCTCACTCCTAAATGCTTTAAATGTCCTTAAATACCTATTAGTGTAAAATTCACAACATATGCATGAAACACATGCATTTTAGCAAACGCACATACACACATTCATACCAATGCATATTGTACACTATATGAGCTTTCAAACATCTCGGCTCTGTTCTTAGATGATAAGGCTTGTCGTGTGCATGGTCACACAGTGTAATCATGCCTAAAATAAACAAAAGCTTGTTGCAAACAGCTTGTTTGAGAATAATTCATGAGATTTTCACCCCACATTTTGAAAATTTGATTTGTTCAACTAAATAATTTCTTATTCATCAGACCATTTGAAATGTCCATTTTCACAAAATAGACAAATTCTTTCATTTTTTTCTATAAGAAAATTTTTTGCCCTCCAACCAATTAACCTGCTCTGATACAGATATTCACACATCTGTTTGCATTAGGTCAGTGTGCAGGTCCACCTTGTATCTGCTGTAATCCTATTAGCTAAGATAAAATTCAAAGATTGTAAGTTATACCTTAGGTGCTGTGAAATGAACTGATAAAATCACACAGTAGACAGACGATACCCTACAGTATATCACTGATGAGAGATCGACTGCGTCATTAAACTGGACCATTGAGGTCAGCAGAGGTGAAGCAAGAACAAATGCTTTGAAATGGTCTATACACGTTCGACATTGCTCAGAGAGATCACAGTAAATTTCGTAGATATTTCTCTCACTAGAGCACACAGTTGCTCAGTGGTACCATTTATGATTACAGATAATTGATTTAAATATAATGGAAAAACTAAATAATAGAATGCAAAAAATGTAGCCTTTCATGACTAGCTAATTACAGAATGTGAAAGACTATGATTGCTATGTGATGTATTATTTAAAGCTCTAATGATTAATGCACATTATGAAGCTGGATGTGGTGCTTTTCAGCTGGTTATTCTGAGTATATATGAGAAACCAGGTTTACATTACCTTCTATAGTTTTCAATTATAAAGTGAGAAATCGACTTCAATGAACTCACTGTCCTCTCTCAAAACAATTATATTTACAGCATTTAGCAGACACCCTTATCCAGAGCAACTAACAGAAGTGCTTTACGGTTCCTATTAAAACACGATAGCACAAATAGGTATGTGTCTAAGAATATTATTAAGCTCAAACCCTGTTACAGAGGAGATAAAATTCAGGTCTTCTTATTTTTTAATTATTAAGAGGTGGGTGTTCAGTCTTCATTTGCAGACAGCCAAAACTAATCCCCTGATTATGGTGGCCTAAAAAAAGGCAACACAATGCAAATGCAAAGTGGTGCTGCTGTGGAATCCTGACTTCAACCCCACTCAACACCTTTGGGATGAATTTGATATACGTTACAGTAATACACTGACTAAAGAAAAATGCCTTTAATTTTCCCAGTGGATGCTGGCTGCTTTGAATTTAAATGTGTGAATGGTTCCAATGCATTGACAGTTAGTAAGAACATTCTGCCCCCTGTCAGTATCCTCTCGAAAGCCTTCTGTTGTTTTGTGGCTGGATTTGCATGTTGGAATGATATATAAATGAATAATTCACAAATACATAGTTGAATCTGCATGTTGATTCATTCATTCATTTCCTGTAAGCACTTTATCCTAGTCATCTGGAGTCAGAGTATATCCCTACAGGCCTACAGCCTATCCCTACATATACACTACAGGTCCATTGCAAGACACCACACACACAAATCAACACACATCTAGGGGCAATTCTTTAAAGCTTATCCACCTGCTTGCATGTTTCTGGAAGCTGAGAGGAAACCAGCAAACTCAGAGGAAAAGCCCACATAAGAGAACATGCAAAGAAACTCTTCATAGACATTAAGCTGAGTTCAGAGGACCCAGAATTTTGCATTGTACAGTATCTACATTTGCAGTGCTGCACAAGTAGTGATTTTGAGGAAAGTGTTCAGCAGTGTATCTTTCAGTTCGCACCTTATTAGGGTTTGACAATCACCATGATCAAAGCATCACATTTCTTTCCCCACAGCATAACTATTAAGATCTGCAAAATAAATGATTTAATTAGGAAAAGGACAAAATAGGAAAGGATACAAATATTTCTTTCAGTGTCAACAAATGTAGTGACAATACTTTGTGAAATTTACCAAAATATTGCTAGTACGTGGTTTTACTAGCAAATATTACTATTTCATTCCTTCCAAAAAACAAAGGCTCATCACACCAGGAATGCAAAATCACTTTATTTCTGAAGAAAACAGAAAAAAAGAAGGTGTAAATCTGGTTTATCTGCTTGAGACCAGTAGATAGAAGGTATAGATTGCTCCTTAGAAATGGCGAGGCCTTTCTTTTGGCTCAGTGTGTACCGAAAAATGCTTCAGCGGTAAATCTGCGATCTTTCATCAGAAAGAGAGTGAAATGATGGGAGGTTCAGGGAGGGAAGGTGTACAGGGAGCTGAGGAGTAACTGGAACGTGCTGTTCCTTTCTTGGTACAGTTCTCCCAGAGATCCAGACTGTGCCTGCTTGGTTTTTCATTGCATCTGGCTCCTAGTTGCTGTTTGTTCTTGATTAGTGCACTGGATATGAATGAGATGCAGATGATGCTCTACTGAATGCTGTGTATATACACAAAGGGTATGTCTGTTTGCTTTGGTCCTTGTTTGTGGAACTTTGTAGTTTCGCTTGTTTGTGTGGCTGAAATATCCTTAAGTAAATATTGCAAAAACCTGCAGAACCTGCAGCAGGAGATTATTTTTTTAAATTATTTTATTATATATTATTATTTATTTAAGGATCTTGTTTTCTGTGTGACTGGATGTTTCTTTTATGAGTTCCTTGTACTCTGTACTTTTAAATCATACTCATGGTTTGAAAGGAAAACTCTTCCCTAAAATACAAACATGTTTATATTGAAATACATAGGAGGTGTGTAGCTATTCTGGTCCTAGCTTGTTGGTAGTTGCTGTTTTTCTATTGTTCCTGTGACTTGTGTGCTGCTGTGGTGTCAAAGGGGGCATTTCTAGCACAAAGAGGTTTAGCAGGAGAAAAAAGAAAGCAAGAAATTCTTTTCTCAGTCACTATGTTCAGACTCATAGTTTAACAATGTAGTGCAGCAATTGGGTATGCCTAGTAAGCAATCTACAATATGACAAGCAGAATGGCATTGACAGTGGTATAAGCAAGGCTTTGGAAACGTTATCTATATGAGCAGAGTGTGCAGATGAGTAGGTGAGAAAGCTGGGGAGAATAAAGACCTAAAGCGCTGCTGCATCAGTCTTTTTAGGTAGAGAAGAAATAATGGCTAAATCTCTCTGCTGCTGCTATCAACACTGAGAGTATTGCTAGAGTGTAAAATAGAAATCGGTTGCCAAATTAAGCCTGGAAGCTGCTGAAACTCACATGTTAATTATAAAGAAGTCGGACTTTTCTTTAAAAATCCACATGAATATGCTATACATGCTTTACTGTGGCTTTACCCCAGCAGCATAACCAGCATAATCAAGCACTATGTACACTATGTCACATCACCTTTCAATGTGCAGGTGTTTATGGACTCTGTTTAAATGGCAACTCCAAACCAGAAAACTGACACTATCCATTATATCCTCCTGGATGGAAAATCACAACAACGCAGAATGTACTGTCAAGTGTACGGCAACTCAAATTCAGAACGACATCAAGAGCATGAGAAAAGTCAAATTTCATGTTGGGCTCTATGTATATTTCAGGAAAAAAAAAAAACAGATAGTGCGCCAGCTCAAGCTTGGCTACCTCTTTGATGAAATGTGTGTGCGTCATGATCATAAAATATCCTCTTCATTTCTTCTTTAGCTTCTTTGCCTCTAAATTTGGCAAGCACCTTCATTTTTTATTACCCATTGAGTACTTACATAATATAAAGCAAAGGTCCTTTTCATTCCTTTGTCTCGTTCTCTCTCTGTGTTGACGAGCCAATATGGAGGTCTAATTCTAGAAATATCCAATACGTGGGAAATTTAGTTGCAGTTTTAGTTGTCTCGGTAAAAGTAGATTTAATTTGAATGTATTACAAACTACGAACATGCAGGCTTTAAAATGTAAGCACAGTATATCTTTCTCATTAACATATTTGAACCCTAAGTGAAAATTCCTGCCCTTGTGCAATTATCATGGTACACACACACACACACACACACACACACACACACACACACACAAAGATACTCTGAAATAAATACAAGACTGCTCTGAAATTGAATTCTTAATTATCTTAAATATCACAAATCCTACTGAAATGCATAGCATATATAAAACACTTGTGACAATGAGATACATTTAATGTGTGATTTTATGAGTAATATATACGATCAAGAAACAAACGTGCCAAGGTGCATTTCACCATGTTATGTTAAGTAAACACATTTGGCATCATGTGAACACAATCACATATAAAAGATAAAACTGCATGGCTTACATGTGAAAATTAATACATCATGTGAGAAAATCATCTGTGAACAAATTGACTGACTAACTGACTGACTGACTGACTGACTGACTGATCCCTATTGTTAAAGCATGTGTGACCAGGAGCCGCTTGTGACACCGGGTAGATTTAGACTGGTTATAGACATAACTAAAACGTAACCAAGCAAAACAAAGGAGAGGTGTGAGGAAGCCTGTGAGAGCATTTTGCATTGCAGTTGTTTACAGGTTCAGGGAAAAGTCAGTTTGGCATTTGCACAAAATGAGATGTGATCTTTGACCACTGTTCACTGTCCCTTATTAGCCTGTGTCTAGAGTTGCTTAGCACTAGAAAAACTGCCTAAAATACAAGAAGAGCACACAAAAAGAGTAGCCATGAGTGTGCTGTCTGGTGATGAAGCATATGTAAATCAGAACCATTTGACAAATACTGTTGGCATCGGATGTCCAATTGTACAGTGAATATCAAATGTAAACCAACTTCAAAAGCTATAATTACCTATAAATGCCTATAATCTCATAATTTGTAATTTTGTAAAAGTCATAATTATCAGAAACATTCTTGTTATTGTGGCTTAATAAATAGATTTATTTTTCCTTCAAGTGGAGGAGACAAGCTTCCATCATCTGCTGGTTGAATAATTGGGAAGTCAGATTGTGTAAAATAAAGATGAAAATCCAACAAAAGCATGTTGTTGGAATAAGGACAGGGAAGAGTTTGTGTTCCTCAGATGCTTTTTAAGTCACTGTGATATGTCAAAAGCTTGGCTTGTCTAGTCTTGTTTCCAGTCCAAGAGATATAAAACAAATAAAAAGAACTAAATATGTTCAAGCAAAAACTTATGCTAGGTTACATAAAGAAATATGGGATGCCTGGTGTATGTTGGATCAAAATAGAATTTCCGACACGACTAAAGGATCGCCGTCACAGTCAGGCTTTTTAGCAAAAAATTGGTGATGCTAAGTCACACTTTCTCAGTGTACTTCACACTAACAGAGACTGGCCATCTGTACAAGTATGCATGTGTGTGTATGTGTTCTTTGCCCTTGCGCTGACATATCAAGGCTGATTTATGTGTTTGTCCTTTCTAGTCTTCTCTAGTGATTCTGGCTGCCATAGAGCAACCCTTAATAAGGGTGCTTTGAAAAAAGGATTGATGTGTAGGTTAGATGCAGGCGGAGATGCAGCGTGAGCAATGCCGCAATGCCAGACATACGAATGAGTGAAACCAGTGACTGAAAAATCATTAAGTAAATAGGACTCAAGTGCTTTTAATGCGATTAAGAAAGCAACCTGTATGACCTATGCTTCCATTTTGATGCACTGCATCCAGGTTCGCTTTCGTTTCCCGAATGAGACGCACACACAGAAATAGAAACATTGAATACTAGTTTCAAGAAATTTACACTATATGGCCAAAAGTTAGATAGAAATTATTTGACCATTTCACCCATATGTGTTTTCTGAACATCTATTGCTGTTGTAATAACTTCCACTCTTCTGAGAAAGCTTCGCACTAGATTTTGGAGTGTTACTGTAGTGATTTGTTTTTGTTCAGCCACAAGAGCATTAGTGAGGTTACTGATTTTAGGTGAAGAGGCCTAGGGTGAGGACTCTTAGGACTTTGCAGGACTCTCGAGTTCTTTCACTACAGGAATTTTAATGCTACACCATGCAAAGGCATTCTGTCCAGTTGTGTGCTTCCAACTTTGTGGCAACAGTTTGAGCACATATAGAGCACATATGAATATGAGGGTCAGGTTTCTGTACATAGTGTATTTCATTTCTACTATACCGCTATTGTAGATAATATTTACATGGTGTACATAATTGAATTAAAAGAACGAGAAATAATTTGGGGATTTGGAGAACCCTCTAATCCTTGACAGGCAAATCTGTTTCTTTTGGTGAAACACACCTGCACGTCTGTTCTATAAGAGTAAACCAAGATAGCTGAATTTCAGTAGCTGAGCAATGAAACATCTTTAAGATGTACAAGTCCAGTTGTTTAGAAGAAATATTCAAAGAAAGCTGTATGACCCCAACCGTAACGTCCATATTTCTTTCATTCATACTGATAACATACCTGAAAACATTGATTACTTTTTTTTACAACATGAAGACAAGTTCGGCAAATAATGAAAGGACTAATAAAGCATGTGTGTCCATTTCTATGCAAGTGAGTGTGAGGACATTAGCAAGGAGATGAACACACAGATGGTGCTGTAATGCCTCACAGGCACACTCTACATGGTACTTTTCCACCTTCCTCCCACACCAGAATCTATCTCACATGCAGCAAACTCTCTCACACACACATTCATTTCTGTTCTTCCCCACACAAATACACACACACACCCCAGAATGATTATTTCTCTAGAGAACAGTAGACCACAACCAATTAAACATCGAGATGCTTCAGGCAAAATAATGAAATAATGGACAATTATAATTCTCCTCATTCTGACATATTAGACAATGTGCTTCTTATCAGAAGATTAGAAGACAATTTTTATTTCTTTTCATTCATATTGAATTCCAATTTTTTTAAACATATCTCATGTCATACAACAGGACCACCAATCTGAGAGAGCAAAAGTGCCACAGTGTCTTTTGGTGAATAAAAATTTTTTTTTTGTATTGTTTAGTTGTGAACTATACAACTAAGTGTACAGAATGTGGGGTAACTTTTATTATTTATTTATTTATTTATTTTTTATTATTAAAAAATTATTATTATTATTATTATTATTATTATTATTATTATTATTATTATTATTATTATTATTATTATTATTCATAATATTATTATTATTGTTAATGTCATTGTTGTTGCTGTTATGTTTATTTATTTTTTATTTTTTATTTATTGTTACTATTAAAGAGCTGATTGACAAATCAAGCTATTTGTTTACTGAACTATACAGATATGAAACTAGTTATATCTATACAAATTAAAAAAGAAATCATATATCATATAAGATCATATAAGAAATCATAGATATCAATATATACATGTTGAAAGATATTTATGCATGTTATTATTTAGAGAGTAATACACCTGATCCAGATGAGAGTTCTGGAAAACAGTTCATCAGCTGGCTTATTGTGTGTTTATTAGATGATTTATTATGCACATTCTTAAAATTTATTAACTTTCTTAATGTTCATATTTATTTCTGCTTTTCATAATAAACACAGTTAATGAACTTTTGTTAATGAACCAATCTCACATGAGCTTCTGCTAATGAACCTATTCACTCCAAGACTAAATAAATAAGCTCAACCATGTCATTAGCAGTTATCAGTTTCTGTCACTAGCATTTTCCTTTCTGTTTTTTTATTAAAGTAAATATACAAATTTTGACTTTTGTGAGGAATGTTCTTGCTAACATATTAATTTGTAACAACATTTAAAAACATTCAAGAGGTTATACAAAGCATGTTAGCTAGCTTAACTGTCCATCCAACTGCTAGCAATATCTATCACTTAATTAGGTTAGTTAGGTGGGTAACTTTGTTGTAAAGAACGGCAACTTATATTTTTCCTGCTTATATTGGTATTTATTAGGTAATTATATAATGAGGCTTTTAAAAGGTCCAGTGAATTTGGTGCATAGCATGTACCAAGCCAAATCTGTAATGTGCTAGTGATAGCATGCTAAGTTTGTACAGAATTACATTCTCTCATTTGGCTTTTTTAAAGCTCTTCTTTATTTTTATCTCACAACCTTTTTGCTTTATACATGTTTAAATCAGGTTCATCCAGCAATCTCGATTTTTCATATAGACAACTGTTTGTCTAATGGAAGCTGTGCGGTGGGAGTTTGGCTGGTTAGCAATTTAGATGAATAGCTAGTATAGAGTGTATCGATTAAATAGATACATGAATGGTTTGTGCTCAATATGCCAACTGTGATTTCTGGAACTCCTGTCCCCTGTTGGCACAAAACTGCTGTAAATCTTACCAAGAATTTTGGCTTCCTCTTTAGATCCCTCATTATTGTATTCTTTTTTTTAGGGCAATTACATATTACAGAAGAACTTCCTGTAATTTAAAATGGTTTCAGGCAAACTGCAGCAGTCTGGCATGCATAACAGCTACTTAGTTTACATAAAACTTTTGGCACGGACAAAATAGTTTAATTATAATCTTGGTGTCTTGGGGTAATATATGCAGCCTATTTGCTGCTGGATGTAATTTTCTTTTTTTAGAGCAAGGATTAGATGTTAATGGTCCTGAACATTCACTAGTTTCTTTCAAACAGGGATGCTGTTTACATTGTCATGCTGTCAAGCTGTCATCTACATAACACCTGTATAACTGTTATTTTGTGGAAGTCACATTCACTAGTGCTAATTGGAAAGGTAGAGGCATTTATTTTATCTTTAGTCCTGTCGTCAAAAATCCACAATGCGTACATGTTTTAATTTTGTTCCAACTCACTACACATCTGAGCCAGGTAAACAAGAACTGGGATTAGCTGGGTCAGGTGAGTCAAGAGCTCAAATAGAAAACTGTGGACTGATGGGAGGCCCTTGAGAACTAAGCTGAGAACCCCTTGTTTTGTTTTCCACACTGGCACAGAAGAAAAGCCATGGTTCTTTGGAAGAGATTCATGATTTAGTCACTAAACTGTGGTTTTATAAGGTCCAAAATGAATAGATGAACATGTCAGTAGCAAACAACACAGCTTATTTTGTTATAGAGAAATAAGTCATGTAAAGAGCCTGAACTGATTAAGATATCTCTTTGTTCATCACTGAATTATCCCTTTTATCTCCTCATTGCCCATGGGCTCTCTATATATTCTTTAAACACATTGGTTCTGGGGCAATATGGGACTTCTCCGATTTTAAAACTTTATAGCAAATCTTTAAAAAATAAGCTTTCATCTTAAGGGAAATATAAACGAAATCTACGGGAATCTACAGTAAAGGCTGAGGAATATTTATGGCTTTTATTTGGCCTACATTCTTCTCTCTCTCTCTCTCTCTCTCTCTCTCTCTCTTTCTCTCTCTCTCTCTCATATTGCATATTGTATGTTTGTGTTATCATGGCTTAGCCACTGAGGCAGTTTTGTTTTCTCTCCTACTCTAGATCACCAAGCAGCAGCTTCAGACCACCAAGGATCGCTTTGAGTCTTTTCTCAAAGGAGACACTCAGATTGTGGCAGATGAGGCCTTCATCAATGCAGTTCAGAGCTACTTTGAGGTACACACAGAATCCTCCATTTTGTTTGAGTTTTCAATACTAACTGATCAGTATACTTTCCAGTTTGTATATTTTTTTTACTTTTAGTGTGGTAGTTAAAATGCTATGGGTCAGATGTTTTAATCTAAGGTAATATTTGATTATAACTTTTTACTGTCAGTTAAGAGGGCCATAATGCTACATTGAAAGAGGATATATAATTGAAAAAAAAGCCTACGGACATTTTATAACACTATAAAATCACTCATAGTTTTATTGTGCTAAAATTGCATTTTATTTTGTGATCTCATAGCGGCAAATTCATGGGCATGTCACTGTATAAGATACTTAACAAAAATATGGCAGTTCTAAACAGCTCTCCTGGGGCACAAATGACTCCTTTTAGCTTGTATATAAATGCATACACTCATACAGACACACCAACCCAGTGAGGACATTTGTATGCTTAATGGCTTCACTCATTAAGTATTGTTGTGGTAAGGTTACTATGTCATTATATCATTCTCTGGTGTTGCTATGGTTTGGGCTTCTGTAGTTGCTAATTATTATGCTGATAAATGCAGAATCACAATAGCATTTAAGACACAGATTCTGGGATTATGCTCCTTGCTAAAGTAAAAAAGATAGAACATCACTTTTTGTGAGCACCATTGTAATGTGGGCCAAGCAAGAAGTACTTGGAACTGTCTTTTTTTTTATTGGGGGGGGGGGGGGGGAGCTCCACCCACTTAGATTGTTAGCTAATTTGCATAATATGCCAAACCTACTTTTGTGATCTAGTCCTATGATTTATGGCATATCTTCACTAAAACAGAAACACACACACACACACACACACACACAGTCAGAGGAATGCTGATGCATTTAAACTGAAAGAGTATAAATTGAATTGTTAAAATAAAGTGTTTACATTTAAATACTATCATAAACCTTCGCTGACTTTGTAACACATTAGGTGTCGGTTGAAGGACTGAAGGCTTATCAACACCCTACACTGTGCTGGTGAAGGACTTACTGTTGTTTGAGCTCAGACAGACAGACACACACACACATACACACATACTCCCCAGTTACACTGTGATCATGACAGATCGGTCATCACTTCACAGTATCATTGCACACAAAGTGTGTGTGTGTGTGTGTGTGTGTGTGCATGTGAGTATGTGTCTGTGTCAGTGTCAGTGTGGTAGCACAGTGTTAACATGCAAACCATTTGGCTTTTATGACCAGTATCAGAAAGCATCCACTGTAATGAATGGTTTACTAGATTGTGATAGTTTTACTAGTATTCTGTCTCATACATATAATCAGAATCCACCATGTACAGTATGATCTGTATATCAAACTTGTATTAATAGAGTGATACTTTAACTCAGTTCCATGGTCACCTTCATCCAGAAACAGTTCATTTTAAAAACAGTAGCTTGTAACTGTATACACAGGTAGAAAGAGGCATGAGGCGAATCAGTGTTTTGGATCGTTACCAGACAGCAATTTAGAGTCTAATCTGTCTTCCTGAATATAGCAGTGGAGAGGGACTTTTAAAGTAGGGAAAAGCAGCTGCCAGCTCTAGCAGACCTTCCCAATGTGGAAAAAACAACATAAATCACATTTCACTCGCAAGACCATATAACTCAATTTGAGACATGGGTAGGAGACAGTATGTTTGTGTGTGTGTGTGTGTGTGTGTGTGTGTGTGTGTGTGTGTGTGTGTAGTTTGAGGGAGGGTGCGGGGGGATTTCCGGATGTTAGTCAGACCCTTTAAACCTCACTCTATTGCCACTGCAGCAAGAACAGAGAAAAAATCAGACTTTTTTTTCCCTTTGCCTGTTTTCAGAAGGGAAAGAGAGATTGAATAATTCAGAGAACAAGAGAGATGGCGAAAGGTGGAGAATTTGTGGCTTTATGCAACATTTCTGCTTTCACTAGCTGCATCATTTCAAGGCTGTAAAATTTTAAAGGTTCAATTTCTTTCCATGGCTTTAATGACCTTTCTATATTATTTCAATATATTATACAGACAGAGGCAAATCCATCATTTTGTAGAATATTAAAGCAGAGTCCAGAGACTCAATATTCCCAAAGCATATTGCAGTTGGAATCATTATTGATTTAAATCATTACGGAGATTTTACACTGACTCAAGTGCACTTTCCAGAGAAGCAGCGCTCACAGGTTCATACAAGTGCAAGAAAATAATTCTATGGCACTCGATTTTGCAGTGTTTTGCTGTCCAGTTTCCACAACTAAACCAGAATACCCTTAAAACATTATATGATTAACATGAAAACAATATGATCAGAGCATTTACTTGCAAATATTTTAAGAGCATTATATCTTAATAAACATCAAGAACTAAGTGCCACACACATTGCAGCTCATCCTAAGATTCCACCATATGCAATATATCAACTATTCAACAAATGTTAATCCTCAAATATTCATCATTCATGTGATTCTTTTGAAATCCTAATTACCTTTTTGACCAGGGATTATAACAAATATTGCTATTTGACAGATGTCACCTGATTTGGTCACCTTTCTAGATGTTGGGTAATCATGGAGCCTCATGCTTACTGCCCCATTCAGCACCACAGAGTTATTATTACATTTTTGGTCAAAATGGGATATGCAACAGGCACCATCATAGGCCCACTGGGGCACAAATCACACTGTGAATATTTTCAGTAGAGGAGGAGCAGCCAACAGGACAATTAATGACACAGTTTGCAGGGATGGGACGTTTTTCTTCCAAATTGGCATAATATAAAACTACTCAGTGGTTGCCAAACTAGTTTGTAGAAAATAATTGTAATTAAATCTAATACATTTACTGTACTCACACAAAGACAGAGTTTCAGTACACACTGAATCTATAATATACAGAACCCTTTCTGTTGTAAGACATAGTGCAAATAGGAAAACAGTGAGAAAGGAAGGGGAAAGAGAAAAACAGTGGATTGTGGAGTGGATAATGTCTATGTGTTCATGTTTCTCACACAAAAAAAAATATGTGTTTTCTAGTGCCTGACCGTTTTATGGCTAGTTTAAGGCCTTTTGTGGGTTTTTTAAGAAGTAATTTGTCCTGAAATTTTGAAACCCAGCAACCCTGGTTAATATTATTAGCTTATTTCACACACAGCAATAAGAACATAACTGCAGGAAAAAAAAACAGTTGAACAAAGACAAAGGTTTGTCTGACTCTATGTTGTTAAATCTCAATTAACTGTCTCAGAAATCCTCTAAGAAATTCAAGAGACAATTGGTTATAGTATAAGTGTGAGCCTCTTAATTTAATTTTGTTTGATTTCTGTATTATTTATGTTGTCATGCCACACCAAAATCTATGGTCATGAGTCACTGATGGTGCTACTAAGAATTATGGAAATCTCTTGATAGTGGTGGGACTGTGCTGTTAGCAGTGGTACTTATGGTAAGACTGTGCTGTTAGCAGTATACTACTGTATGTGATAACCTTGTTAGATGCTTCATTTTTTGGAAATGAGGTAGCGCAAGTAAAAGGTTTATAGTTAATGTTTATCCCTGTAATCAGCCTCTTAAGACTTCTCTGATGAGTCTAAGCATTTAGAAGAGCGGTTGTGCTGCTCGTGAACAGAAGGTGATGCCTTTCAAAAGTAATTAGCTCAAGCAAAAAAAGGTTTCTTGTTGTATTGCAGCTCTCTTGCTGTATCACCTACAATCTGCAATGTACTAGAATTACATGAGACACTGCACACTGTCGCTATACAAAATATTTTCAGTATTTTGGAAATAAAAATATACAGTACATGAAAGTATTTTGTTAACATTTATGAGCTTGCATTTATATTACCCGATTAAAGAATACATTAAAAGAGTTCTTTTTGGTCTACTAGGTCTTTCTGAAGAGCGATCGTGTGGCAAAGATGGTCCAGACTGGAGGTTTTTCTGCTGTTGACTGTCGGGAAGTGTTCAAGCGCCACATTGAGAAGCGCGTCCGCAGCCTGCCTGAGATTGATGGCTTGAGTAAAGAAACGGTTCTGAGCTCCTGGATGGCCAAGTTTGATACCATCTACCGTGGAGACGAGGATCCTCGCAAGGCTCAGCAGCGCATGACTGCTAGTGCTGCATCCGAGCTCATCCTCAGCAAAGACCAGCTCTATGAGATGTTCCAGCAGATCCTTGGCATCAAGAAATTTGAGCACCAGCTGCTGTATCAAGCCTGTCAGGTAAGTGTACTGTAAGAACCACGGTGGAAAGGCATTTAAGTGTTAGGTCAGTTATACTGTACTGTAAACCTAAAGAGATTTCAGGCTATGGACATTGACATTTGATTTGACTAAAGAAAATAATTCAATAATTCAAAGGAAAGCATCCTGGGTATTCTGAGGACAAGGACAACACAGGAATAGAGACACAATCTGAAGTTGTTGCACTGGAAAGCCTGGTGAATTTATTGTGATATACAACAGAAACACAACTTAGTTTTAGTGTAAAATGAGGTCTGTTAATAAATAAGTGTTAATATATTTCTTCTAAGCAGCCTTGGTGATGAAACAAGAATCCAAGACTAATTTATATTTCATTTGACCACGCTTTTTTTTTAAATATCACTCAAGTGCATTTAAAATGCTCAGTCTTGTAAACCTGCGTTGAGTCAGCTAAAAAGATCAGGTGGAACCTTTCCAGCTGTTCAAAGGTGTCCACACTAGATATATTTTCATCCTTAGATCCCTGAAGCATGAAACAATCCAGACGTCTATTTTTGTCTTCCATCAAGCAAAGCAAGCAGACATCAGGGATGAGTCATGGGCTTAGCTGTCACCATTACTCTGCCAGTTAGTGACAGCAGAAGCATTTTGCATCATAAAACTACAATGACTGCACTATAGAAAAAATCCTGTGTAGAATTAAGTCTAAAAATTGTTCATGAGTCCAGATGCAAACAAAAGAATACAGTAATTCAGCATTGTAGATATAATTCAGCTTTAATTTAGTTATAGTTGAGGAGCCATATGGTTTGGATTGAGATTAAGGATGTTTGCTTTAAAATACTCTCTTTCTGAAACTTGGTATGATTTCCTGTCTATAATATCAGCTATTTATTGGATTTGTTGGTTAAAACTAATGCATGTACATGACCGTGCTGTTAAACTAAACACAGCTAACCTGTGGAACTTTGTTTAGACAGTAGCTTGCCTCTGTCATACAATGTACTCACATCAATCAAAAACTAATTAAAACACATCAAATATGTCTATGATCCTTATACATCAAATTGTACTCAACACATCAAACCAGGCTTGTTTACTTTTTGTGACTGGCAAACAGCTCACTCACCCTTTTTTTTCCCCTTGCTCCTATGTTGGTCTCAAGGCCACACGTAGGAGGATTTTTCTCTCTGACAGCCAATAGACGACTCATACACCACCTGGAGTGTATTTAATGAAAGCACAATCACATGTAATTGCAGAAATTGTCTGGCACTACACACACACAGCCAGAGCAACTGTGCTGATGCCTGCCCCCTCACACACTAACACACACATTCACATCATCACAAATAAAACAAGTGGTCCATCATCTTCCATTAACAAGCTCTTCATCCAGCAGGAATTTCAGTTTCCGAATACTAAAGAGTGCGAGAGAGAGAGAGAGAGAGAGAGAGAGAGAGAGAGATGCTGGAGTCAAGTTTTGTATTACTGTTGACTCTGCATAATGTGGTACCGAATATTGCAAGACGCACCCTTGGTGAGCCACCGCATCGAGGAAAATGTAGTGTATAACGCTGATGACCTACATATGCAGTTAATGAGACCACCAAGACACAAACAACTCTTGCTGATCCTGCAGATCTGTATGGCATCTCTTACTGAGATGTAAAACACAAGAACTGTACTAAAGCATGTTTTTTACCTGAGCTATGGCAAGGAGCAATGTTTAGTATTAATTGATAGATGAAGATGGTTTAATTGACATTTTGAAGTTCTTGTGTCAACGCTTTTCAAATAAGTATGGCACTGAATACATCCATTCCAGAATTCCATTATTTAGCCATTTAGATTTTTTAGCATATTATTCAAATACTCGTACTAAATCATATTATTCATGAACTGTTATGAATTATTCAGTCACTACAGCAAAATTAATAGTACTGATATGTAGTTAGGCAGTTCAGTGACTTAGCATACAGGGTCCCTGGTTCAGTCCTGAGCTCAGGTTACGGTTTGTGTAGAGTTTTTTCAGCGGTTAAAATGTTGGACCACTGATACGACAGTGGTGAGTTCAAATTCCAGGGCCACCAAGCTGCCACTGCAGCAAATCCCTTAACCCTCAATTTCTTGGTCATATGAATGAGATACATGTAAGTTATTCTCGATAATGGTGTCTGCCAAATGCCATAAATGTAATGTAAATGTTCTTCACGTATTCATGGGCAGTTCCACTGGCTAGTCCGATTTCCTTCCAAAAGCTTGCTAGTAGGTGGCTTGACTACTCTAAATTGCTTACAGGTGTGAATATGTGTGCATGGAGCCCTGAAGTAGACAGGTATCCCACAAAGAGTGAATTCTTATTACATGTCCTGTGTTCCTGGGATACCATAAACCTAGACATACCTCAACTCTGATCAGGATAAAGAGACATTATTAAAGATGAATAAATAAAATAAGTATGGACCCACAAATGGTGAGTTTAAGCATTTATTGATAAACTTATTAAGGAGTGAAGTTAATGGTGTCTGCATTTTATTAATCTGTTGGAGCCATTCTTATAGCTCCAAAGTCACACCCTGGAGCAAGCCAACAGCTTTACGTCATGCATTTCCTGGTTACATGTTCAATCCCTTTTATTCCATCTGATGTTACCATAACTCATGTCTATAAACACTGCAGTTTTCTGCACCTTATCTGCCATCAACATATCTGGTTGGTTCACTATTAGTTGTTTATTTGTCCAGAGCTAGTAGTCTCACTGGATTTCTCCTTTAATCACCACTCCTACTTCCCACCACTGTGGTTTACACGATTGTCCAGCCCTTGTCCCTGTAGATGATTCCTGCCTGTTGATCCTGCTTGTATCCTGTGACCTGTGATGAGATACTGGATTATCTCAAAGACTTCTCTACACAGTCTGATATGATTCCCCACTGTTTTGATCGATCCACTACACCCTGTGGCTAATCTAGTATTGTGAAAATGTCTGAGGCACAGGTGAAAAATATTTGATAAGCAAAGATGCTTTCAGAAATAATTAAATAAAATGTTTATAAAATATAAACAATACTATAAAATAGTGAGCAGTAAAAAAATAAATGAAATCAATAAGAATATCTTCAAAATGTTCCGTTAGGAACGCCATTAACAGTTTTATAATAAAACCAGTAAGTAGATTACAAACATCTTTGTTCTTATATCTTAAAAATCCTTCAACAATAGTTTTTACTGATTCTCTAATGCAAAAGACAAAAAAATAGATTCAGCAGACAATTTATTAGGAACACCCATACACCTGCTCATTAATGCAATTATCCAAGCATGCAAATAAATTTCAGGATTTTCAAAATGTAAGCCCATCTGGCACCAATAAACATATCATGGTCAATGTCAATGAGATCATATTTTCTCTCTCAATTTGATGTTTCAAGCTTTTGATTTGTATCTGCATGAATTTATGCATTGCAATGCTGCCACATGATTGCATGATATAATTTTCTGGATAACTGCATGTACGTGCAGCTACACAGGGGTTCTTAATAAGAGTGTGAATAATAATAAGGAATAATAAAAAAAAAATCCAGAATGTACAAGACTTTTGCACAGTACTGTATATTTTTAAACTCTAGTTTTTGGTGATCTGTTAAAACACTGTCAAATATGATAAGATGACTTTTTGTCAGACATTATGTTCTTCATAAAACTTAGTTTAGTACTAACTCTTGGTGGAACAGGGTGTAAATGGTTGATTCAGACTCATCTCCCTGCCATCATGAATATTTCCCCTCAAGATCCACTCTGCAACTCCCTTCTCTCTGCAGCGCTCTTGTGCTGATTGAATTAGTTAATGACCATCAACGGAGCATGAGAGCAATGAACATGTCAGTCTCTTACTGTACGTAAAGAGGCATTAGGATAGTGTTTGAATCCAGGATGCACAGCTCTCTCTCTCTCTCTCTCTTTCTCTTTCTCGCTCTATCTCTCAGTCCTTCATCACAGCTCAGTAAATCATTCAGGTTGCTTGGTCACCACCCATGTTAGGAAAAACACTCCCTAACCTTCCCTGGGAGTATAAGGGAACTGCTGAGCTGCTTAAGAGTGTCTTTACATGTTAATGTTGCTGAGGATTAAAAATTTGAGAAAGTCAGGAATATATTAGGGGTGGTGAGTGGGTTCCTTCTGATTCCCCAGAAAGAGGATCAACGTGATAGACAGGAAAAATGTTTGTGGGTGTGTTTGTGCAAGTCAGAAATGCTGTGAAGAATCGATGTAGACTTAATAGATGACAAAATAGAGAGTGGCTTTGTGCAGCTGGTGGCTGGAGCTAATTACGTGCTCCACTAACCAACAGCCCAGAGAGGACCACAGGGTTATCTCACACGCACACACACACACACACACACACACACACACACACACACATTAGGATTAGGATTCTTCTCTATAGTGTAGCTCTATGAATCTGTCAATGATTCATGGTAGATTGGTAGCATTGTAGCTACTACACACCTAATTATTAATGTGGAAGTGGAAGGCTTTAGTTTCTTCTAGGACCAGTCTAATTATGTTCCTAGCCCCCTGTCTACCTTTCATTTTGTTCTTATCCCTTTCTTTCTGTTTTAGCTACTTGCACTGATCTCTCTCTCACTTTTCAGTCTCTTAGCACAGCACACACTCACAGCCAAAAATGGTAAGGGACAGGTTGGCATAAGTTGGCTTCCCAGTGCAAAAACACATCTCTCTGTTCGACTACCTACGTGGCAATTTAATGTTTCCCACTAAATCCCAAGGACCATATTTAAAAATCATTAGCTAGCTTAATCATTTCCAAAATGCAACCAAAGCAGTGAGGTGGGATTTCAATTTTCCACAGCAAATCATTTATTTCCTTTCATTGCTGTGAAACTATTAAAGCTTCTCCTTGTCTTCTTCACACTGGGAGTAAACACCCCCACCTTAAAGTCCCTGCATAAACACAACTTGTGCTATGTGTTTTGTGTTGTGCTATGTTGTGTAATTGCAAAAGCATTAAGGCTGTTGTAGATTCCTGTGTGGTTTACGTGGGAGACTGTGTTTTTACTCTTGTTTTAATTCTCAGTCATTACAGTACTTCACAAAAACATAACAGTACCTTTCATGTATGTACAAGTAGCCTACCCCTACATACGAGAAACGTTATATTTCTAAGCTATAGATTGTTTTTCAGGAGGGTGTAAGCAAAAGTAGTAGATTCTAGATTAGCTGTAGTCTGACCCATACTGTATGTTTCAAGTTTGCCAACATATTAAGGTATAAGAATCACCATGTGTCACCAAATGCAACCACCTGTGACAGCTTCCCTCATCTACTCTCACATACTCAGATGTTTCTGCCAGAGTCTGACATGCAGCAGGAAACTATGGATTTTCTCCTAGTGAGAGTCACAGAGACAGTAGTTTTTGTGATCTGTTGTCTGTTTCCTCACATTTAAGACTGCTGTCAGCAAATCTAAAACTGTGCATCCATTATTAATGCATAGGAGCCTTGCCACTGTCCATTACCTTGTTGATGAAACTAGGCTAACAGCTGCCAGGAGCTCCCTCTGGTGACAGGCAGCTACTGTACCAGCACACTTCTACTAAATACACTCAAACTCAACATAGAGATGCCACTGTATTGATGTCCACTGCAACGTAGCTTCCCTTAGGCCTTTCAGATATTACCTGATTTACAGGACTAGGAGATTAAATATGAAGCATGAAGCTTCAAGGATGCTATGAGTATCATGTAGTAAGTTGTGTAGATGAAGCTTAGCTTTGCAGACCTTGTTTTGAAACCATTCCACAGAGACTAAAAAGGCAGAGAGAACATTATAATGAATTCTGCTTTTATGATAGCACATATAGGTCTAAAACATGGCCCAGCTTCACCAATCATGGATTATCTCCATAGAAACAGCAGCTGGGACTATGAAATTTTTTGATCAAGACGAGTGACAGCTCCTGCAGGTACAACACAGGAGCAGTGCTGCAGAACTTAAGCCCACTATACCGGTGCACTCCAGGCCACCTGCAGGAACCATGGGCAAGTGGAAAAATCATGCCAGTCATGCATCAAACAAAATGGAGTCATGCCATGAGCAAAGAGAAGGTGGAAGAATATTTTTTCCTTCTGTAGCTTTATTAAGTCACTGAGCAGTTTTGCATTTGTTGTGACTTCTATCTCATGAAATGGCATTACAAAAATATGTCAGTATGAGTTTTACATTCGGGATACGTTGGCTTAGTGGTTAGCACATTTACCTCACACCTTGTTCTTCCTGTGTTTCAGGGCTTTGCTCAAGGTCACTCCAGTTTTCTCCCTCAGGCCAGAGACATGAGTAATGGGCTGTTTGTTGTCTCAAAATTGTCTGCTGTGTGTAAATGGGTGTATGAGAGTGTGTGCCATTTGATGGCTTGGCACCCCATCAATGGTGTCCCCGACCTATGCCCCAAGTCCCAATGACCTCGAAGCAGTGCAGAAAATGGATGACTGGAGAAATGGTTTTATGGCATAAACTGGTATCTCTTGTAAAGTAATCTATTTTAAAGACTACATGTCATTTGTTTGATGTCCTCGGCTTGGCAGTCTAGTAAAGCTGTTTATGATTTTGATGATATTGCTGGTGTTTTTTCATTTTGTCCATCTGCAGGCCCTGGGTGATGTGCATTGCTACATTACTTGACCTTCAAGGTTACAGGCAGTGTTTGTTACACACTTTCTCTTTACTCACGTTACAAGATTACAAAAATAGACTTCACATTAAGGCACAGACTTCGGAACGGTTTGCCACAAGTGATGTTCCTATTTAGCAGGGCTCAGCCACCCACTCACTGACAGCACTGTCCTTTCCTTTACTAGACTATTAGCCACACTCACACACACAGCCTCACAGGGTTCCTGTGGATGTCGTGCCATGTTTAATTACAGCAGATCCCCAGGAGTGCGACCCACAGAGGGTGGGCTCTGGGGACACGACTGTGTCTGCCAACAGTGATGGGGTATCCCGCTCCACAGTGACAGTTGCCACAGCACGGGTTGCTCCGGTGCTGCAGCCCCTAGATGCTGCGTGGGTGAGAGCAAGACAGTGACATACATAGGAAATGAAGGCTGACTGGGCAGGAGGGATGTACTAGATAATACAATGTGCACATGAGTTCAGTTTGAAAGTAGCTACATAATGATGTGTACACACACACACACACACACACACACACACACTACAGATTTCCTATACTGTACATACTATGCATATAGATACGTACAAATAAGTATGGAAAGGAAAGGAAGTAACAATGTGGAAAGCGTGCTTTTAGGTCTGAAGTATATACAATCAGTGATTAGCAAAATATTTTGCATCTTCAGAAAAGTTAATAGGATTCAGATTCCAGACAGTGGGGTGCTGGGACATGTGCACAGTTCACTAAGCACAGATGGTGTTAAATGATAATATGGAATGTTTCATTACACTAAATGATTAAGGTCCAATAATAAGATGAATCTTATTTGTCTCCAGCAATGTTATTGATGATCTCAGGGTTTCTAGTTGTTTGTATGCAGAAACTGTGTGCTGAAGTAATATAGTAATGTTGAATTTCCAAAACCTTATACCAAATCTGATTGCTTGATGAACATCTGCAGTGAACGTTGTAACTACAGGAATTGTAATTCTGTCAGAAATTGTGTCATGTAGTTGAAAAGTCTATCTGTTTCAGAGCATTATGAATGGACTTTAAAATCTGTGTATTTTCTAGGAAACTAATCAGCATTTTGGGAGTTCAAAAAACTGAAAAAAAAGGTTGGAGACCTATAACCATGCTCTCAATGTATCTTCATCAGACCTACTGCCATGTTTTAATTCATAACACTCCAGTTTAATCAGCTGACCTAACTAGAAATTAAACTCTGTAATTGCCCTTTGACCCTTTTATCTCTTTCTGGAAACCTGCTGTCCCATGTTTAAGAATGAAGGGTGACCTTTGATGACCTCAATTGTGCTAGAAATGGATGTGAAAACTTATTAGAATTAGGAGAGATTGATTCATGCTGAGGGAACAAGAATTATTTTGTGTGTGTGTGTGTGTGTGTGTGTGTGTGATTTATAGTTGGATAATCTGGATGAGCAGGCTGCTCAGATCAGGAGGGAGTTGGATGGGCGTCTGCAGATGGCTGATCAGATTGCCAGGGTGAGTTTCATTTATGGATCAGTCCATAATCCCACATCTTGGGTACACATTTATCTGCCTGCACTCTAAATACAGAAATTACTAATACTTACACCTTAATTTATGATGTGTGCAGTACTAAGGTAGTTAATTTTTATGTTCTATCACATTATCTGACAATAGCTTATCATGTACAATGACCTGTGTATAAAAATGCCTTGAAATTTTAATACTGACTTCTATCACTTCTATTACTTAGTAAAATTATATTAGACACCGTCTGTTTTCTCTGTGATATATTTGTATTTTTTTTGCTAGCTACAGAACATAATGCACTGTAAAATATCTGAAATATATTTGCATGTTATTCTATTTAAATTCCTATTTTTGCTAGGATTACAGGGCTTTGTATTCACAGACCCTTAAACTTACAGGCATTTTTTTTTTCACTTTTTTAAACAACAGGCAGGCAAGTTTCCCAAGTTTGTGTCAAAGGAGATGGAGGCCATGTACATTGAGGAGCTCAGGTCATCTGTAAACCAGCTCATGGCTAACCTTGAGAGCATGCCCGTGTCCAAGGGAGGAGAGTTCAAACTTCAGAAGCTGAAAAGAGGACACAACACATCCATCATCGACATGGGCCAGGAGGATGAGAACCAGCTCTCCAAGTCGGATGTGGTTCTCTCCTTCACACTAGAGGTACAGGAAGGATGTTGATATTGTGAAAACCTTGCAGTGAATATCACAAGTTGTTGTTTTTTTAAATATCTGTTTAACCCAATACTTAACTCATGTCTATATTAAGGTTTCAGAGATATTGATTCCTCAGAGAACAATGTAGCATATGAGATTTCTAGTTTACTTTAACATATCTCCTTCCGCAAAGGCAAATGTTAAGTGTACAGTTATATGATTTCAGCATCAGATTAGTAAGATAAGAGGAGAGGTATTTTTGTCCCAGTTGTCCATGCTTGCTGATATTCATTCTCTAGTTTAGTTATGTGGTTTTTTTTGTTCATCAGGAGTACTGGGCTATGTTTCAAATTGCTCTGGATATTGCACTCTAAGGCCATACATTACATATTCACTCAAGAAATACTGAGATGGTGTCCTTTAATATGCTTCTTTCACCAAGAAATGGCTCGAGAAATAGCTCTTGTTTATATGTGAAGGTTACAGACATTTACAATTCTGAGGAATCAGAATTGATTCCTCTGAGCTTCTTCTTAAAAGACAAAGGATTAGGGTGTTTTAGGGGAGAAAGAAAACAGAAAGACGTTTACCACAGTGCTTCTGAATTTTCGAATCTGATTGGTCAGAAGGTGCTGATTAACATTCTGTAAGAGCACAGCACTAAACAAATCATAGGTTTTAATTAATGCATTCTTACGTGTTATATACAGTAGTATATACTATAATGACAAACTATTCACAGGCAGTTCTATGGTGGTTGTGCTAAATAATCAATGTCTAATAATAAAAGTTTGGTATTTAACAAAGAAAATCTATAATGATTGTTAAGTTTCTGTTAGGAAATAGTTATTTAAAATTTATGGAAGAAATCTAGGGCAGTTTTTTGGTTTGTTGGTAATATCTGAGGTTTTAAGTCTTAATAACGTCCAGAGAAAAATTAAATGCTGGTTAGGGAATGACTGTTTATGGCTGCTATAACATAAGTGATACCATTAAGTAGCTTATCATGTGGCTTAGAAGGGAAATAGCTGTGGTATATGAGGAATAAAATACTCTGGTATCTTATGTTATTGGAAAATATATTACATATTATATTATGAAGTAAAAATACCTCATATCCTACCTCCTCTTCCTCCTCTTCATTTTTTGTGTGGCTACTGCACATAATCAATTATAATCTTTCCTAAGTGTATTTTTGATGAAGGTTCAATTTGGAGGGATATTGTGTTGCTTGGGGATGAAATGCAAATGGAGTTGTTTCTAAAAAATAAAAAAGGGTTTTAGATTATCATTTATGAATCAGCTGTATTTCAATTCCTTCTAAAATAAAATGGGCATATTTTTGGAAAAAGAAATCTTTAACACATACAGTCACGTTGCAGTCCGAAGATGATACGAAGAGCACTATTTACCTCGTTGTGTGTTCTTGGTGCAGAGCCTAATATCATTGTCTTTCTGTGTCACTGTCAGTGACCATTTTATAGAAATCTTCCATTACTCACAGCCTACAACGCTGCTCTTCTCTCAAGCAGAAATGTGCTTTTAATGTCACTGGGAAAGATCAGCTAAATGTGCTTTTAATGTTGTTCTTATTATATGCTGTGTCATTCAGATACATAAGGGAATGAGATTTAATAATTTGTTCCAAAATCTGATTTATAAGTAGAATGTAAATCTTATAATCAATATTTGCTGTGATGGGTGCATCTGATGAGGTTTTCTCTCCATACATTATACTGTTCTATTTTTAAATATCCAGTCTCTTCATTTCCATAAAATGTCCTCTGCCAGCTTTTAAGGTTGGACTCTCCTCATTAGGAATTCATGAACAGTCGAGTTGTGATAGAGAATCTGAGACAGTTATAGATTTAGCAGCATTGGCAGCTACAGTGTTAGTTTGATGCCTTTATAAGGCATCGATTTTCACCAAATTTCCACACTTGAATGTTGTAGCATTACAGGCACAGACAGGAGATAGGTCTGAAGTATATTAAAAAGAGTAATATATGTTTTTTTTTTTCTTTTGTTTGGTTTTTTGATGAAATTAAAGTATCTTCTGCTGGATTGTCCTCCTGGCTGTTTATTATATTACAGCAGGACTGCATTCATTATAGTACTTGGCGAAGTAGTGGTTTATGGATCTTTACAGGGTTGAGACATGGGATGTCTGTTTTGTGTCAGTGCTCTGATTTTGTGGGTTCTAAGGACTGGGGAATTGATTTTTTCAAGCTGATTTCAGCAGTGAAGTGAGCAGCACTTATTCTGGGATATGCTGAAACAGCAGGAGCATCTGATAAAAAGGATGCTGGATAGAGAATTGTCACACACTGCATGTTCAGGTTTCTGAGTGAAAAGGAACAAGCTTAAATACCACAGCATATTCATTTTCAAAATTTCAAACCCAAGGGGAAAACGATGATTCTTATATACCTTTATACCCTTATATACCTATTTCTTAAAGGATAACTCCACAATGAAGCACATTAAACATGTTTATATCAAACATTTCTGGTGTCTTAAGCAATGCTGGTGATAATTTGTTTGTTGATGCTGTATTTTCATTATTCCTGTGAGACATTTGCAGTTGTCTGCTGCACTGATGTCACAGGGGGACATTGCTGCTGCACATATATAATGACGTTTAATAGCAAAACCATATCAGTGATTTTACACATAAGTGATCATATTTAGGTTCTGCTGTTAGCTCCTGAAAAAAGAATGAAAGCTTCTTTTTAAATTCACAGTTTTTCAAATCAGATCTAGAAGCAGAAGTGGGGACATTAAATGTTGGCTCCAAGATGCAGTGCAGTTAAATAATGCAGTTATGCTTATTTACTGCAGAGTGAGTGAAGGTCAGGAGGTGAGTGAACTGGATAGACTAAATGACTAAAGCACTGCTGCACTGGTATCTTTTGGTAGGCTTGATGTACACTCACATCAACTCTATTAGGTATACCTAAACATTTATGCGTTTTTTTTTTATCCTGCCAATCATGTGGCAGCAGCACAACGCATAAAATCTAGCTTCAGTTACTGTTCAGTTAATGGAACCTGATGCTTTTCCTCTCATCATGGTTGTGAAGAGTGATGTATTGAGTTATTATATCTTTCCTGGCAGATTGAACCGATCTGGCATTTTCCTGTCTTACCAACAAGGCTTTTTCCACACACAGCTGTCTCTCACTCAGTTTTTTTATGCAGCCTTCTGGTTAAACTCTAGAGACTGTTGTGTGTGAAAATCTCAGGAGATCAGCAGTTTCTGAAATACTCAAACCATCCCATCTTGTATCAACTCCCACACCAGAGTTTTTTGCCATCCGATGTTTGTTATGAACATTAACTGCAATTTGTTTCTGCATGATGTTGTGCATTGTGGGTAATGTAGGAAAACATTAAATGATCACGTTAAACTTGGATGGATTTTCCCATTAGTTCTGATGCTTCATAATCAGAATCATTTTTCATAAACTGTAACCTTGATCAAACAAAAGATTGTACAGGACCATAAATCATACTCCTGTTATCTATAAGGGCTACTCCGATATGAACAAATGAGCTGGATTTCAAGAACAAGGCTTTACTCTTTTGAATTCTCCTTACTCTCTTAAACTCTTAAAAGGAATGTTGTAAAGGTTTAAAAAAAACTTGTAGGCAGAAATGCTTGTATTTCATTTTGTGTATTGTACATAAAGGAGGACAGTGTGTTTGTTGAATTCAGATAATATATAGTTATTTTTAACTTAGAAATGGCAATGTTCATTTGTGATTTTTTACACATATTTTAATGCATTAACTTGTAATGCTAAAATATAAAGCTACGGTTGCTTTTGCCGAGCTTTTTAGTAAGTCATTCTTAATGCTTTTTTATTGTGCTCATATGAATTATCCTGCTCAGTATGCTTATCTCCTCACGTAATTGTTTTTCTGCCTCAGTGGGCAATAAAGCACAATCACAGCAATGCATATTGACATAGAAATGTAATAATTACAGTGCAGTATTGCTTGGGAAACCATTTTAGAAAATCATAATTTACTATATTTTATAATTTGTTTGTCATTTTAAAAGTTGGTGAAATAATTTAAATATCCTCTGCAATAATAACTGAAACCACTATATTTTGCTTCCATACATTACTGAGGCTCAAATCATAAAGATTTGATAAAATAAATTATAAATGACTTATTTTAAGTTTTTGGAGTTTACGGAAAACAGACACCAAAAACGGACCAACTGTTATGTGGAGCATATAGAGATTCTCTGAGATCTGGTTAAGGATGATTATCTTGACCAAGAATTTAAAATTACTGGCCCTAAGTATCGAGGCATACACCTCAGTAAGGGTCTTTATCCAAAATAATTGCTTATTCATCAGAATTACTATTAAGTGTTAAATGTGGCTGTCTTGTGTAGGTAGTGATCATGGAGGTGCAGGGGCTGAAATCTTTGGCCCCAAACCGTATTGTGTACTGCACTATGGAGGTGGAGGGAGGAGAGAAGCTACAGACGGACCAGGCTGAGGCTTCCAAACCGACGTAAGATACCCTTGTTGCTATTTACACCCACACTCGATGCCAGCTGAGACCATTTTATTTAAATTACATCATCTGATTAAGAAGTAGCATTTAATCAATGCTTAAACCATTTACATTTATTTACAACCATTTACAGCGAGCTCAATTGCAATACTTTATAAAACAGTGGTTGAGTGGTGCCCAGAGAGAAGGCAGAGAAAAAAAAAACAAAATTTTACCACAAAACCCACAGTCATGACTTTTTGATTTTTGTAGACTCACAGGGCCAGAATTCATTCATTTAAAAAGTCCTGTATCATTTCCCTTTCAGTGAATTGCCCTTTTTTGCTGACTTATATTTTTTGATCATTGTTTAAGCTGTAAAGAGCAATGTTTTCTGGTCATAAATGCTACAGGTTAATCACTGATGTTAATCACTGATGCCACCTTTGAGGTACAGTAGTATATTTTTAGTGGGTGTTTAGTAGAATGTTGTTCACAGTCCACATTTATGCAAATTGGATTCAGAAATAAACAATGTTCAAGTCTAATCTCTGACACAGACAAGTCCTTACCTTATCTCTGAAAAATAAAATCTGCTTCAATAACCTTGAGCAATACATGACATCAGGAATCGGGAAAAAAAAAAATTTTCCAAAAAAATGTGCTGTTCTGACTTTCTCATAGTGATGATCACTTTAAAAATATGATGAGAATCTTAAATATGAAATCTTTGTTCAAGTTTCATTCAATTTAGTTTAATTTTATTTGAGAAGAGCTTTTAACAATAAATATGGTTGCAAAGCAGCTTCACAGAAATATATAAATATAAATTTTAAACTGAAATGTATCTCCAAAGAGAACACCAGAGGTGACGGTGACAAGGAAAAACTCCCAGAGACAACATTTAGAAGGAACCTTTAGAGGAAGACTCAAAAGAGAACCCATTCTCATCTTTGATTGTAATATTATATGACAATTTTCCCTAAACTTCTGCAGTGCAGATATTCATGTAGTCTAGGCTATATCACTGCACAATATTAAAAATCAGTACTATACTACTGCATGTGTCCAAACCTGCAAGTAGTGTACCGGGTTTGTGGTTTGTTAGAATTCTCCGGAGTGCTGCTTCTCCCAGACCGGAGGTTGTGTGCACGTCACGGCAGTGCTGCTTCAGGTGCTGTGTGTTCTAGCCTGCACTCATTTGGACACTCAGAGGCTCTGGGGAGAAGCACATGATTTTGAGCTATTTTGAGGCTCCCTATTCTGTCACTGGATCAGGTGCCAATTTATAATGAACTGAAAAAGATGGGGGGGAGGAAAGAACTAGAAAACGGAAGGAGGAAAGAGAGAGAGCGCAGCCTCTTTTACCTCTCACAAGTGTAGTCAGCTGTGGAGAAACTGATTAAAAACATGGAGAGAGAGAGTGAGAGAGAGTGAGAGAAAGAGAGAGAGTGAGAGAGAGACCAAAAGAGACCAACAGAGAGACAGACAGAGGGAGTGTGAAAAGAGAGAGAGTGTTGAGGGAATGGAAAATAGATTGAGAGTGAAAATGAGCAAACCTCCAGGACTGAAGTATAATGACATCACAGGAGAATTAGCTTGATCCATCATCACATGCAGCGCATAGTTTCACATATTCACAACTTACTGCTTCATACAGAAGACACAAGAATTTAAGGGTGTTGTATCGTGTCAAATATATATACAGTATATGTATAATATAATATATGTATACATCTGTTTCCTACGTTTTTTTCCTTGAAGAACAAGGTCACCTTCATGGTTTGCAACAATGATGACAAAACTCAGCATGAAGTAGCCACCAAGGACACCCTCTCCTCTATTCCTCCCATTTTCTTTCTCTCCGCTCAGAGAGACAGAAAGAATAGGGCAGAGACAGAAAGATAGAAAGCTGGGGTGGGAAATTGATTTAGGCTATGCTTATATTTTAGATTTAAACATAACTGTAACCTATCTGAATAAGCTAGACAAAAGAAAGAAAGAAGCCACAGTGTTGTTTACATACACACACAGTAGTATATGTAGTGTGAAGTGTAGTGTGATACATGGTGTATTGCAGTGTCAGCACCTTCGCTGCCAGAATGTTAACCGTCCCATCACAAGAGGAACCAAACATACTGGGTGAGGAATGAACACCGCCTGACCAACCACAGAGAAAGAGTCAAAAAAACAGGTTGTTACTTAGACACACACACATACACATTAATGTTGTTGTAGTGTTCACATGGTCATTAAAGCGTTTTATAGCTTTACAGTTTTTATGGACTCTTGCCAGTTCTTTGTAGTTTGAAGGTAAACTGGGGATGTTGTCTACTCACAAAGGCATTTTTTTACACACTTACCCAGTCTCATTTGACTGCTGCCTCTGACACGTGCAGCCTGTTTCCACGGCAGCAGATGATGTCACGTGTTCATGTCTTTACTGGGCCAGTTCAGCCTCGCATCATTGAGGCTGTGGAAGTGTATGCACTGGAAGATGGATGATTGTTCAGGGGACCATATTAAACATGCAATTTGGTGCTTCTACTAAATCTTTTTCAATGTTGTAACTTATTAATTCATTCACACTGGCATTTTATAGTGCAGCACTGTGAAATTGTCGGGTTATCTCACTCCACCCTGTGCGGATGTGTACTTAGTAACATGTGGTGGTTTAGTGGGTTGTCTGTCTACATATCAGTGCATATCAATGATATCAAAGAATTTAAAACAGAATCAGTGAAAATGTGCTCTTGCTCCTGCATACGTTATGAGCAGCAGCAAGATTTATACATGTTTCGCTCTCTTCCATCTCACCTTCTATCTTCTCACACTCGCTGTGCCATTGCAGTATCTCACTTTCATATAAGTGTTAGAAATGATGCAAGTCGAGCTTGGAGAAGACTGGAGATGTACAGGCAGTCTGCCTTTTATTGTGCTCCTCCTCATGTGATGGCTTTGCTCAGAATATGAGTAAATCTGCTAAGAGAGAGGAGAGAATGTGAAGCATGGAGCTGGAAAGAGAGCAGAACTACAAGAGAGGTTAGATGTCTGAAAGAAGCCAACAGATAGAAAGGAGGAAGCGAGTGAAAAGGAGGACAGGATTGAAATAGATCATGTCTGTAGTGTTATGAGGTACGGTACAAAATCTTGTAACGTATGTAACGTTGTATGTAACGTTGTGGAAGGATGTAATGTATTTCCAAAATACAGCAGATGTACCAAGACATTCAAATCACAGTTTTTTCTATCTATCTATCTATCTATCTATCTATCTATCTATCTATCTATCTATCTATCTATCTATCTATGCATTTTTTGCTAAAATAATTGATGCGTGGTGGGCATTTGTGATAGTTGTGTGTGTTGTGTGTGTGTGTGTGTGTGTGTGTACAGATGGGGAACTCAAGGAGACTTCACCACTACACACCCTCTGCCGGCAGTGAAGGTCAAACTGTTCACAGAGAGTACAGGAGTGTTAGCTCTGGAGGACAAGGAGCTGGGCAGGGTACGAGTCTCCTTCTTTTATCACTTCCTCTGCTTCTGTGGCTGATTCTAATAGTTCTAGCTTTCTGAAATGCCAGGTCATTCTCTTTGCCTGCGATAACAGACCAAATCACAAGTCTTATTCACTGTATGCAAACAACTGTAAAATGCTGCAGAAGATTGTATTGCATTGATTAAATCTGACATTGCAGCATATAGAAGTAATTATGTAATTAAAATGTTCCTATGAGAAAATCATGCCACTGAACACTTGAAAACATTAGTATGCAAACATTGCTAGCGTACGCCTGGCAACGGCTTACAGAATTACAAAAGAATCTTGGGTAGCTAACTTCATAGTGGTATAATGTTCAAGTTAATGTTTGTCAATTTCCCTAGAGACAGAATTATGTAAGTAACTACTCCCAGGATCCCTCAGTGCATGCACACAAACTTTTCATTCTTGAACCTACAAACAGTAACTATGCTATTAGCATTACTGTAGTACCTGAATAATTGATTGTATTTACAGAATAAAAACAATTTACTATAGAGCAGTTATTTGATATGAGTGAGTATATACATCTGAAGCTGAATGACAATAAATCTTTAGCTATTTTAGATTGAAAGATCTGTATTGACTGTATGTTTAGAGCATCTGAAGGAAAAAGGAGCCTGTTTAGTTCAGAATGTCTAGCCATATTGTCCCTTTGCCGACTTCACTTTGTCTTTTTTATGCTCCCTGCTGATATACACACAAACACCCACACAGCAGAAAGGTCTATTTCAGACCCAGTTGACTTCCCTTTGGAGAGTCTTGTCCAGTTCACACTTCACACTGTGACTTTCACTGTTTAGTCCTCTGCATGATAAAATCATTCATTCATTCATTCATCTTCTACCGCTTATCCGAACTACCTCGGGTCACGGGGAGCCTGTGCCTATCTCAGGTGTCATTGGGCATCAAGGCAGGATACACCCTGGACGGAGTGCCAACCCATCGCAGGGCACACACACACACACACACTCTCATTCACTCACGCACTCACACACTACGGACAATTTTCCAGACATGCCAATCAACCTACCATGCATGTCTTTGGACCGGGGAGGAAACCGGAGTACCCAGAGGAAACCCCCGAGGCACGGGGAGAACATGCAAACTCCACACACACAAGGTGGAGGTGGGAATCGAACCCCGATCCTGGAGGTGTGAGGCGAAATGCTAACCACTAAGCCACCGTGCCCCCCTAGGATAAAATCAAATTTTATTAAAAAAAAAATTGTTTTGTCTGGCTGTTTGTAATAGATTTGTAGATAGATAGATAGATAGATAGATAGATAGATAGATAGATAGATAGATAGATAGATAGATAGATAGATACTGTAGATTGACAGACAGACAGACAGACAGACAGACAGACAGACAGACAGACAGATAGATAGATAGATAGATAGATAGATAGATAGATAGATAGATAGATAGATAGATAGATAGATAGATAGATAGAAAATTTCATGTTTGGCTAAATGTGGAGTTATTACATATATATGTGAACATATTCAGACTCAGCTCAAATTAATATGAGCACTGTGTATTGGTTGACGTCTTTCTAGTTGTTAGCTTGTGCAGCTTGACCTTGGGAGGTGTGATGTGTTTCCTCCGAGGAGCAAGTCAGCTCAGAGCTCTTTAAACTTTGCAAAGTCGAAGATTGCGTTAACTTATCAAAGAGAGGCAGAAGGTGGGGTGAGTGGAGAGTCAGACAGGAGAGCCGGATTGAGAAAGATGACACGAGATACGATAAGAAAAGCTTGCTCCCTTCTGATAACGTGCCATACATGCAGCAACTCTTTCAACATTCAACTCCCTAGTGTTCAGAAGGATGAGAAAAATATTAATTGAATGTTAAGCGTTTAAAAAATGCTGACTGGAAGTGTAACACGTACATATTAGCTCAGCTCATACAGAGACCTGTGTCCTTCAGAGTGCTTATCCTGTTAATGATGCTGCATATGTGAAAACAGATTGAACTGAAAATGTTGGCAACAAGATGGTCCTTTATTCTTGTTTAAGTGAGCAAAATCACATACTGTCACAACCAACTGTAATAAACCTCTCTGGTTGTTGAATAGGTTGTCCTTCACCCAACCCCTAACAGTCCTAAGCAGTCTGAGCTGCATAAGATGACTGTGACCAAGGCCTGCCCGGACCAAGACCTGAGGATCAAACTGGCTGTTCGCATGGACAAGCCCCAGAACATGAAGGCTTGCGGGTATGGATAGAACTGATGATCCAAACTAGAGAGCCGCTTTGATGTTGCACTTTTTTAAATTTTCTTTAAACGGCAGAACAAACTATAATGTGTCATGGTATAACAGAGCTCTTATAGTGCATTGTTCTGTAGTGTAACATTGTGTTTTCTTTATTGTGTATGAACTCCTTTGCAATACTCCGACTCGTCCTTTAGGCTCACTCAAACTTGATGTGTTTTACTGCATAGGTACTTATGGGCTTTTGGGAAGAATGTGTGGAAGCGCTGGAAGAAGCGTTTCTTTGTTCTGGTTCAGGTCAGTCATCTGAGTTTTCTGCTGTGTGAGTCATGCAGTGGAAAAAATGTCTAGAAACATGGACGATGAATGAAAATGAGACATATGACTCAGAATAGGATGTTACTTTTCAGAAATAACAAACGTTGGTGTCAATCTGTTGCAAAGACTCAAGTCCTTGATCTGAGAATGTGTGTGTGTGTGTGTGTGTGTGTCTGTGTGTCTGTGTGTCTGTGTGTCTGTGTGTGATTTGTGCTACAGGTGAGCCAGTACACTTTTGCTATGTGCAGCTATCGGGAGAAGAAGACAGAGCCACAGGAGCTGCTGCAACTGGATGGGTATACTGTGGATTATACTGACCCACAGCCAGGTATACATAAACACACATGCACACGCGCACACACACACACACACACACACACACACACACACACACACACACACACACACATTCTTAGAGCTGTGTGAGATACACATACAGTTACAGTGTCAGTTACAGTCCTGAGTGTCAGTTACAGTCCTGACTTTGATCTGAAGCTCTTTCTCTTTCTCACAATATGAGCAGCATCACCATCACCATCTGACAGATAGATGTATACATAATATATCTTGAAATTTGTGTTTTTTTGAAGGTCAGTAAAATGTGTTTTTGCACAGAAGATATTGGAGGAGACAAAATCTTAATATGAGACATTGCTTATCTCGAGGACTGAATTTTATAGATAAAAGTATGAACTGCACTTATGTAAAGTGAGCTGTAAGCATAGCATGTGTGTGCTTGCTCAAACTGTTCTTCTCTGACATCCCTAATCAAGAAAAACCTGGGACAGTTAGAAAAATGACTTAAGCATCTGTGTATCTCTGAATACGAGTAACTTTTCTTGAGGAAATACTAGCATAACTTGGAATTCGGTCACTTTATCTAATTTTATTTATTTTAAAAAACATTTAAAATTTGTACATTTGAGTCACAGTTGAAAAGGCATGTTTTCCTTCGTTGTGTGTAGGTTTGGACGGAGGCCGTGCTTTTTTTAATGCTGTCAAGGAAGGCGACACTGTGATCTTCGCCAGTGATGATGAGCAGGACCGCATCCTATGGGTGCAGGCCATGTACCGGGCTACCGGCCAATCACACAAGCCGGTTCCACCCACCCAGGTCCAGAAACTCAACTCTAAGGGTGGGGCATCGGCACAGATGGATGCACCCATTTCTCAGTTCTGTAAGTTCTGTTCTGCAAACGTACGTTTTCAGGCACACAGTCTATAAATGTGTAAAATATATTTCACTTCAAGCTTTTAAAGAAAAAAAATCGTATACATCCTTACAGAAATATGACCTAACTTAATCCTCAGCAGTGATCAGCCAGTGACACACACACACACACACACACACACACACATTCTTTAGGCATTCTAGATCTATCCAAAATATTCACCTCGGTGATCCGTTGTGAATGTATTAATCTCTGGTCAACACTAAGAATCTAATGTGTCACCTGTACAATAGCATGCATTCTTAACAGATTGCAGCAGTAGCAAAAGGTAAGAATAGTGTGTGTACAGTGGAGTGTGTGTTGATTCTAAGCTGTAATTTTCTGTGTAAGTTTTTTTTTGATTGCGTGCCAAAAACAAACAAAAAATTAAAATGGAGTTACTTTTAGAATAGAGTATGTACATTCTTGACATCCATTTACAAAGTTATTCTGAGTAATGTTTGATTTTATTACAAATAAGACAGAGTAGCAACCAACCTTTGTTTTAAATCAGTTTTATTCAAAGTTTTTTCACTGCACATAATGTCTTCAGAGAGCTCTCTGCTGAACTAAATGTGCACAGTGAAAAACCTCCACAGCAACAAGCACAACATGATTGCAATAATCTGAAAGCGCTCTATCTTTTACACTTTGAACACGAGGCTTTATGTAAGATAACAGATAAAAAATCAATATCGGATATTAATCTCTAATGTATATTAATCTCTAAATAACATGAGCATTACAGTTTAGCTAGGTTGTAATAAAATATTAACTCTGCAATGATATGCAAATGAAGCTTCAAGAAGAGACAACAGAGTGTATAAACAAAACAAAATAGATCCTGCTATTCAGAACCATGTCCATGTTTTTGGTGTGCATCTTACAACCTCAGCCTATGTTCAGATTGAGGTTTTTTAGTCCAACAGCTACTTTTAAAAGTTACTGAAATATTAGCATCATTGCTTTTTTCTTGTATCCAAACAACTCTTTTTAGAAGGTTGTTTTTGAGGTATTCTGTTAAATTTTGTGCTTTTTTTAATTCCATATTAAGTGGAACTCATACAGCTATGGAAATATTAAGGTTGATTAAAAATCGGTTATTATTATTATTCTATATTTAAATGTTTCTTATGGGCAGTTTTTATTAAATTTAGCTGTTGTCATTCAGATATAAAACAGATCTTAGCTCTTCTGAAATGCAGTAACATGCCATAGATGTTTTACACTCTCACCGTCTACACACGGTGGGTTTGAATGACACACAGAAGTAACATACATTACTTACAGCCCTCACACTGACCTCGCACACACACATCAATTCAGTATTCATTGCAGTTGATTCGAACAGATTCTAGAATGCTATGAAGGTTCTGACTTTTCTTCTGGTGATTAATTAGTTTCTCCAGGATTTTGTGTCTTCATGTGGCTGTTGTAGCCAAAAATACTTTCTTTTTGGTAACTACTTGATATCGCAAAATTGCGAGCACATGATTTTTATTTTAAAACTATTACATTTGAGGACACATGTAATTACTTTCTGTGATCGCGGTACTCATGTTTGATGCATGTGAATGTAAGGAAGCTTTGGCTGAATGTGTGTTGTGATAACGTCACACAAAGTGTATTAGCCCAATCCTGCAGAGAATATGTGGTAATTTTATTAAATATGTAGTAATAGTCTAGGGAATATCATAGAGTTTGCGTGAATTTGGTGTTAATTTCTGCAATCACAAAATCGACAAAATCCTGGAGGGACTGATTAAAATAAAACATGTAAAATGAAAGGAAAAATCCACCCTAAACCACTTAAGTATCTTCAATAGCGTATTTTCTAAATAAGTTCTGAGTTGGCTTTTTTTTTCAAAGTTAAACTTTTTTGTTGGCCCTTGTTCACTTTGGCTATCAATTTCCTACATTATCTAATATAAGTAAACTTATATTACACTACCAGCAAATAGTGGCAGCAGTAGGAACGAAGCCTCACTGTATGTCTACCTAAAGAAAGCAATGCAGCAGAGCTTTAATCATTTAATCTTTCCAGCTCGCTCACCTCATCGTCTGTACGCTGTGGTCAAAGAGATCTGGTTCCACAGTTTCAAATTTCAGTCTCCTGTATGATAAAATAATACCACCTTTAAGATCAGTGAGCTTATCATCTTGTAGCCACGCAAAATCTGTGCACAACTGAGTATAACTGCATTGCATCCCTGAACATCACGTCTAGACATTGCTGCCTCCACAACTTCGGGTTTCTCATTATTTCACCATTGGATGTTGCTGTATAATGACGAGTGAGAAAAGAAGCTGTTGCCATTTTGTTTTAAGGAGCTAATAGCCAAGTCTGACCATTATATCTTATGTTTGAGATTGTAGAATTTCTCTTGGGAATAATAAAATAGATACAGCACAAAGCAACAAATTAACACGGCCACGCTAAGTACAACAGAAATATATTTTAATAGAAGCATATATATATTTAGCTTTAGGGTGGTATTTTCCTTAAAGACAATGAATTTGCCATTAAAACATATCGAGACAATAAAGCAGCGATTTTGCCAATTTTTGAATTGTAGAATTCTCAATATTTATTTAATTATTGGCTGAATCAGGCATAACATTTTTAACTAATGCAGTGCCTTCATAGAATCCTTATAGTCACTGTTACTGGCATAACATTCAGTTTACAACTATTCTGATATGGACCTCTAAATGGACCTCTAAAAGGTAAGATTATTTGCCAGTACAGTGTTACAGAACATCTATATAGATTATACATTGAAGAATCCTGTTAAAACCAACTGCACCCAAGTAATGAGTAAAAAAAAAAAAAAAAAAAAAAAAACACAAAAAGATACACCAATCTTTATCTTTTTCCCCATCTCCCCCTCCTTGTCTATCTGTCTCTATTTGACATTGTCCTACACCAGCTCAGACTGCACTATCATGTTGGTACAAATCGTCGTTTTTACATTGTGTTTATCTTCCTTCATGCTTTGCTTGTACCCTTCTTTACTCGTGCAGCTATAGTGGGGTCAGGGTTTTCGTGTCTGCATTTTTTCCTTCAGCCTTGTTGCTAGTCTTTATGTTATTCTGATTTGTCCCTTCTTACCCTGCTGTCTTCTAGCTGGACTTAAGGGTAAGTGCTTCCCTGTTAGCTAGCACCAGTCAGATAATCCTAAAACCATTATCTGACAAATATAATGTGTCTTTTCTTTTTTCTTTTTTTTTTACTCTTCCTTTTCCTTCCTCTTTTATTTTCCTTCTTTTATCTCTCAAATCTTTTCATGCCTTAGACCAAAGTAGATGATTTTATTTAATGGATGTAGGTCTTTATTAAAAATATACTTTTTTTTGACAGATTAGGATGCATGAATTTTTAATTCGTCTCTTGTTATTAAAAAGCACAGATATTATGACTGATTTGTTTGCATAATTGCCTTCTCTAACACCTCTAACACACCTAGTGTCGCTGAAGTAAGAAGACCCCTCAGAGTAAAGATGAAAGATGGATGATATGTCAAGAGTAACGTTAATATACCATGCATTAAAAAAGAACATTGGACACCGGAGATAGATCCCTAAGTCGAGAATATTTTTCAGCATCTATTCTTAGGCATCTATCTCCGGTGTCTAATATTTTGTATAATATTTATAGTATGCAGGATATTGAAGTTCACAAATCATCTATGCAAAGAGTTAAAACAGCTAAAATGTCTATAAACAGAACTCCAGACCTACAGTTATCTAGTATGAAATGTTTTTAAGTTCAATTTCAATTTAACTATTGACTAATTAAATTATCTGCTCATGGCAACAGAATCTGTAGCACTTTACTCTTGAGGGTTCGTTTACCATTAAGTTGATTTATTTCATTTAATTTTGGCTTATAAGAGATGGCAAATATGTAAGTGGAGTATTCTCAATGCAATGCCAAGTACTAGGTATTGCCATCCTTTGTTTCCATGAAATACTCCCAGTTTTTGTAATATTTTTAATCAGATTTTCTGGGTCTGTTATAGATAGCTGCTAAGCCCAGCAGTGAGAGACTCCATTTTGAATTTGTGTTCTGATTGCCCATTTATTGCTTGAGTAGGTGAGCACTCAGATATGATGTAGTTCATTTAGATGGTGGTAAAAGGGTGAGATTTTTGTTTGTTTGTTCCTTTCTTTTGATTTTGTTATAACCCATGTTCCCAGAGAATGACCCAGTTTTAGCCTCTGTTGGCTTCATGCTAAACTTATGTACTTGCAACAGAACTGTAATGCTAGCCTGTTAGCGTACCACCATGGTGGCTTGCTTGCTAGTGTGCTCAGCAATTGTTGCGAACACACTGAAAAATCCTCATGTATTGTCAACTTGCAAATGCTGATTTAAAAAAAAAGGTGGAATGCAAATAGTCAGCCTTTAGTGGAAAATGTATCAGCAGTTCTTTTCTTGCATGTCACTGAAAAGCATAGTGGTTTGACTCATTGTCTTCCCGCATGTGATTCTAGGTCATCATGGAGCATTTACATACACTCACGTTCAAAGGAAAATAATATTAATTAACGTATCCAATAATGTAATCCACTTCTCCTACTAAGTAGGCTTTAACAGAGATATTAAAATCTACTGGCATATGTTGGCATAATACATACTGAGATAACCAGATTAGTGTAAAGCAAAGCTGTTAGAAGAAAGACATTTACAGCAAAATAACATATTTAAAGTGCTGTTATACATCTTTGCCTGATATAAACCCCTCTATCAAGCCTTTGATTGTTTCTTCCACATTTCTTATTATTCTGTTTATCCAAATCTTTCCGCTTTCTCCCCCACAGATGCTTTACTTTTGGTAACACTTTCTCACTTATTATCTACTTTACTGGCCCATACTATATTATACTTTCCAGAGTTTTATCATAGTTACTGGTCTGATTTTAATGTTTCATTTATTTTATGTTCCCTCTTTCTTTTCTGTTATTTTTCTCATTCTCTTTCCTTCAGCATTATTTTTCTCATGAAGGAATGCTCCCTTTCTTTTGCTTTTTTTTGCCACTTCTGAATAATTCTTGAGATTATGGTTTATTTTACAACACAAATGATTATTGACAGTCTGCATGTAACCCCACAAAGTCCCATAAATCCAGCAAGTCTAAACTAAAAAGCTAGAAAACCTTTTACAGATCTGTCGTTTCTCTATGTAAAAAGTCTTTATCCTGTCCCGTCACCACATTCATAACCATTTTCACCTGTTTATGTGTTTATATACTAATATAAAAAGCCATTATTAGCTGCTGCTTACAAACTTACAGCTCAAAGACGCTGCACACATCATTCACACATTCACCATCACAGTACTATTTCGGATTCTATCGTTCCTTTCTGTAGCTCTTTTAGTCATTTTGTCTTGCATATATTATTATGGCTTTTTTCTAAATAGAAACTAATTGATACACTTCATTTAGTTTTAACTGAAGATTAAGTATGCAGGAATAATTTTACATAATAATTAAACTTCATAAGCATTATCAGACAATAATGTTATGCTAAAATAAGAGACAAGCATGTTAGGGAAGACCGCTTCGCCTATTTTTTAGTGAAACAATATCTTTTCGGAAGGACTCAAAAGATTTTTTTTTCTCCACAAAACGCTGGAATTTTTAACCCTAGAAAGTGTGTATCCAATCTAAAACTATTAAACAAGCTTACCAAACTCCCCCCTGTTTTTCTGACATCTCCATTTTTACAAGCACACAATCCATCATTTCTCTCTAAATGAATGACATTAACCAGTTGCGAATGGCAGAATCTATTATCTTCATGTGAATGAAAAAGCATTACAATTCATCATTAAGAATTCCTCCACTATCCACGTTCCCTTGAGTTATAATTAGGGGTCTTTGCAAGCTAAACCTAGTAAGCGTTTGAAGAAACTGCACCCAAATCTATCCATGCATGCCCATCCAGTTTGAATGTGGGTTGATGAGTTGAACTTGAGCATTGCCTAGTTCCACATTGCTAGGTCTGATTGAACTCTCCTTGACTTCTGCTGCAAGTTGACAATGTGAAAGCTGAAAGTCTTTGGTTTGCTGTAGAGTAGATGAATAAGATGCTATTCTTTTGTTGAAGGAATACGGCCCATTGTGTAGACTGTTTTGCTAACTTCATCTTCCTTACGCCACCCCCACCCTGACTTTCCTTGCGGCTTGTGTGGCTGGCTGAACAGATGCTGATAGGGCACAGAAACACGGCATGGATGAGTTTATCTCGGCTAACCCGTGTAATTTTGACCACGCCTCACTGTTCGAGATGATGCAGAGGCTCACGCTGGACCACAGGCTCAATGACAACTTTGCATGCCTGGTAAGTGTGACAGATGTATAGAAGGGTACAAATATCCGGGTCCACTATCAAGAACTGTTTTTATTAACCATTCATGTCCGGGAGCTCAGGGAGCAAAATTGGCCATGCTCTCTCACTGCGCGGGATGGCATACTTGCTCTCACCTGTCAGTCACAGTGACACTAGCCAATCCTGAGTGTTTGCTAGCTCATGAAAGTGGAAAAAGGCAGATAGTGCTTTTTTTTTACCTTCCTCCGAAAAAGTAGAATAAAAAATGGATGGATGGATAGATAGATGAGTAAATATTTTTATCTCAGTATTTTCACAATAATTAAGAACAGTGATAATGGATGTTTGTAAGCAAACATTGTGTGAGCAGGACATTTTGAAATATATTTCAAATAATACATGAACAAAGAAACTGTAAGTAACTGCATTGCCATTAGATACATTTCAAAAGGAAGCAGTCCACTTGATAGAGGACACCCTACTCAGAAAACAGCATGTGGGCTCTTATACAGTATTACAGGACTGAAGAGTGTCTCTGACTGACTGACAGTGTTTCTGTGTGAATGCTGAATGCTGAATGACTGGATGACCAATCATTGCTCCACATGGCATGTGACACCCTTTTGCTTTTTGCAGCATTACCAGACCCTCAGCCTCTTTTCTACTCCGTTTTGCTTGCAGGGTTGGTTTAGCCCAGGTCAGGTCTTTGTTCTGGATGAATACTGTGCTCGAAATGGTGTGAGAGGATGCCACAGGCACTTGTGCTACCTTAGGGACCTACTGGAGCGAGCAGACGCTGGTCACATGATTGACCCAACACTGCTGCACTACAGCTTCGCTTTCTGTGCCTCCCATGTCCATGGCAACAGGTATCAGAATGGTCCGTGATAATAGTCTTGGGGAGGTTAAAAAATTTCAGGAAAAGAATGAAGGACCGAAGGGTCATCAATGCTTTTTTTAACCATCATTTTTATTTAGTATTTGTCCATTAATTAATATGTTTACATTTTTTTGCATTCATATTTCATTTATTGATTTTCAATTTATTCTTTTTGCTTTGTTTCTAACATTAATCCATTTATTTCCCCATCTTAATAGTTTTCATTAACCCATTAAGACACCCTTTCTTTTCATTCATTGTTTTTATTCCTGAATCTTATTGCTTCACTGCTGCTCACCTCATCACATGTTCCTGGTAGTCAGAGGGGGTCTGAGTTACAAGGGGTTGGCTCTAAGCTGGAAGGGAAAACGGAGTCTAAAAAAAAGAGGAGCTTTAAATCTCAGCAAGTCCCAGTGTTCCAAAGGTAAGAGGGTTTTAAATGCAAGGAAATAGCAGTTACATACTAAACCTTTATTCCAGCATTAAATATACAGGACATACCTACCCAGGAAATAGAATAGTCAATTCAAAACAGAATTAAACAATAAAAAAAATTACCCTTTTAAAAAAGAGGACTGATTTTAATTGACTATTAAAATAGGTTTAAGACTCCCCTTGGCTTTCAAAAAAATCACTGAAGTTAAAAGAAATGTATTAGTTTTAGGACTGCAAATAAATGATATATTTATTTTGGTTTGAATTATGATTGTGCTTCTAAGAATGATTATTTTTTGTTGGTCTTTATCATCTGTGGTTAGAGGGTCTAGAATTTGTTTGGTTGTAATAAAGTTCAGTTAAAAGTTAAAAGTACAGTCTTGCTAAAGAATATGCACAGGCAAAAAAAAAATGATGTCCTTCTTCATGAAAAACTTACTTTAATTTACGGTGCGGTTCACCAAATAATTATTAAGTAAATGAACATTCTCCTATGTTCAGACTCAGTCCTAGTTAAGGACGTGCATCTGCTGCCACCTCCAGGATGCCTTAATCTATATTCAATGCAAAATATTTTTATTTGAACATTAGAGACAGAGACACAGTGATGAATTTTGTGAAACACACGGCTATCTGTACGCAAGTACGTAAAATAGGGAACCTATTTCCTGCCATGAGCGTTGCCTGATGGGCAACTTGTTTCAGGCACTTGTTTCAGTATCTCATTAATACTTGAAATAACTCAGATGAATTCTGTATGATTCCTTCATACTAAGTAGTCCTGCTCCTCATATTATGCAAAATAAGGTTTCTGATTAACATCTCATGTAATGTTAATATCTCATGGGATTTGTTTAATAATTGAGGGCACGTTCTTTATGTTGAGTGAGTTTGCTCCCTTTATTCATTCCCAACTATTCAATTATTTTTATAATTTCTATAAATGTTCAAAATCTCTTGGAGATTTTATGACCTGAAACCAGATAATAAGACCTGAAAAAGTCATTGTACTGTGAATTTGTGTGACGACCTGGGAAAACCCTTCATCTGAATAAATTTTGATATTTTTGTCAATGATTATTTTGCTAAACTGAAATATATTTTCCTTTTGCACAGTTTAGGCTTGATTTATCTTTATTTTATTCAAGTTATGTGATGTTTCTTTTTACCAAAACAATGAAACACATGTTTAAACTATAGCGGATTTATTCGACGCTTATTTATTTAGCAACGCCCACAATACTCCATAAAAGGCTAATGTCACAGAGAGCTGAAAGCACAAAATGAGGATAAAACAGTGAGAGAAAAGAAATCTGTGAGCCAGAAGTAGAAGGTATTTTGAGTCATGCCTTACATCAATAAAAATATTATTTAGCAGCACATCACCACCTAGGCTAAACTCTCGGGACACATTATAGAGCATATATGTGAATTAAGTTAGATGAAAAGAAAATGGCTTAATATAGACTTTGAAGGAAAAAAGATATCTACATTGTGCAGGCGATCAAGAACATTAGGTATGTTTATGACACAGGAAAACTGCTATTTATAATTTCTGCGACATCCGGGTTTTCCCAGACTGCTGCACATACATGATCAAATAAGGTAATCTAGTGCAAGATTGAAGTCTGAACAGCACCATTTTTTTTTCTGAAATAGACCTGATGGTCTTGGAACCGTGATAGTGGAAGAAAAAGATCGCTTTGAGGACATCAAAGAGCGGTTACGTGTTCTGTTGGAGAACGAGATCACAAACTTTAGGTGAGTAAATGTGTTTAGGATACATGGGAAGTTTTATTAGTGCAGGTTTCTTGGCTGTCTTTAATGTTTTATTAGTTTTGTATGACACAACTATACCACTCTCACTATTACTCATTGTGGTTTTGCTCCTGCCATAGGTATTGTTTTCCGTTTGGTCGTCCTGAGGGAGCACTGAAAGCCACTCTGTCTCTGCTGGAGAGGGTAATGATGCCATTGTTTTCAGCAAACACATTGTTCTGTTTCTCAGTATATGTGAGCAGAGAAAGAGAAAAGGGGAGATCGTTTCATCTTGAAGCGTTTCTTATTAAAGTGCACAGAATAGTGTAACCTGTTTTTCTGCGTACTGTTCATGACCAGGTTCTGATGAAGGACATTGTGACCCCAGTGCCACAGGAAGACGTGAAGACTGTCATCCGTAAATGCCTGGAGCAGGCAGCTCAAATCAACTACCAGCGCATTACTGAGTACGCCAGAGTGGAAGGTGACTACCAATGCTTTTATGTTTTCCACTGTCATGTCTTTAATCTTTTTATCCCCCAGATTATTCTATGCAGTAGAAAGAGGAACTGATTGCCCTGTATTATCTCTCTCTCTCTCTCTCTCTCTCTATCTATCTATCTATCTGCTCTATCTATCTATATCTATATACATGACCTTATTGTTTTATTGTCCACCATATGTCAAGATAATCAGATAAACTCTAAAGGAATGTTTATGAATGTCCCTATCCTGCAGATATGTATCTGTAAGTGCTGTGTGTATCTAATTACTCTAATTATGTTAACCATAAATATAATATTTCATTTAAACACATCATAATTAATCATATATTCACAAATTATCGAACTAGGGTAACGTTTATTTAAAATGTCTATAGGTCTGTGCATCCTGGAAGCCTGGGGGAAATGAATTATTGCACTAAAAATAATTTTCCAAAGGGCTTCTATAAATACCAGTCCATTTCTAGATGCTGTGGGAAAGAGGTTTTGCACAATTGATGGAACAGCCCTTTAATCAGAAATGATTACCTGCTATACTGTATCTTTTGTATTTTCAGAGACCATCACGGTTGTCTTCAGAACATAGAACAACTATTTAACCATAGCTTAGATGGTTTTGTGCACATTGCCTTGTGAGTAAAAATGCATTCAAATTCTTAGAGTAAAGAGCTTCTGATTTCTTCCATTCACTTGAGGTGACATGAAAAACGGAGCATAGGGACTTGATATAAAGACACAAAATATCGTCCATTTCCCTGCACCTTTCTGTTTCTTTGTGTACAGTTCTGCCCAATTCTAAAGCCAAGATCTATCCTTTCGAACCATTCTTGCAATGGCTGGATTAAAGTAAATCTTCCAAAATTTCTGATTGGCCTTATGGAGTTTCCTTTCATTCAGGTCTTCAGGCCATGTCTGAGACTAGGGAATTGGGAAGAGACTTGAGAAAGGGGCTTAAGGTAAGCAAGGAAGATCCAAAAAAAAAAAAAAATAGACTGAGGCTAGGGAAAGTGTTGGAAGGCAAAAACAAGAATTTGGGGGAAATGTTGGCTTTACTTTAAGAAAGACATTAATACAAATCAGAGAATGGGACAAAATGAAAGAAACAGCGAATAATGGCAGGTATAAAATGCCCTCGGAGAGAAAGGACAAGGATAAAGGATTGTTTTTTCAGGTGAACCAGCTGTAAGAAGATGACAGGAAGATGATGATGGTCTATTTGGAATTGGGCTTTTTTCTCTTCAAAAAGACACGGGGTCTGGTTCAATTGAGTACACCCCTGTCTTTTGATCCCACCTCACACTTCACCCCCTACCGCCCTACCCCCTACCCCCGACTGGTCGTCTTATACCATATATCATTGGCTCTTTCCTGTTAATATTTTGTCCCTGATAATTTGTGATATTTGAGGGTTACAAATGGTGAACTAAAAATTTACAAACAGGAGCATTGTCTGCTCTTTCTATTTTCAAAATGATTTTGGTGCCATTATATTACAAATGAGTTTGCATAAAGACCACCAGACATGCCCTTCACCATCTTTAGCCCTTAACCCCTGATATCTGACCCCAAACTCTTGCATGCCCAAATCCTCTTTTTCTTCAGGAAAAAAGAGGGAAATGTATGATCACCCTGTCTACTCCTTGGCTACACAAGTGATGGATTTAACCATCCGTGAGTAATTTCTTCATATCCTATTCATCGCTCTTTCTTCACTCCTGTACACTTCGTCTTTCATGATATTTTCAGTCTTTTTTTCTTTTTTGAGATATAAGGTAAAGGGGTTTAGAAACAAGGATTAGGAATTAACATTTATAATCAGAAAACATGGACTAGTACTGTAATAATCCTTCATCGTAAATAGATCCAGGTCAACAGCCGTAGTCACATACAGTAGTCAGTCCAGGTGAGGTATCTATTAAACTAGCAGGATGATCATCTATACAGTACATTAAGTGTGTGATTTTATTTAGTAATTATTCATATAGAAGATTATGTTCCAGTACAAAAAGTAACACACTGGTGAAAAACATGAATTGTATTGCTTTTCACTGGCAACATGCAGAAATATTACACCCACAATATTACACCCTAAACAGCAAAAGCTTGCATTGCTCTCACATTGTGCACATAGTGTTTACATTTAGTGGCAACAAAACTCCAGAAACAAACTCAAAATTTCAAATTCAATACATTTCCTTCTAAAAACAGTCAGTTTGCTGCACACATTTATTTATATCCAGGCTCAAGCTGGAAGACGCTACTACAATCGAATGAACCCGTACGTTATCATTATCATCTGTGATTTACTAGGCGATCCATTGTAATTCCATGGAGTGGACGGGAAGTTGTGCTGGTTACGGCCACATCTGTTTGTGACATAACACAGTTACGCATCTGTTCAGCTTCTTCTTGTCCTTTTGTTTGGTTTGAAGCTCATGCTCATGACTTGAATGCATTTTTGCTTTTCTCACTTGTTATCTTCCTCAGTCGTCTGCTCGTGTGTCTGTGCTGTAGTGTACTAGCTGGTTTCACTGAGGATTCCAGATCACTTCAGCAGCTGAGTCAGATTCCAGGAGAACTGGACTAGCGCAATGGAGCAATGAGTCATGTGTGTTTAAACCGGTGTCATATGTTTGTTCTGTTCATGACAATGCGATCTGTGGTCAATGTTTTGTGAGGGTTCTGTCAACGATTTGTCAAGTATGTCTTTTTCCACTGCAAGTTCTTTTCCCTGCCAAGTAAATGTGTGCCATTGAATGTCTGAATTATTTTATATTTGTCTGCGTATTTTATACTTTTTTCTTTTGAGGTTCAACAGCTCTTTTGTGCCTTTTTTCACTGTTTGATGTCTGTGTCGTTTTTAGTCACTGTGTGTTTGAATTATTTTAGATTTTATTACATGAAAATCCTTTGGAGTGCAGACAAGATTCAGCTTACAAAAGATGATGCCTGTCACTGACTTAAACAAAGCACTGTGCAATACAGTTCTTAATGACGCCTCTTTGTTTTTCTTTTTATTTTCATTTTCTCCCTCTCTCACTCCCTTCCTCTCTCTCTTTCAAGTTGAGAAAACTCTAAAGGATCAAAGGGATCCAGGTGAAGCTATATTTGACATTGACCTGTGACCTTACCATATATCTTAACACACAAAACATTTAACACTTAGATGCAAGCATTCTGTCTAATCCCCAGCCACATCCCTTGGCATAAAATATTTCCCTTCTGATATTATGGCATGGTCTGTCTCTCTCCTTGCACCGTACTGAATGCTGACAACTGTATGTGAAGATAGTATTCAAAATTTGCACAACATTTGTGTTGTTGTATTGTTATATCATGAAGTATGAACAAAGGCTCCTAATGATTCTTTGTGCCTGGTCAGTTGTGCAATACTATCTATCACAAATATATAATTAAATGCATTTTCAGTGTGTTAAATTGTCAGAAAATGGTTCATATTTAAGTTAGTTTATTATTCGTCCCTAACTGCACAATGTACTATAACTGAGGTAAAACCACAGACAAACTACTGAGAAGTAAATACAGTTTAACACACTGAATACGGATGAAGTATGAACCTGGATTATGATAATCCTTTGATTATCATTATAGCCACTATCAGTACTTCATCATCTTGTGTTGATTGCATCGTGACTTTAGAAAATGATTAGATTTAACTGATGAGAAATCGCTGATCCGTGATATTATAGTAGTGCTAACATGCATAGATTTATTCTAAAGGGATTCTTTATAAAGTTAGTGTAAAACATTTAGACAATTTAGACAATTTCCCGATTCAACCCCCACCACACCTTTCTAATCCTCACACCCCACACCTCCAGGCCAGACGATGTGTATTGCGTATTCAGTGACAGCAGTGAATAATTAACCAACTGGTCCACATTTCCATGGAAACAAAGACTTTGCTGCTTATCATTTTGTTGTATTTTGTTATCCTGTCTTTTTAAAGTTGCTGTGTTCAGACAACGTTTTACTATATGTGAAAACACGAAACATTGTTTGTCCTGCATTCATTTCATTGACTCAAACGTTTGACAATTTGTTTGTTTGTGTCGACTGTGGAATTAGACATGAATAACATGTTCAGGATTGCTAGTTTCTTATTAGTTTAGTTTAATTACTAAAAGAAAAATTCAGTGTAATTTGAAAACAAGACTGGCTGTTATTACTTTACAAATTATTTTAACACCTATCTGCAGTCATGCTGTACTATACCAAGTAGTTAAGTGTCACTTTATATAGAAATCTTTTCTCAAAATATTGTACGTCATCAATCATATAACTGTTCTTGCATGCAGAATGAGGCCGTTTGATGTTTTATCCCTACTTAACATGGCCAAAATATTTCACTGCACTGCTGTTTATCAGTGTCCTGTTTGACTATTCTGCTGCAGAGAATGTAGCAAACCTAGCTACTCCTGCCAAAAAACTGGAGCATGTTATCCGCCTGGCAGAGTTAGTCATCGAGGTTCTTCAACAGAATCAAGACCATCATGCTGAGGTGAGCATATACATCATTACTGTCTTTTATCCAGCCAGTTTGTCACACCTTATGTTGTGTATTGTGTCTACCTTTACAAGATGTACATTTCTAGTATTTGACAGAGTTGACACTAAGTCATTTTTCCAATCTCTTTTACCTTTTGTCTGCATGTGATCTTTAAAAACAACCCTGTTTTTTTTTTTTCTCTGGAAAAGCATATCACATGTAAAATGAAAAGTGGGCAATTAAGGAAAACAAATCAGTCACTTATAATATGAATATGCATGATTCATAAGTTATTTACATCCACCAGCTGGTGACAGATATCCATGCTTGGCATGCCTACGGTACATGGAGATAATATTTAGATAATCCGTGGTCTTCCTGAGTTCTATAGATTTATTCTTTTTTTTGAATATGCTTAACAGGCTGCGGTCACAAGTACAGGAGACCAGTCGGTACAGTATCCATGTTTCCTTTCTTCTCAAGTCCTCATCACATATTGTACCTTTCCCCTCAAGCATGACAAGTCACGCTAGGGGCTTTTCTGTCATTTTTAGGGTGGGTGGATGGGGCGGTTCTGTAAAATGCCTAGACATGGGCTGGAACTGATTAGATGAAATCTTGCATTTAACTTATTCAAGAGGGTCTACAACCAATGGGACTTTCATCTCACAAATGATGACTTTAAAAGTGTCCCCTTTAATCCAAATAAGTCTGAAAAAGTAATCCCTGTATCTATTCTGTTAAGCAATATTTCCATGTTTTTCTTACCACTCAATCCATCCAATGTTCTTGGGCAGGGAAAGGAGGTACGTGAGAAATCTGAATGCAGTCAAGTAGTCCCTTTCTTCCCCAGTAATGGTTTGTGCATGAGTTGTGTGGGGCATCTATTCCTGTTATTCCCTATTCCTCTCAGTATGGGGAATTTAAGCGTTATGTCTGCCAATGGTGTGTCTCAGATCATTAGCACTGTCTCTGTCTAGTCTCTCTTGAAGGACCTGATTGTAAGGCTTGCTTTCCCACTTTCAGGGGTTGGTCTAATGGAAAGTTTTTTTCTTTTTGCCAAAGGAAATGTGTATGTACTCGCACCACCCCACTCCCTAGTTTTGTCAGAGCGTGTCAGAGTTTGCCATGTCAGTTTGCCCCTTCCTGCTAATGTTTCCAAATTTGAAGTCTACTTTCTCTCTATACATCATAATCCAAAGTCATAGCCTAGCTCCCTCCCCTCGGCTTTATCTTGTCAATTTTAAATATGATGATCATTTGTCAGAGACCAAACCATTTAATATTATTACCCAGAATAGATCTGCAAGAAAGGACTTGGGGAAGGATCTTGGAGTTGTTTGGATTTGACATTGCTACCCTGTTTCTCTCTTTTTGTGTGTTTGGTTAAGCTCAGCCATACACATTGCCCTGCTGCTACAGCGAATGCTTTATTATTATTTTTTTGTCCCTAACCTGAGATATTATGCTTTGTGTAGTGTACTCAAAGGTTAATCAAACGGTAAGTTCATTTTCAGCTAAAGCCTTAAAAAAAGTGGGCTGACACGGTATGACATCAAAACAGCATAATGCTGAAGAGAAGGATAAACCATCTCCAATGCTGATCAGTTCCCTGAATACTTTGGCACTATCCAGTTATTATATACAGTATATAATACACTTTTTTTTTTTACATTTTCTAATATCCCACCATATGTCTAAAACTGAGCAGCACTCTTGGAGAAAACCTAAAATAATAATAATAACTAATAAATAACTAAACATAGAAATTTGCCTTATTATGAAGCTTGTTGCATGCTTGCAGTCTTAGGCATGCCAGGGATTGCAAGATTGCATGATAACGAATCACATCTACATCCTGGTGACAGGGATGCAGTGATGTGAATGGTTGAACAAATACATCTTCCATCTGGAGAGCAAAAGCATGCAGCGATTTCTATTTCCACCTGCATGACAACTGCACCTCTTCTGGCATCTTGACTCCACTGGCTGTAGAGTTAAATGAAGAAAAGTTTGGTATAAAATAGAACAATTTTACCCTGGGCAAAGTATACACAATATAAAATATTGTGTTATTGATATATTCTGGTACTCTGTCTGGACCACTTTCGTATGTAGGCTGATTAATAATAATAATAATAATAATAATAATAATAATAATAATAATAATAATTGTTTATTAAAGTTAAATAATTATCATTTAAATTAATTCGGTGGGTCTGAAGGCTGTGTTGAAATACAAAATGCACCTAATGTAAGATGTCCACCCTAATTTTAATCATTAAGCACATCTGATGTGTTTTGCATAGGACAGAAACTTTTTGTAGAAGGGTAATAAAGAAAATATTAGGCCCTGATTTACTAAGATCCCAAATAAATCACAAGTGCAGCAAAAAAACGCTTGGATATGCAATCAGACAAAGTGCAAGTGCAGTTAGTAAGCACACTGCAGCTTACTTACAAAGACTAATTGGCTGATATTGTGTTTTCTACCTAATGCAAAATAGGGGAGAAAACAATATTTCAAGGAGGATTTGCATGTTCTTATTGTTCTCAGTAGCTGCAGGGGATTTAAGATAGACTTGCTATAGATACATAAAACAATGTCACATATTACAGCAATATAGGGTATACTGTATGTAAAGAAAATCTTTTCACAGGCTCACAATTAATGGAGCATTGAATGTTTTAAATTGAATGTAGCTTAGATAAATCACATATTCATATGAATATGAATGTAAGATGTGTATTTTATACAGTATTTTTACAGTTCTCTAGACTCAGGGTTAGTAAATAAGCTTTTTTTGCAGGTGTCTTTAGTAAATCAGGGCCTCTGCTGCAAGATACAGTTTTGTTGATTTTGTCACATAGAATGAACATAATATCTGTTAACACTTCACAAGGTAAAGAAGTGTATAAATTTTAGTCTAATAAACAGTTTTTTCCATCCAAAATAGCAATTGCTGCAAATTCAATATGGAACTTTTGTACAATGTAATTGAGTTTATAGACACAAATGCTTTAGTTTTTAGGTGAAAGAAAAACAAGTTATTTAATATAGGAAGTAGCGCCACCAACCACTTACACAGTAATTTCAGTTTTGTGAAGCTGATACACCACATGGCAGAAACCAGTTCCTTTCAGCTCATTTTGCTCTAAATGTATCTCAATCTTTCCTTTTTTTTCACTGCCTCTTTCTCTGGTAATCAAGGCCTTTGCCTGGTGGTCAGATCTGATGGTGGAGCATGCCGAGCACTTCCTGTCCCTTTACGGCGTCGATATGGACGCTGCTCTTGAGATCCAGTCTCCTGAAAGCTGGGATAGTTTCCCTCTCTTCCAGCTCCTCAATGACTTCTTACGGGCTGACTGTAAGCACTGTTTTTACAAGTAGCAATGAAATTATTAAGGACAACATAGCAGAGGCTGTGTGTGAGCATGGAAAAGAATTATAGGTTGTTCATGGAAAAAAGCTTTGATTTTACACTTTCTGTTCTAGATCATCTGTGCAATGGGAAGTTTCACAAGCACTTGCAGGACCTTTACGCACCACTGGTTGTGCGATACGTCGATCTAATGGAGTCCTCCATCCATCAATCCATTTCTAGGGGATTTGAGCGCGAGTCCTGGGAACCTGTGAAGTAAGACACCACTTCCTGCTGAGTCCACGAGGCCGAGAGCGATTGTAACACAGGGAATTTTGTTACATAAATAATCATTTAGAGCCATTATTTCTGCAGCAAACAGTGAGGACAAATTTAGGCTAGTAGATATCTGGCTTGAGGCTTCACAAATAAGGCAATGAAGTATTTCGCCAACTTTATTTAAAGTTTCACAAAATGAAAAAAAGCCACCTCAGTTTTGCCTTATTATCACAGTTTTAGAATATGTAAAATATGTTTTATATATGACATTAAATCTAAGAAGATTAACCTTTATCATCTGTTCATCGTAACACTGGTGGTTTACAGAAGATAGCTTCGGTCCAAAAGAAATCTCGCTCATTCAGACTCCAGTCAATGCCTTTCATGTTTTCATCTTTTTTGTTTTGTAGACTAACTCTCATTTTGCATGCTTGAAGGAAATAGGATGCCTTTTATGTGCTAATCAGTTCTGTCTTTCCTGCCTTTCCTGATATTTCTTTGCCTGTTGATTTGACAACTTCCCATATCGGGATAATCTTATTTAGATGAAGGGCTGTCAAGCTTTCTCCTTAATAATCTTATTTTATCAATATTTTTCAACTAAACAGATGCACCATGGAGATTATCAGCCTAGAGCTTTGTAAGCTTGTATATAAACGCTTTTGATACCCTTGATGGAGCTCTTACTGAGTACCCTTCAACTAGTACAATAGAAAATAGCTTCTTTTTTTTTTCGTTTATTGTCTATGTTTTGTGTTTTTAATTTCCCACCACTCTATGTGTTACCTTCCAATCTGCTGTTCGTTCCTGCTGCTGAGATATGCTGCTTTTTTCCTTTGTTTTTCTGTATATGTTTTTCTGTATATATGTGTGCTCTTGTCTGTATTATCAACCATCTTTCGGTTTTACTGTAGGTCCTCAGTTTAAGTGTTTTAGAGACCTTTCCCTACATTTAACTACTGATTCTTTGTGTCTGCTGTTTTTGAATGTCTAAGGCATTTCCTTTACAATTTTTCTTACTTGTTACTTTTTTACTGTATGTCTTACTTTGCTTTTTTGCAGCATTCCACATTGCCACTGTTATGGATTTTTTTGTTTCTTTTTGTCTGTTTCTGCAGGAGTTTAACAAGTAATCTACCCAATGTGAATCTACCAAATGTGAACCTCCAAATTCCCAAAGTACCAAATCTTCCTGTGCCAGTAGCAGGACTATCTGTTAACCTTCCACAAATGCCTAGCTTTTCCACTCCGTCCTGGATGACTGCTATTTATGACTCTGAGTGTGTATTCAATGAGTTTACCACAGATCTGATTAATTCAAACGTGTCCTTGGCATGAAGATGTTCTCTTGAAGCTACTTCTTATCTCTGGGGTAAAATGCAGACACTAGAGAGGAATGTTTGAAAACAAAAACAGTAGTGCCTTGACAATCATTGTTAAAATTTCTTAAAAGGCAGATGGCTCATGTAGTAGAAATCGGGGGAATTATGAAAGGAGTCAATTGGGCAGACAGGCATTTAATTTTGATTGTGAACTAAATCTCCCAGGCATGATTCTGCTCATTATATGAAATAACAATTATTTAAACTGCACTTTCTCTAACAGCGTTAAAGCTAAAACTCAAACATCCAACGTCAAAGTCTTCTATGTCGAACTACAGTATGTAGAACACTTACAATTGGCTGGAACTTGGTGTGTGATGTTTCATTCCAAGCTTTGACTTGAAAGTGAAAATTATTTGTCTAGAGTATTAAAAGGAGATTTTAAAATGTTTGTCAAGCTGGCATAATTAGGCTCCAGTATGTTATACAATTTTGTACAAATGCATGAGTTATGTATTGGCCTCTCAATGATGGATGTTAGAATGTCAACTAATTAAGCAGAATTGAATTGGTAAAAATGGCTATAAGCAAAGCATTTATTAGCTTTCAAGACATTTTCATGCCAAGTAGGTTGCAAGGGATTTGGGGCAATCCCAAGTTGTTTGTTCACCTGAAATGAGAGCTGAAAAGTTTTTCATTTTCCTCAATGTGCATGCCATTGAGGTAGGACTGAGGTGGTGAGATCTGGATTGCAACCCAAACCTACGTTCAGTCTTTAGTCTTCCAATGAAGGAAAATTTCACCATTTAAAATTATGTCTGAGGGTAGGACTGCAGTTTTAGTTACCCCTATGCGTTCTTGGAGCTCAATGAGGTGATGATGCTGATGATGGTGATGATGAATCTTAATTGACGTATAGGGGCCGTAAAGAGTTTCTTTAAGAGTTAAATAGTTTCCTTTGACTTCTGAGGTAAGAAATCCATTACTTTGAAGTGGAGGGGTTTTCTAACGGACCAACACTGATGTTAGGTCTGCCTGAAAGGTTTTAGTGGTTGTGGGTTGGTGGACCTCCCAGTCTGGCCTCTCTGAAGTACTGATTAGCTCCTGTGGTGTTTAACCATCAAAATGGGCTCCGGATCTCCATACCTGAATAATATGAAAAAAAGCACATGTGCTTTTTCATATTATACAGGTATGAAGATCTGAAGCCCACTCAGTGATCAAGACACTAAGACCAGTTAAGATCCTAATCCAGTAAATACTATCCAAAACATTTCTAAAACTACAATATGAAATAGGTCATATTCGGTTTCAAAGCTTTAACTCTACCAAGATGGGTGCAGTTCGATACTCTCAGAAACCTGAGTCACTCTTATGTTTTAACTCTATGGTAGGCTACCACCCCCTCCCTGACCTTTACAACACTCCTCCTCCTCCTCCTCCTTCTCCTCCTCCTGTCCCACTTATCTCCACTCAGGATGGCAACGTCTTCAGAGTTGACTGCATGGTATGTGTTGACCTCTGGAACTCCGCCAGCCTCGTCGGGCATGGGTGGTGAGAGAGAGCCTGATCTTTGTGTTTCTGTCTCTCATTTGGATTTGTATTTTAGCTCCTGTAATGTTTTTTTTTTCCCCTCAAAATTGCAGTCCAGGCAAATCATATTGTTTGGGCTTTCAGTAAGGTGTCCATTTCTTATGTTCAGTAATATGTTCAGCACTAACAAGATAATGTAAGGATTTAGAGTAATAAAGTATACTTTTTCTCAGCTTGTGTAGTTATGCAGCTGAATGATTGCTTCAAAGCACCTGAAGAGTTCCTGAAAAAGCAAGTGTCAGGTTTTAGTGATCCAGTAATATTTAAAATTAGTATAGATCTCTTACATGCCTTCTCTCACCATGACATTCCCAAGCCCTCTTGCCCTTTTAGAGAAGTGAAACTGATTAACCTGTGCATGATTACAGACCAACTTGAAGAAGAAATAACCACGCAACTGTGCGAGGTTATTGACATGTCTCTATTTTACCATACACTGACTGAGGCTGTTTCTGGATATTCACCAGATGTGTACCACCAGTCAGCGTATGCATAAAATAATCGGAGAAACACTTTTTGTAATGAGTAGTCATAGAAAGCTTTTGCCTTTTCACAAAGGCTCTGACCCTTAACCTCTGATGTGTCACTGTACCTGGCAGTAATGGCTCGGGGACCTCAGAGGATCTGTTCTGGAAGCTGGATGCCCTACAGACATTCATCAGAGACCTGCACTGGCCTGAGGAGGAGTTTGCCAAGCACTTGGAAAACCGGATGAAGCTCATGTCCAGCGACATGATTGAGTCCTGTGTTAAACGGTACATGCATGCTGAGTTTGAAAATGAATACATTGGCCCTAAACTGCAAAACACTTTAACCAACCAAAAACACAAGAGGTAACTAAAACTTAAAATGGAGCATGAAGGTCTCTTGAATATCACAGCCTCGTTTTTTGCTTTCAGGGTTTCATTTTGTTTTTGGATGTTTTTTTTATATTTGCATTTTTATTTGCTGGTGAGTTTTGGATTTTGCACTTTAGGGTCATCGTAAATGAAAGCTGCAAAGATGTGATATCCACTTTGTAATTATCTGAAACTGAATAATCCTACTGCACCTGAAAAACACTGAACTTACCAAAAAACATCAAGTATCAGCTAACCAATCATGAATGCATAATTCATAGTCTGCATGTTGAGGTGTAAAATTACTAATACCCTTCTGGCCAACTCTTTGCATGTCTTTAGCACCAGGACAGCCTTTGAGTCCAAGCTGACCAAGAGTAGCCGTTCTACAGATTTCCGCATCCCACTCTCCTTATGCACCATGTTCAACGTGATGGTTGATGCCAAGGACCAGTCAGCTAAACTGTGTGCCATGGAGATGGGCCAGGAGGTAATAAAAAGGTCTAATTAATCTAATAAAAAAGTATCTGATTGATCTGTCTAGCTAAAAAGTGCAAAGGAGCAAAATAAAAGATACTACTTTACTGTTAGTGGATTAGTAGACTGAGAAGATTTTATTTCTACATCATCAGAAAAAAGCTTGTGTTGAACCATTTGGAGTGTTTTTTACAGCAGTGATATTTATACATTTATACATTGTTACATACATCCACAAAATTATATTCCATTCATACACACACTATAATCGGTCTGTAGATTTTTTAGGAAAGATGTACATCTAATTTTGGCAGATTAAAATATACTGAGTTCTAAAATGGAGATGTCTTTATTCTAAGTCGGGGAAGTTGTGGCCTAATGGTTAGAGAGTCTGACTCCTAACCCTAAGGTTGTGGGTTCGAGTCTCGGGCTGGCCACGACTGAGGTGCCCTTGAGCAAGGCACCGAACACCCCCAACTGCTACCTGGGCGCCGCAGTCATAAATGGCTGCCCACTGCTCCGGGTGTGTGTTCACTGCTGTGTGTGTGCACTTTGGATGGGTTAAATGCAGAGAACGAATTCTGAGTATGGGTCACCATACTTAGCTGTACAGTATGTCACGTCACTTTCACTAAAATAGTGAGATGTCTTTAAAACAAGCTGCAGACAATATATAGCAACATTTGTTATTTTTAGCAAAATTTAGGTTTGGGTGTAAAATGTAACAGTTAAGTTAAACTTAACTGAAAACTTAAGTACTGAAATTGGATCATCTGTTATCTTCATCTTGAAGCTAGATAGAAATTCCTGTTATATAATTGCAATTTTTTTAAGTAAGACAGCTTATTTATAATCTGGTGTCACCCAGATGAGGATGGGTTCCCTTTTGGCTCTCAACGTTTCTTCCTCATATCATCTCAGGGAGGCTTTCCTCACCACAGTCACACATTTAAATTTTACAACTTACATTCTGAAATTCTCTATTTCTGTAAAGTTGAATTGTGGCAGTATCCATTGTTAAAAGTGCTATACAAGTCAAATGTTATAGAATTGTTATCAAAAGTTAACTGCAGTAATTTATTTTATGTGTGCACATGTTTTGTTGCTTTTCAGAAACAGTATCACTCTAAAATTGATGAGCTTATTGAAGAGAGTGTGAAGGAAATGATTTCACTTTTGGTGGCTAAGGTAAATGGTCCAATAGCCAACATACTGGATGTGTTGAATTTGCTAAATACTTTACAGTGCCAATTGTGTCAGTGTGTGGTCATTGACCTGTTTTGGATTATATGGTGTTTTTTGTCACATGTAGTTTGTGGCAATTCTGGAGAGTGTTCTTGCCAAGATCTCTAGGTATGATGAAGGAACTCTCTTCTCCTCCTTCCTTTCCTTCACGGTGAGAATCACTATCATATTATAAAATGACTAATGTATTAACCATGACCATCTCTCTCTCTCTCTCTCTCTCTCTCTCTCTCTCTCTCTCTCTCTCTCTCTCTCTCTCTCACTCTATCTATCTATCTATCTATCTATCTATCTATCTATCTATCTATCTATCTGTATCTCTCATCCTCCTCCTCCTCCTCCTCCTCCTCATCATCATCATCATCATCATCATCATCATCATCATCATCATCATCATCATCATCTCTTGTTTGGTCCCCTATTGACTTGTTTTGCATGTTTTCAGGTTAAAGCAGCATCAAAATATGTGGATGTTCCTGTAAGTATTAAACAGTTTTGCTGTAAACGATTTACTAACAGTTTCTTTTTTTTTTTCACAGGAGTGTCTAATAAACTTTCTCTGCGATCTATGTTCTACAGAAACCAGGAATGGATGTTGCTGATGGCTATGTGACCTTTGTCCGTCACTCTCAGGACATACTGCGAGATAAGGTCAATGAGGAGGTGTATATAGAGAGGTTATTTGATGTAAGTAAGATGCCGTCTCCTCCATGCCTGACAAGGGAGGTTCCATCCAAAATGTGGCAAAACAATGGGGCATATGAGGGATAAGTCACATTTTGAGTTCTGAGCTCTGAATTCTTTCATCATAACAAAAAAGACCAGTCTTATCATGAGGCTCTCAGTCTCTCACTTCTCACTGTCCCATTACTGTCAATTCTTGTTCAGCGTCCTGTGCTCTGGTGTTGCATTAACACAACCAGTTGCACCTTTGTGCTCTAGTGTTGCATTAGCTGTGTGTTGGACCTTTGTGCTTAGACATCAAAAGGCAAAGTGTCACTACCACCACCAAGTGGATTATTTATGACAGTGCTCTCAAACACTCCATGGGATCTTTGAGTAATACAATATAAATGTTTGGCATATTTTTCCATATTTCTAATTATGTCACTATTGAATTGTGGTGCAATATGTTATTCGATGTTCAAAGTGATGTAAATTGTGATTCCCACTAGAGAGCACTGTTTAATTTAGAAATAATCCTTTGTGACTCATGTTCTGACTTCCAGTGTTGCACATCTGTGTGATCTGTGTGTGTACTGGGAGGTGATTTATTCTATGTCCAGTAGATTTGTGCTGTATCTATATATGTGTGGATCTTGCTGTTGACTGTGTGCACATGTGAGTGTGTCGTTAGGGTTCTTTAGAGTTTGTGGTTGCATTTTCTTTATTGACAAAATGCAGCACAGTGCATTTAGGTCCACACAGCATTTGTCTGTGATGGGGAGCAGTTTGTTTATGTGTGTCTCAGTTTGGTGTGTCTTAAAGAGGCTCCGTGTGCTTTCCCTGCTGCTTCTTCTGCCGTGTTTCAGCATATTTAATACACACTCTTTGCTAATGCATGTCTGCTGGCAGGTTTCCCAATCACTGTTAAGCACATTTACAAGCCATTGACATTTATTTCACATTGATTATTATTTTATTTACAGTTTCTTTACTATGGGGGCAATCAGATGAGATGCTGTATGTCCTGAGTGAATTCACTAACAAAAGAAACCTGATTTCATGAGCAATGTGTAAAAAATATAAACAAGAATGATGTGCGTGGATATAATTCGAAACAAATGATCTTTGGCTATATTCCTAGACAAACATGTTCTTTTAGGGTTCTTTATGGATTCTATCAAATGGTTCAAAATAGACTTCATGTTAAAACTGTAATGCACTTTTTTCTATATAGCACACCACATAGTATAGTTATAGCAGGGAACACTCAGGTGTCACTCAGATGACGATGAGTTCCCTTTTTAGTCTGGTTCATCTCAAGGTTTCTTCCTCATATAGTCTCAGGGAGTTCTTCGAGGGAGCATAGATGTAAGGTTTGACATAAAACTTGTGAGCATTTTAAACAGTGCCTTTAAATTTTCAAAGAGTCTACACACCTTGTTCATCTTTAAATTGCTGTGAGACACTGAAGGACATACAGCTTTCCATGTACCATATTATGGATCACCATGGACTTGTTCTTCCTTGTTAGTTTGTTGTATGTAAAAGTTGTTTTATATTCTGCGTACTTGCTTGCTTCTCAAAACATGGATGGGTTTCTTTTAGAGGCACTTTAATTTCCATCCCCTTGAGATAATCAAATAAGTGCTCTAAATGTCTTGCTTGTGCCAGAATTGTGGGTCATCATTATTGCTAAGCATTTTTAAAGTAACACTAATGCCAAGAATTTCTAACACATTTAAACCCACACATACTGTAAGTGTTCGAACATATTTAGCATAAGCTTAAAGTTCTGTGCACTAAACGATGCAGGAAGCAAGAACGCATTTGTGATAAACTAGTGTCTAAAAGCCAAGTCCAGACTTTCTCATCTCAGTCTTCTCGGTCTCATCTCTTTTCACATTTCAACTCCATCCCTTTCTATACACTCTTCCTTCTCCTTCTACCCTAAGGACACCACCACCACACTCTCTTGTTATAACAAAGTGGAACTTATCTCTAGATGTCCTACTGTTTGATCACATTCTGTTGAGTGGCATGATTTCTAATCAAATAATCTTCCTGTGTACATCTACTAGCATGACCACCTCCTAAAATTCTCACGTCATACATACGCACACACACAGGCCCACTGACTCACCTGCTCCCTCTGCATGCACTGCACGCTCGGACCAACCGACTGCTCGAAGCGGACCAACCAAAGCACCTAACCCTAATTAACTCAATCAATCACATATCTAATCATTCTAATCAGCAAATGCCAGCATAGGTTTTTCCTTTTAAGGGTCAAAGCAGTCATTGATCACTCAAATGATCCAGTCATTGAAATAGCCTACCACTGCTGAGTTCAAGTCTTCTGCAATTGTGGGAAATAAGACAATCATGATGATATTGATGAATAAGGTAATCAATATGATTAGAACATCTAAACACATGTAGAAAAGTTGAGACCTTTACAGATATGCTTTTTAACCCTTGTATGGTGTTCGTATTTTTGTTACTCAGCCAGCATTCATGGGTCTGGTGGACCCGCTGCATTTTTGGGTTTTTAATTCAACACAATCAAAAATTTTATGTTAAAATACTCTACAGATGTTTACTTCATCCCAATTACAAGCAATATAAACAGCATATATGGTTAATATTTGCCCTTTACCTATATTATTTCACATTTTTTAATTAAAGTGCTACTCGTTTTTTGTTGTTTTTTAATAATATGTAATAAAAAAAGAAAATCAAATTTAATCAAGTTATGACTGGAAAAAAATCAACAAATTTATAAGGAAGCAAAGTTTTTCAAAACTATTGATGTTTATGAATATGGGTCCCACAGACCCGAACAACATACAAGGGTTAAGTAATATCCAAGGAATAAACAATACATGTTAGGAATAGAGATGGCACAACGCCACATGTTCTTTTCTGAAACATGGAGTATCCGATCCAATATAGTTATCTTTAAAAACTACTTTAAAATGCAGGAAGAAAATACACAGCTAAAAGCAGAACCTATGCTATACCATAGCACTCACACAAAAATCACTTAGACTGCAAATATTTTAAAAAGTATAATTTCACACAAGATCTTTTCTGTATGTTTCAGGATCAAATTCATTTTATTTCACTGGCCTTTTTTTAAGTATTGACAAATCGCTGGTATAAAGAAAAAGGTCTTGGGTATGAAATCTGTGCCATCTCTACTTATAAGAAGAAATATTTCAATTTCAAATCATTCCAACCTGTTGTGTCAGACACCAGCAAAAACTGAATAATTGTGATTTAATTTTTGCAAATTTCCCCTTTGGGATTAATAAAGTACTCAACTCTCCTGATATGGGGAATAGCATTTCAGACTAACCATCTGGTCATATCAACTTTTCAAAACAGCAGCTATAATTAAAAAATAGGAGTTTCCAAGAGCCAGCTGAATGCTGCATTAGTATGGAAAGACTCTAGACTAGGCAAGCGAAAGAAGCTTAGCAAGACGATGACTTCAAGGAAATCCTACAAGGAAAAAAAACACATTACAATTCCCAAATACACCAAGTCGCTCCACAGGATCCTGCTGTTGACTATTTCTTTCACTATAAGAGATTATCACTTCATCCATTATGCAACACCTGTGCTGTTCTCTTTGAACTATACGTAAGATGTTTGCTATGTGATTTCGAAGACACCCGGGTTTACAGATTTGCACTATACAGTACATATTTGCTCTTTTAAAAGAATGGAAATGGTTTAAGATAACAGTACAAATCGCCTTGCCTGCAGATTCTTTTCATTCTCACTTTTATATATTGATTTCTGAGTTTTATGGTCATTCTGACATTTGCTGCTTTGTCTTGAAGAATGTTTTGTTGAATTTAGGGGTGTTTTGTAGATTTAAATTTGATAGCATGGACAAAAATTTCATTTCAAGGTTTTGTTTTAACACATTCAGCATAGTTCTGATAGCACAGGCCAAAAATGATCAGAAAACAATCGGATTTTCACATTATACCTGTTTCTGTAACTATTCACATTTTTACCATTTACTCAGACCTAAATGTGAATAATTTCAGAAAAAATGTGAAAAGCCTTATTTTAAATATCATAAAAATTCTGATCTATACATCAGACTATGCTGTGTATATATACATATATACTAAGAATAATACAAGTTAGCACTTTGTTTTGTTATTAATTATGCAACTAATTAATGCATGATTTATATACTTTTTTGCAGATGGTCATATTGCTGCCTCTGTAAATTTATTTTAAATTGCCTGACTAACCAGTTGCTAAGTGAGGGTGTGACTGTGTCTATGTTGCTATGCATTCTGTATATTTTGTGTGTGTGAGTGTATGCTGGTATTTTTGTCTATGCATGTGTGTGTGAGGTGCGTGTGTAGGGTACGTGTATATGCGTATGTATCGGAGAGAGAACGTACACGTACAGTCATGCGTTATGTAGCGTGACTACATCTATGTGAATGTTAATGGATATATGCGTCTATATATATACATATATATATATACCTTTATGTGTGTCTGGATATTCTGGTCGCTTGCATGGGTTCGTTTGTGGGTGTGGGTGTGTGTGTGTGTTGCTGGAGAACGCTGTGTTTGTGTACGTTGCAGCAATGGTATACAGCCACCATGAATCTCCTGGGGACTTGGCTCACTGACCGAATGGACCAACAGCTCCATGTGTACCAGCTCAAAATCCTCATCAGGATTGTAAAGGTACCGTGTAGTTGGGAATGAAGCAGTTGAATAAAGTAAGACTGCTCATACACCATGTGAGGAAACTCAGTATTCTCCTTTGCTTTTCTTTGTTCTGTAAGAATGGTATTTCAGGATACTTTGTTTAATACTAATATTACTTACAATGGTTTATTCATTCATATCAGAATCAGAATTAGGTTTATTACCAGGTACTGTAGCGTCTACATGTACAAGAATTTGTCTGTTTGTGTTTGTGCATATTTCCTAGTTGAGAATAAGAATAAAAATCTATGGATTTAATGAAGATTTTCTTTTAATGAAGATTAGCAAAATAGTCATATAGAATAGACATATGAAATAGAAATTCTTACTCAGATAATAGTTCTTATCTTCACTCCTATATGAAATAATTATATTTTCTCTTAAACATGTGGCAGTTATTGACACCCCTAAGGATTCAATTCAAACAAATTGCTATCCTTAAAAAAATAGTTTTTCAATTGTTCTCATGCACCAGAAACTCTATTGCTGCCTCTGACCATTTCCTGGGGCATAAATGTGAAATTGCATATCTGTATAATCCCTTTGCCATCCATCATCATAGGGACAGCCAAGAGATAAATGGAGATTATTGAGATAAATGGTTTTTAGAAGCTGTGTAATGGATATTAAAAATAAATAAATAAAAATAAATAATATTAAAAATAATTAAATAAAACAATAGTAGCTATGAAAGCATCACAAATTCTTCGAAGAATCAGTATATTTCACACTAAACTTGGTTTCCTCTGCCAGAATGTTAGGTGATATATTGAGCTTTCATCAAGATCCTAAATAACACATAAATCAACACATAAATAGTTAAAGGATCATGAGGGACAAAACTGTTCATAAAAAAAAAAAAGGAAAAATAAAGCTCAATATATCACTCACACACTGCTGTTATATTCATTATATGTAATACTATACAATATTTAGGCTATTAAATATATATGAACTGATTCGTATAATATATTCTCATTAAAGATTTGTCTTGCTCAGCATGTTCAGTAGTATTTGGCTTTTTTTTTTTGTAGAAAAAATATCGAGATTTTAGGCTGCAAGGCGTTCTTGACTCAACACTGAACAGCAAGATGTACGATACGGTACGAAACCGACTCACTCTGGAAGAGGCCACTGCCTCGGTTCGAGAGGGTGGCATGCAGGGCATTTCCATGAAGGACAGCGATGAAGAGGATGAGGAGGATGATTAGAGCAGAATGCCACGTGGTGTGCTCGAAACCTGAGCCCTTTTTTCCCCTACTCCAACCTCCCTTTTCCCCAAAGCCTGGTAACAGAAGATGCATGTACCCCACTCTGATTACTCCAGTTAGCCACCCTTAGGATCTCCCATCATTTGCTCGATATGCCCAAAAACAGAGCTAAAGTCCAGAAAAAGATAGTAATTATAATGATTTAAAAAGAAATGTTTAAAAGAGTTACAAAGAAAATGACTGACAATTTTAGCTGTGTTATGATAATATAATAAAGATTAAAAAAAAAAAAAAGTAAGAGATTTTTTTTGGACTAATTTATTTGGGGATTTATTTCTATGTGTTCCTAAGCAATATGGAGTACCATTTGTTTGACAATGTCGAGTGAGATTATTAGGTGTGTCCCTGTCCAATGCGATAACATATATGGCGCTTCTTTGACATACTCTTACATACATTAATGGTACATTGTCGTAAAAGATGAGTGTATGGATCCTTTTCTTTGTCTTGTCTGTTTCTAAAGTGGATGCCAACTGCTACAAAACCGAAAAAGAACATCTGTACTTAAGTTAAAAGTTGTTAACTGTAAATGTCCTCTGTGTCTGCACATTCCCATTAAAAAATGTAATGATTTTTTTTTCTTTACTTGTGCTGAGGCTCTGTGACTCTTATAGAAAAACATATGTTGCATTTCACCAACAATGCATTGTCTCAACATCTTAAAACCTATATATAAATTGGTATTCTAGAAAGGCAATATTCTCTTAGCTCCATTTTGATATCTCTTGGAGACGTCTTTTATTTAGATGTCAGAAATGACTACCAAATAATATATTTTTGTTTATTTTAACTTTTACAAAGCAAAGCGATTCTTGACTTTTTTGTTTTGTTTTGGTTTGGTTTTTTTGGATTTATGTTCTATTCAAAGCAATCCTTTATTAATTATTGCTTACATAGCCAGAGATATGTGCCATTCTGGGGGGTCTCACTATTGTTTTGTATATACACAGCTGTACATTGCACTCTGAGCCATCACTGCATGCCTGTGGGTTCCACCTTCTCCAAAAGCTCTATGTTTTTCTTTTCTGTGTCAGTTAGCTGGTGGATTCATTCTTGCGTTTGCCTTATCAAAGCCAACAGTTGTTATATGCAAGAGCTGTGGCCTCTAATAAATATAACTGTACAAATATGCCCAGTGCCTCTGTTTATGTGATTTAAAACGTTTTACATTTCACTGTCAATCGATTCAATCTGATGATAATTAGATGATAATAGGCAAATAGATTTTTTTTTAAAAAATGATTCCACATTTATCTATCATATCTTTCTATTGTTTATTTATCGTGTTAATAGGACAAATGAGGTGTGTGAGGTTCATTGTTGCAGGCACTAACAAGAAGTTCCGTGGATTTGGTTTATGCACTGTGTTTATACATTCCCCAAAAAATAGTTCAAGCTCAAAAGATGAATACTGTATGAGATAGAATTTCAGCTTTCATTTCCTGATATATGCATCCAGATGTGCTAAATAACCTGGAGCTTTGCACCATTTGTTTGAACCCACCCTTTTTTTCTAGTAATCAAACATACTGGAACACGTGACTGACAGACTATCCAAACAGTCGCTGACATCAACAACAACTCACCTGGAGTTCATAGTCGAGCCTGCCACTTATCAGCCAATCAAAAAAAGAGGCTACACAATAGCCAATCGGAAATAGAAATCTCTGGGTAAGATTTAACGCAACAACCAATAAAAAAAAAAAAACATATTCATTAGCGAGGGTATTTTCGATGGTCGGCTTGAACAACACCTCAACACAAAACATCATGTCTCTGAGCGGGACACTGGGACACGCTTGCCTGTCTTCAAAACTTGAGAGCCCTGTGATGTGGATGAAATATGAGGGAACGGAAGCTGATTCTCTACCGTGTTATATGTAGTTCCGACCCTGTTTCAGGTGTGAAGGCAGTCTGTATAGTGATGTGTCGTTCGAAACACTTTTAGATGAACTTTGAGAGCTGACTGTGATATGCTGTTACACTTTGGAGCAGTGGCGGTTCTAGGATTTTTCTGTAACAGGGGCCATTAAGAGGCCACATGTTACATTCAGGGGCCAAGTACAGGGTACATTCAAGAACACAAAATAATTTATTCAGTACGGTGCAAATACATTCCTTTTTCAAACGCTCGAGTGTCACCAATTGTTTGGGGGTGGAATTGCATCTGTGATCGTTGTGAAAATTTCTCCTGTTGCTCTTCTCGTCAATGATTGATGGAACAGGGGCCAATCAGATTTCAGCAGGGGCCAGGGCCCCTGTGGCCCCACCTCTAGAACCGCCCCTGCTTTGGAGAGTAACTTACTAAAAAAATGTCCTTGTTAACATCTAAACTGTTTACTAGCATGAATAATGAGAGGTGTGTTTGACTCTCAGCTGTGTGAATGAAGCAGAATGACACAGAGGATGCACTGAAGATGTAGTGTATAAAGTATGCAGTCAAATGTATCAGAACAGCAAGTAGACCAAATGTAAACGTAAAACTTCACAAAAAAAACATTACAAATCAGTCACAATAACATGAATTCAGCTATGCTAACTGTATTTATCAATATTATTTTGTTCATTAGAAGGTATTTCATGAATTCATTTCAGCCATACGTAGGCAAAGAAAAAGCAAACACAAGTCATACATATCACAAATGATAGTGACAGATTTGTTAACCAAAAAAAAAAGAGAGTCGGCTCATGTTGGTCAGCTAAGCCAAATGACTCGACTCACTAAAAAGAGCCGGAATTCTGATCACTAATACTCTCAAATCATAAATAATTTATTTGCGTCTTTTTTTAACATTTAGTATAAAAGTATGCTTGCACAGTGCTGATCACATTTACATTGTTGTTATCTTTCTCGCTTTAGTTGAGAACTGGAATGTACTTTCCTCTCCTAATAAACCTTTAACGCGTATTTTGGACTTTTATTTTGATATTTACATAACAGCGTGCTTAGAGTGGCTTTCTTCCGGTCCTTCTTTGAGTTTGTAGGCTGTTTTATCTGCAGTTTTAATCAGAAGACAGAAATGGCTTGGGTAGCTGCTGGATCGATAATGGTGCCAGATTGGCACAGAAACCCTGAAAGCCGGGAATTTTTCAACAAGATTTTGCACAAGAAAAAGAGGAGAAAGTTCGGTATGTTATCCCTATGGCAACCACTGAAACGACTCGATTATTGGTCTGTATGTGTGCACGTGACTATCTATTCTAGATGTAAAGTATCTCAGTATTTTTCGTGTTATGGTTATTTAATGGTTATTTATTCTGTCTCTGTTCTCGTTATCCCAGCTGAACGATGAATTTTCAGCTCTTGTTCTAAATATCACCAGCTCCTGAATGAGAATAGATAGCTAACTGTGACTGGTGTTCATTATAAATATGGTGGTCTGGTGTCACAATGTCAAAGTGGCTCATGTTGTGACCTCACAGGTCTAGGTTACTCCCTGTGTGTTATTTAAGTTATTTCTTTCTCCTACCTCCTCCCAAAAGCATGCTGGTTTGACTAATCTAAATTGTGTGCATGTTCCCTGCAATGAACTGCCCTCCAATCCAAGCTGTATTCCCACCTAGATCCCAGTGTTCTGAAATATTCTCTGGACAGCCCTTTCAAACAACATATTTTTATAATAAATGTCTAAGTAATAATAAAATACATTTCATTGGTTAGATAATTTGCAGGGAAAATGCAAAAATCAAAACCGTTTGCAATTTTGTGATAAGGGACCCTCAAATTTGGGAGCTGCTTTCTGACGAGATTTATCCAGAGTGATTTATACAATTCTGATTAACACCTCTGCCCTGTGTGTGTGTGTGTGTGTGTGTGTGTGTGTGTGTGTTCACTCTGTGTGTGTGTTCACTCTGTGTGTGTGTTCACTCTGTGTGTGTGTTCACTCTGGTGTGTGTGTGATCCACACTCTGGTGTGTGTGTGATCCAGTTTCCTTGCTCAGTCCAAAGACATTGTAGGCTGACTGACATCTATAAAATTGTCTGTTGTGTGTGAGTGTGTAAGGTTGTGCCCTGCAATGGGTTGGCATCATGTGCACCAATTCCCATGATATAGGCTCTATGTGTCTTGCAATGCTGTGTAAGATAAGTGTTACAAGAAATGGACTGGGTAGATGGATCATCAATCATTTTCAGTAACATCAGGGGAAAGCCACATAAACATGGAAAGAACGTGCACAGAACCACCAGCAACACCAGCTCAGGATTATTAAACTTGGAGCTGTGTGAAAGTTTTAAAATTTTAATTAACCAATCGATCACTAGGGAGTGTTTTGTAACATTCATATTTTATTTTAGGTCTTTTGGAAGCACCGGTGATGTCTCCACATTTGAAAGCAGACATAGTTCACTATAAAGTGTTCCTGTCAGGTAAAAGTGGAGTGGGGAAAACGACACTAGCTGCTCGCCTTGCTGGTTTAGACATGCCCAACGTACACTATGAAACCTCAGGTACTGTCGTAAGTGCAAAACCTCACAGTGTGAACACATTTGAGAAATTTTTATAAACTGATTTAATAATTTGACTTATTAACTGACTTATTAAATGATTTAATAATTTCAATGAAGACATACATTAAAATAATTCATACATGTGGTTACTTGGCCAGTGTAATGAAGTGTAAACACCCCCTCGTCCTCCCCTACCCAAAATCATAACTTCTTTAGGCATGGAGACGTGTGCATTGTTTTGGCCTGTGAAGCTGAGGGACGGTGGCCGCGTTCTTTTCTTTCATTTTCAGCTATGGGACTGCGGTGAGAATGCCATGCGAAGATTCGACCACATGCTGACGGTGACGGTTTCTTTTAGTACATGATCCATTTAGCTAACTTTTACATCCCAGTTTTCCAGGATTTACTGCGATTAATTTTGTGATTTAACTTTTAATCACTGATTTTCCAACAGTCCTGTAAAGAACATGTAGATGCCATTCTCTTCCTGTTCTCCTTCACTGATCGCGGGTCTTTTGAGGATCTTTCCAATCAAATGTCTCGGATCACAGAGCCATCAGACAGACTTGTCAGAGTGGTGGTTGGGACCAAGTATCCTTTAATCAAAGCTGATGTGAACACTTACTTTTTTTTAAAAAGTTCAAAAATCATTGTTGTGTAAAGAAATGTTTATTATACTTTAGTTTTGAGCTCTAGTGTGATAGATGGAGAAAATGGAATTGAGAATTACATATGCATTAGGGGCCTTGCTCAAGGACCAAGAAGTGTCAGCTTGTTGGCCCTGGGATTTGAAATGGCAGCCATATTACTGCGCTTAACAGTGCTGATGAATGTGTAGTGCCCAATTACATTTACCTCTGCATGTTCTAACATGTTTTTTGTTACACACATAGACCTTAACTGTATAGATTTGACTTATTTATGCACACAGATGTAACGGAGAGCGACATCATACGTTTTCAGGAAGTATGGGGTGTGCCAGTGTTTCGTGTTGGAGGCGATGTGAGCGGAGGCCTTGGTGAAATTACACCCCTTTTAAATGCCTTGGCAGAAAACCTATGGCACCAGGACTGTATGCACACCTCCACTTCAGTACTGTCTAATTCGGGACACATCGGCCCAGAAATTATCGTATGAGCTCACATTTTTAACAGCACACTGATTGCCTTCCTGTTAGACTTTGAATCCATTATAAACTTGTAGGGATTTAAATCACAGTTAAAAGGCCCTTTACTATATTATTACATAGTTCCTTCATACATGAATTTGCACTTGTCCAAAATTGAACATTAGTATGTCAAGTGTAAGGGACACCAGTTAATCAAATGGCACCATGCACACACATTCACACCTAGGGGCAAATTACTGTAGCCTGTAGCCATCATCTGCTATATTTTTCTAAAGATGGAAGAAAACTGGAACACATAGAGGAAACCCACATGGTCACAGGGAGAATATGCAAAGCTTCGCAGATGTTAAAGAATAACTTAGGAAGCCTGGTGAGTGAAGCTCAACCCCAACTGCTTCAGCACTGTGCCCTCATTAAGTAATATTCTTTTTAAAGTAATTACTGCAAGATCATTCTTAGTGAGAAGCTGGAATTACCTCACTTTCAACCTCCACATGCTCAAACTACAAAATGAGAAACAGAGAAAATCTATCCAGCTAATGTTAGTGATATGTGTGATGTATTCTCTTCTTAAAACAGTCAACTGTATAGTCAGTGTTATAGATTTAACAAAAAATGTATCTGTCTGTTAATTGTTCTGAGGTAAACAGTGATATGTACAGTATTCTCAGTTAAACGTAAAGACTTGCTAGTTGATGCTGTGAGAAGTCCGGTTGATTTGATGTTATGCTTCCCAACTAGGAAGTATGAGATTTCTTTGTTTCCTAGTCAGATATCACGAAAAGATGTTCAAATTATGGTTAATGATCAAATTTTATAGTGCAATGAATTAAATACCTACCTCAACATATACTGACGTCTGACCATGAAGACAATTATTGATGAATTGGTATTTATTTTATTCATTTTCCAAATCGGGTACAATAATAAAGTTGTCCATGCTGAACAACAAATATCCTCTTATCATTTTAATGTATATAAACCTCATACATATAGCTTGCAAATTAAACAAATATAACATTATGAATAAACATCTATTAAATGTATCCATAAATCCTTTTACGAGCACAGTCAAATTCCCAAGAGATAGTAATGTATAATTATCTGGATTTCATAGATTAATCACAACAAACAAAAACAGTCAAGAAAAGTATAAGCTTATAAATCTGCAGATGTTGTAGAGACCTAGTCCACACTTGCACTGTACACTGAATTTGAATTATTCATTGTCTAACCTTTAGCTTTCTGTTTACATGCACTAACCATCAGTGTACCACTGTTCCCCAAGGATGAGGTCACTGACATTGGGTCTACATCAGCTGGAAACTGGCATTTGTGTGAAAATGTATTCACGATTGTCCCGTCTGATTCCATCTAGTCCCCATCGATGAGTGATTCATGAAAAAACAACACAATGACTGGTCAGGAAGTGATCACAAGCTCGAGTAAGGTCACACTTGCCTTAAACACAGCACAGAGTGCCACACAGATAAAGTGCAGTAAAGATGAGGTACTATAGATATATTTACTTACCTTCTCAGCAGAAACGTGAATGAGGTTATGTGAAGAAGTAACGATCACTTGCTCTGGTGAGAATGCACTTAGGTCCAATGTGAATGTGTACATGTCTCCTACAGCACACATCTTCCCCTGTAAAACAGATGGATTAAGATATGAACATTCACTGGCTATTCAAATGCATATAAATAAAACTGTGATTTAGCACAAACTAACATGCTTAAAAGAAAAATAAAAAGTATTGAGATGTATTAACATTGTTACCATTCTAGAGTTGATTATTTTTCAATAACAGCCTGAAGTGTGTTAGTCCTAATATAATGTAGCTTTTATTTGCAGCTTTTTATGTTTTATTTAATCAATTTCATTTTAATTACTAATAAAAGAGATGACATGCATGCTCTTTTACGGTAGTATTTATACTGATGCTATAGAAGTTCCTGCTATTACGTACAGTCATGAGGGAAAAAATAAGTACACCCTCTTTCAACCCTGTTTTTATTTATCGGGACCAAATAACAAATGTGTGGTCCTTACCAACTTGTATAAACAAATAGTTAACCTCAGGTTACAATTTTAAAAAGTAAACCAGCATTCAGAAACCAGCCAGTTGTCAACCATACAAGTCCCTGTGAATTAGCTGTACTATAGAAATGATAACATATTAGAACAAGCGTATGATTATTAAGCTGTGGTTTGAATGACAGATGCACTACAGTCAGAGATGATGTAAATAATTCAACATTTGTCCATTCAGAGTGAAAATTCAGCAGCACTGTAAGATAAAACACATTAATGATTAGACTCGAGGATGGATTCATTACTGAATTACCCTCTATGTGCCTCTGACATTTTTAGTAGCCTGAGAGGATTTAGAAACATTGACTGAAGTGCAGAATCAATGTTACAAATCCAGTAACTTAGAATTATTACTGTGTGTTATTTAGTGTGTTCTGTTAAGATCAGCAAAAGAGAGCTGTTTTCTAGACACTGCAATATGTTATCAGGCATAGTGTAAAAAATCTCCCGTACTCACCTTTGATTCTTTGCTTGACATGTTGTTTATGGATAATAAACATAAAAAATGCAGGTTTTAAAAATGTATATAAAGTAGTCCAATTGCCTCACATTATAGACTAGAAATGTTTCACTGCCTGCGTGAGTGAGTTGTGAGTGCTGTGGCTTGTCATTTAGCTGAGGGTTTATATGGCTGAGGTTCATATGATGTCCATGCGTAGTATTTTTCAAGTAGGAGAGAAAATGAACTTGAGCAACTAATAATATTCATCTGCATCATCACCTATACCTGTCTCTTGTGTTTTTGTTTTGTAGTGATTCACAGTGCACTGTTCACACGGTGTGTAATATTGTATTATAGCTAGATATGCTTAATTTCTGCATGTATTCAGGATAGCAGCATAGCATACATAAAATTGTACAACAACTAGAGAATGAATATGATGTGACATGAATAGCATTTGCACAAGTGTTATTCATCACATAGGCTCTAATTAAGCACCACTTTGGGCTTGTTTCGTAAACAGAATGGAATGGTTAGGGTACTGGAGAGATGTGAGTCATTTCCAAAGTTGATTAGAGCTTTTATTCTGAAGGTAGGTTTTAGTGTAGCAACCATTTTGTATGTTGTCAGTATGGTTGTTTATGAAATGGCATACTACGCATGATACTAATACTTAACCACAAAAGAGGTTTATAGAATGTTGTACATCTAGATGTACCTAATGATGTACTACACAGGTTGTTTCACTTTCTGTGCTGGACTGCACACTACAAAGCAATGTGGGTTCTTCATTTTCAAAATAAAAGCCAGGTAACTGTGATAAGAAGGGAAGAGTGGCAGCATGAAAATGTCACAGGTAACCAAAAAATTATTTCTGCAAATGTTTTTAATTAAATGACTGCTGTTACTGATTACTAAGTTATATGTTGTTATATTTTTTAACTGGATGTGAGGATTTATACCTGAAATGCCTGAAACCCTGGCCAAGGTTAACACCCTTGTATACTCACTGATACATGGTATAATTCCTACTTGATTGTGGGAGGCCTGTGGTGCAGTGTCCCACTTCCATCAAGGAATGCTGATCCTAGAAATGCCAGCTTCCCCTCTGTGTCTGCAAACCTGCCTTTTACCTCAAAACCTGGTGGGTATAGAAAGTTCCACCTGTGGCGAGTGGGGTGGGGTGGGGTGGATAGTGGGGTTTTGCAGGAGACCAGAGGTGAAAAAGTCTGAAGTAGATCAAGGGAAGAAAATAAAAGATGGAGGAAACCCATGTTTGGAGGGTTGGTTTTCCATATGACTTTTTTTATTTTTGACCTTCATATCTTCACCAGTCACACAACAAAACACACAGAACATAAAAGAACATACCTCAGACATTTAACTTGCTGTGGTTGAAAATAATGGATTAGGGTGCATTCACACCTTTCTATCATGAACTTCTGTGAGATTGTGCAGACAGGATAGCCTTCGCTCCCCAAGCACATCAATGACCCTTCCTTAGGTACTAACCACTGCAAACCAGGAAGACCCCACAAGCCTTGCAGTTTTGGAGATTCTTTGACCCAGTCGACTAGCCACCACAATTTGGCTCTTGTCAAAATTGCTCAGAACTTAACGCTTGCCCATTTTTCCTGCTTACAACATATCAACTTTGAGCCCTGACAGTTGACTTGCTGCCTAATATAACCCCCTGACATATAATATAACCACCTGACATATAACATAATATAATATAACCACCTGACATATAACATATAATATAATATAACCACCTGACATATAATATAATATAATATAATATAATATAATATAATATAATATAATATAATATAATATAACCACCCTGACATATTGATTGGAGGATCGGGGTTCAAGGCCCAGCACAGCCAAGCTGCCAATGCTGGGCCCTTGAGCAAGGCCCTCAACCCCCCCTCCTCCATAGCTGCCCCTGCACTCTGACCCCAACCTCCTCAGTTGGGGTATGTGAAGAAAAGAATTCCACTGTGCTGTATTGTATATGTGGCGATAATAAAGGCTTCTATGCCACATTCTAATGTTCTAATTCTAATGTTCTAATAATCACCTGACATATAATATAATATAAAAAGTGTGAAAATATTTAGCACAAACAATATAGCAGTGTCACTGATCATTCTGATGTAAATATACCAGATGATTAATCTTGATACTGTGCACTACTAAGAGAAACACAGCATACTACGGTAGTATACGATGTCCCACCTACATCACGCTTAGGCCACTTCCGGTACCGAGTTCACGGGCTTGAACGGCGGGCTTTTCCTTACATTATGAAATATATATTCGGGCGCTTTATTTGTTAGAAAACGTAACCGTGCAATATTTGTAAATAGATCCCATTTAAGCCCTCGCCGGCTCGTATTCGAGGTGAAAGCAAAGCCTGCGCCTGGCCAGGCATAAAACCAGCACGGCGTCATGAAGCTAACAGACAATGTGCTGAGGAGTTTCAGGGTCGCGAAGGTTTTCCGAGAAAATTCGGACAAAATTAATTGTTTTGATTTCAGTTCAAATGGCGAGACGGTGATATCGAGCAGCGACGACGACTCTATCGTCTTATATGACTGCCAGGAGGGAAAGTAAGTGATCGGTTTTTTTTGTTATTAATCATAACCATCCTTTGAGGCCTGCAGTGTGAAAAGCCTCGGCCTCGAGTAGTCCACACTAACCGCCCCGCGTTAACTCCTGACTCGTAGCTCGCTTTATAGCTAACAGGCGAGGTGTATGGGAGAAAAGGCAACAACAAGATGCTCGGTTCAATTTAATCTGGTATCAGTGCAAAAATTTCACCTCGACATCGGGTTTTGTTTTAGAACATTTACAGTAAATATAGAAATAATCCGAGCTAATAATAATTTCCTGTTCTACTGTAACGTGTGAGTGTAAATACCGAGTGTAATGCGCGCTAATGGCCTTGAAGCAGATTCCGCTTTTTGCACGGTTATTTATTATGCAACACTATTTATGTATTATTTAAGACGAGACATTATAGCTGCGTAGTGTCGTTTTTATGCATCTATAATGGATTTATTTATTTATTTGTTTGTTTGTTTACCTAAATTGCGTACTTTACAAATCTAAACTCCAAGTCTTTGTATCATGTTGTAAATAAATGTAATTCAAGTTTATTTTTAAAATAAAAAAATAAAAACAACAAAGTTTAAAATTGAATTAAGAAAGTAATCCTTACAAAACCGTTTGTTTGGGGAAAAAACATCTGTATAGAATCTGTCAAAACTCCACTAATTAAGTATTTGGGGAATTATAGTAATAAACTTTAGAATAAAATCGTAATTTTGACAATGTAGTTTATCTATGTAGAGTCCACTGTGCACTAGGAAAGTCTATGCAATTAAATGTCTTCTTTTTTTTCTTCCCTTTTCTTTCCTTTCCCCCTTTTCTTACTTCCCCTTGCAGACCTAAGCGTACTCTCTACAGTAAAAAGTATGGTGTGGACCTCATCAGATACACACACGCCGCCAATACAGTCGTGTACAGCTCGAACAAGATTGATGGTAAGCTTATTTCATTAAACTCGTATGCATTCCCCTTTGCTTAATACTGTATACACCGCTGGGACTATATAGCTATTACTTTTAGTAATGGGCAATGTGACAAAAATGCATTTATACTTTAATTGTGTATATACTTAGTCTGTGTTAAGGTGTAATAAACTTGCATCGGAAGACAGACCTCCCAGTGTGGACATGTACAATTTTCACTGATTTCTTGTATTAAACATGAAAAAAATGTGTTCTGTTCAACACAGGTGATTGTTAATTTGAGTAACAACTGGTGTTCTTCAGTAATTACTAACCATGATACTAAACAATTGTGATATCTGACCATAGCGATAGCTCTGACACCATAAGCATTAATGATAATAAGATGGGGCTGAATTTTTTCGTCACGGTGCTCGTCATTCATTCATGGATGCCTGGCTCTGCCCACTCTGGCTTGAGGTAGTTGTTTGTACAGTTTGAGGGTCTGTGATTCTGCCCATTCAAGGAGCTAACTGTACAGACTACTGCCTTGCCCAGGGTGGTGCTTGCTCGTCTCACCCTCTTACCTGGACATCTGCACATCCAGAAGTTTTTCTAGTAGTTATTTTGGTTTGTTTTTAATTAAGTTCCCCAACTAGCAATATTTCATGGTCTGTGAAATGATAAATACTGTCAATGTGTAATTGTTTATAGCAGCATAGCAGTCTGCATATACAAAAAAATGTGGTGTTCTTAATCGCTTCTCACTTTTGCTGTGTTACAGATACTATTCGGTATTTGTCTCTTCATGACAATAAGTACATTCGTTACTTTCCTGGGCACAATAAGAGGTAAGTTAATGTGTTTCTTTATGCAGCATTTACTGTGAGCTATCTAAAATTGGACCCTAGGGTTCTGAGCCATATTTGTTTTCATCCTTGCTGATTTTATGGCTTTTGTTTTGAATTAACCAGGGTTGTTGCTCTGTCTATGTCTCCTGTTGATGACACATTCATCTCTGGCTCCTTGGATAAAACTATTCGGCTATGGGATCTTCGCTCACCCAATTGTCAGGTAAGCTGTCTGTTTGCTTTTGCTGTAGTCAGACTTTATGTTTAGGCTTTATATCAGTTTGGAGATTGATCTGAATCGTCTTTTTTGCCACAGGGTCTAATGCATCTGCAGGGGAAGCCAGTGTGCTCGTTTGATCCAGAGGGTCTTATATTTGCTGCAGGAGTCAATTCAGAGATGGTCAAACTTTACGACTTGCGCTCATTTGACAAAGTAAGAGAGACTAGTATAAAATCCACCTTCTGGAATTTTGTCATGTTAGATGTTTGTAGTGCATAACCTTTTAGATAAGCTAATTGCCTATGAAAAATGTATGTCACCAGAATGGGCATGTTTATTTATAATTTAGCCATTTAACAAGTTAGTAAATATCCAGTCTTGTAGTTAACTAATTTACACTGTTATAAAGTTTACAGATTTTGGTTGTTGCTTTTTAGGAGTTTCTGTAAAAGTTAGTTCTGTGCAGCTTCAATCTACCCTTGCAAATGGTTTTACAGTTTTATTGTCTTCATTTAGGGCCCATTTGCTACGTTTAAGCTGCAGTACGAGCGTTCATGCGAGTGGACCGGCCTCAAATTCAGCAACGATGGAAAACTCATCCTGATCTCCAGTAACGGTGGAACCCTCAGGCTGCTTGATGCTTTCAAAGGGGCTGTGCTACATTCATTTTCGGTAATACTTTTAGTGATGTGTTTCACTAAAAGCAATCCCTCCCAGTGAGGAATGGCAAAGCAAACAATGGTTGGAGTGTATGTAGTTTTATTGCTAATTAACTGAGATTTTTGCAGATGGAAAATGTTTGCAAAAAATATTTTTATATGCATAAAAAAAATCATTTCTGTAGTTTAAAATAATTTGTTAATTTTTAAATAATTATTTAGCCTAATTGCATCTATTTCATAGATTAGTGTCAGATTTTCATGTATACCATTTCTAATACAGGTTATAAACTCTAAGCTCTGTTGATGGTGCTTTTACAGTTCATACAATTTAAACAAGGAAAAAAGAACAGGATTTGATTTATTAATAGATTAAGATGAACACTTCCACAAAAGTAGGATATCATCAGAATTACTTGGTGTATGCTTTCCTCATTGACTGGATCTCTCAACCAATAGTGTTAGTTTTGTCACTATGCTAATGTATTTTATATAAAACTTTACTTTTAATGTATTATATGCAAAAATACCTTTGACATTTCTATGGAAAGTTCTGGAGTTCCTTTTCCTTTGAAGCATTTTAGTCAGACTGTGTTCTCCTGTTCTGTCCTGCAGGGCTACAACAACGGTAAAGGTGTAGTTCTGGAAGCCTCCTTCACCCCAGACTCTCAGTTTGTCATGATTGGTAAGTCCAAAACAAAAAAACTATTTCTATTTATTGTGTGTAGCATTCAGGAAGTCAATTTTAGCTTACTATTCACCGATTTTAGAGAAATACTTAAAGGCTGTGGCTTAACTAGTTGTTTTTTTAGGTTCGGAGGATGGGAAAATCCATGTGTGGAACGCTGAGAGTGGAATGAAAGTAGCAGTGCTGGATGGGAAACACACAGGTCCTGTCACCTGCTTACAGTTTAACCCAAAATTCATGACCTTTGCCAGCGCCTGTTCTAACATGGTGAGATGCTGTTCTTTTGTACTAAATGACAATTTGAATTACGGATCTTTATCATGCCATCAGTTTAAATTTAATGTTAACTTCATCAAATGACTTCTGATAGGTTGAACTTAATTATTATTAAAATGGGTTTTTAACAGTCAATCATCTGTCTGCCTTATTTTGCATTAATAGTGATATTTGGTAATATTGGACTTCATTGCGAAATTCCTTATGAAACATGCCATTTCCCCAATTTAAATTACTTTATTCGTATTATTTCCATATTTGATGCTGATGCAGATTGCATTTTTGTACTTTATAGCGTTTTACTTTTGGATTTCGTTCATTTTACTATAGGAATTTTGCTCCAGGATCAGGAACTTTCTTAATTAAAAAAGTTGCCAAGTGTGTTAAAACCAAATATTTAACTTGCTTCTACTTCCACCTCCACAGGCTTTCTGGCTACCAACAATTGATGACTAATGAAGCTGTGCACTAAAGAAATTTGAATTTAACTGGTTGTTGTTGATGGGTTGTTGATCCTGCAGATGGCAGCATTTCCATTGCCTCTGGATCACTGGAACTGCTTTTTGTGGACTGTAAATAGGCTGACCGTGATGCCATGTTCTAATTTCTTTTTCATTTTATACCTGTATCATTAAATAATGTTCTTTTGTAAATTGGTGTTCTCTGTGATGTGCATTCATTTGTGAGGATCGTGTTTGCTCTCAAAAAAGGTCTTGGGTTAGAGTTTAGCATTTTAATTTATGTCAGCAATGAGGGACACCTGAATATGTAATTTAAATGTAAAGTGTCTGTGCTCAATAAATATTTATCATTTAATGGTAAAATCAGAATGTTGGTTTGGAGAATATGGCTTACACCAAAATCTGCAACAGCAAGAACATAATCAAATATATGCTACCTCATCTTTTGCAAATAAACAGTGGGCCTACTCTGGATTATGAATAAAGTTTGTCTTGTACCAATCAGAGGCTACAAAATCAAATTGTAGCAGAATTGGTGGTTTAGTCAAATATTGAACAATTGCCTTAAGAATAAAAATCTAATTTGTGAATGTGAAAGCCTGAGGGAGGTAATAATGTCCATATCCTGCTGGCCTTCTCTTATTAAACCAAGAGTACAAATTTCACTATGCAGATTGATTTAATGTTGTTTCTATTCTCAGACGAGTATCAGTAGTTCACAGCCTGCTTGCTTAAACTGTAGTAATATAGTAGTATTTTGAATTAGCAGTACACCCATGTAGATAAAGGTAAAACATTTTAGCCATTTTCCATACACTGGTTTATTTTTATTAATAATGCATTGTCCTTATATCACAAATAGTTATGACTGTTGGGCTGAATTTGTACAAAAGTAAAAGTTTTCAATAAATGGCCACCAGAAGTTACAATCCCAAAACACTTAAATCTGAACTGCTTCAGAGGTGTTTCATGCTGACTTTGCTCTGATTTACGGACCAGAGGGAATGAGCAAAGTCAAGTATTTCTGTTTTGAAATACATTAAATGCTTATTTTGAATTAGTTTTGTTGTGCTTTGCGATTCTGATGTTAGTTAGCTGGTTGGTGGTATATTTATTATTCCTATGAAAAGGTATGGTTATGTTTTGCTCTGATAGCATGGGGTGAAGGTTACAAAAGCATTGTAGAAAAACTAAGTGGTGATAGATATGAGGGATTGCTGTCGGGTTTCACTGTTAGCACCAAAAAACAAAAGACGCAGAACTTAATTTCTCTATCAACATTTTTGTAAAGAACGGCAAGATGTTGTGAGGTCTAAATCTACCTGGTGCTTCCATCAGCAGGTAAACGAATGATATTGTCGGTATTAAACATCTGAAATAAAAATTGAGCAACATGTTGAAAGTAAAACTCTGAATTTCACTATAAAATAAATATTAGATATCATTGGTAATGATGTTCATTTTAAAAAATATTACGTGTCCTTCATGGTGGATTTTTCTTCAGGAATTTAAGTAAATCATTGGGACTAATTCTAATTTTAAAACTTTTAAACAAAAAACAAATAGACCTACATGAATATTTAATATTCTAAAATCCTGTAAACAAGAAGAGGTATATAAGCAGAGTAGCAGTGTTAGCATATTTCTATTCCAGTTTATAAAACTGAATGTTAGATGGATGAGTTTGTGAAATGATCCTTCAGTAGATCTCAGGTGAGTGATCTCATTGGGCCTCCTGATTGCTCACTGTGTAAAGTCTGCTGGATCTATTACCCATTGCCAGACACACCAAGCCTGTGACTGCTAAATTTGGGGCCAACAGGATCAGGTTCCTTCTGCCCAGCACACACAATCCTGCCCTAGTTACAACACCCCTCTCCCTCAGCCACACACACTGATCTCTCATGCTGAAAACGTGAAACACTTACTTCATACCAATCTCTTGAGAGCAGTTAGTGAGCAGTCTTGTTCTAGTTCTTATTTGTTTCCAGTGAAGATCTTCCAGGTGGCCTTCACCTGACTTGACAAGGTTTTTTCCCCGTACACACGCACAGCTCCTTGGCGGGTAAAAGTGCTGACCCGCCATGTTTCTGGTTCTGGTGGTGACAGATGAGTTGAGGCAGCTCCTTGCCAGAGCAAGGAACGGGAGTGGCCGTCTCATCCAGGTGCTGATCCGAGACGGTGAGTGAATTGTGGATTCAGATTCAGATATTTACCCTGAGCCGTAACAGTGTTTAAGTTCAATCTCATGGTGTAATCTGATTTAAGATACCAGTCAATTTCACATCTACAACCTATAATGTTAAGATTTATGAGTGACTTCAAAGTAAACCATGGAGCATTTTTACAAAACATATTTTCATGTTCTGTATATTTAAACTAAATATTACTAATAGAGACCTACAATGTGAATATTTAAAAAAAAAAAAAAAAACTTGCTAGCACTGCTTATGAGAGATTGTACAATTTAGGCCACATGTCCTTAATCAAATTGTTCCTTAAAATATGTACATATATGTGTATATATGTATGTATACGTGTAACACGGATGTGTGTGTCTATTTTCTAAATGTTTAGTATACTGCTCTTTTGCAGTACATTCAGCGCAATGATATTTTACGCAAGTATAATATAGATTCTGTCGGATGCTACGATGGTATGTTCTTGAGTTACAGCTTTTCAGTAAGCATGACACGGCAAATTCACACACACAACACTTTAATAAGTCTAAAGAAGTTAAGCAACAATTGAGTAGTTCATATTAAGACCTGAACAAAAATAACCTTGTTTAGCAAAACAACACCACTGGGTGTAAATAAAAAAATCCACCACTTTAGAAATGTGGGAAAAATATAGAACTTGTCTGTGTGTACAGTATATTAGTTAGTATACAATCTGTGAATTACAGTAGTAAGACCACGGTAGTTGAATTAACGCAGTAGTGTTTGCGTACTCACAAAAAAAAAAAAAAAAGCTGAATTTTATTTACTTTATTGTCATAAATGATTTTTTTATTTGTTGTTTACTGTTTGGGTTATTTCTAAAGCTGAGATGATGAAATATGGGGCAAGGGACAAAGACATATTGGTGTATTTTGATTGTGAAAGGTCAGGTCAGGTGATACAAGAGTTGACATTGAGGTTGACATGTTCTAAACAGATTTATTCCATACTAGAACGTGTATGACAAGACAGATTTACTGTGTCCTCAATGTATGTATGCGTGTCTATGTGCAGATGCTCAATACGTTTGAATTCTAAATTATGTGGCCTCCTTTCTGAGAGATTTAGTCTAAGGTGATCCTATTTGAGTCATGGATGGTAACTGTGTATTTTCATCCACTGATTCATGTAGGTAATTTTAATATTGCCTATTACATGAATTAAAAATGCGAATGTCTGACATCAGAGGACTTATCAATGTGCGTTTGTGTGTGTGTGTCTGTGTGCAGGTGAAGTGCCAATCAAATAGAGTATTAGTGGATAAAGTGTCTTTCTGTTTCAATGCCATGTGTCAGACCTTTCTATTGACTGTCAATCTGTGAATCTCATATATTGTTTGGTATCAATGTTGTGTCCTACACATCTACTTGACTGATTATATTTCACAGGACACGATCATATTGCGTGGACACTGTGATTGTCAGACAGTTTATTAAGAAGGATCAGATAATCAGGCACTGAAATGCAGGAGGTCTTATCAGACTCATGTGCTTACCCTTATTGTCCTAGCTTTAATCAAGTATGATTTGGGACACATCAATTCTACCATGTCCCTGTGACACACTATGTGACCGTGTCTGAGTTGTGTCAGATGTACATGTTTGGTTTTTCTGTGTTGTCTGAGACTTGTTTTTCTGTCACTTGTTCAGGGACAGAAAAACACTGGGTGACTCAGTAGGAGATTGAGACTAAAACAGTTGCAACACTTATGATTCGCTGTGCTTTTAAGTCATAAGTGTAACTGATATCTAATTGGTTACAACATAAGAAACAGAGTATGCTGTTGTTTGGCATCCATAACATAGGACTTTGCTAACTTGTGACAGAGAGCAGAAAGAATGCCAGGCTCTTTCAGCACCTTATGTTTGTGTGTTTGTATTTACACCATAGCAGGCTTATATGAAATGATTAATGTAGGGGATGTGTGTGTGGATGACTTTAGAAATGTGTGGGTGCCAGAATGTGCTCATGAGTAAGTGATTGGCTGATGGAAAGTATGCATCTGTACCGATAATTGGAATGTGTGAGGGCTAAGAATAGAAATTGCTGTAAGAGACATTCAGGAAATCCCCAGCAAGGTCATGCTGTTATCTGTACTGTATGTGTATATGACATGACATGAACACTTATTGACAAGCTATTACAGCTCTCTGACAGTGTTCTTAATATCTGGTTATTTTAGTGTGAGTGCAAATTCTCCCAATCAGTCTACATCATTTTCAGATGATTTGCATTATGTGGTCTTTACACTAGGGGTGGTATTATTTTGTTGTATTTATAGACCAATCAACATGAACATTAAACCACCTGCCTAGTATTGCGTAGGTCTCCCTACAAGGACCTCTGAATGTGAGGTGTGGTATCTGGCACCAAGATATCAGCAACAGATCCTTAAAGTTCTATAAATTGTAAGGTGGATTCTAGTATCCCACAGATGCTAAATCAGACGGAGATCTGAGTCAGGACCTTGACCTCTTTGTCATGTTCCTCAAACCATTCCTGAACAATTTTTGCAGTGAGGCAAAAAGCATCATCCTCCGAAATAGGCCACAGCCATTAGGGAATACTGCTGCCATCAAGGGGTGTACTAGATCTACAATAGTGTTTAAGTAGCTGGTACTTATTAAAATAAAATTCACATGAATGCCAAAACCCAAGGTTTCCCTGCAGAACATTTCCCAGAGCATCACACTGCCTCTGCCATCTTACCTTCCTCCTATAGTGAATGCTGGTGCCATCCTTTCCCTGAGTAAGTTCCTGCTGTCTCCCAAATGCAGTAAATGTAATTTTTTTCTGCTTTCAACACACCAACTTCAAGAAATGACTGTTCACATGCTGCCTAATATATCCCAACCCTTGACAGGTGCCATTGTACAAGTAGAGCCAGGTGTTCGAATCCTGCAGTAGGGTGTGAAATTGTACCTTGGGACCTGAGTTCCTTGGGATAGGAACCCATGACCTTGTGTCGGATAAACAGTTTAGGAAATGGATGGACAGATTGATGAAATCACTGTACATACTGTATATACATAGCATATATGGCTGTAATGCTGTTGTTTTTTTCCTATGTGTTCCTATAATTTGCTAGTATGTATGCCGCTGTATGTGTGGATAAATATATGTGTGTTTGTGTGTGTGTGTGTGTGATATGAGCTTTTATGTTTCTGTTTCAGAGCAGTTGGTTCTGGGTGCATACTGTGAGCCATCTCAGTCCTGGGAGAATGATTATGACAACTTCCTGCTTCCTTTACTTGATCCTCAGGAGCCTTGCTACATCCTGTATCGCCTTGACTCCCACAATGCACTGGGATATGAGTGGATCTTTCTTTCTTGGTCACCTGACCAGTCTCCAGTGCGTTATATACAGTATATTTATGTCAAAAAATATTTAATATACATAAATTGTGAATATAACACTGATCAGTAAAGACATTTTTGATCTCATTAGTAAACACTGTATTTGTCAATATGTGTGAACCTCACTTTAGACCAGACTGAAGATGTTGTATGCTGCTACTCGTGCAACAGTGAAGAAAGAATTTGGTGGAGGAAATATAAAAGATGAGCTCTTTGGCAATGTGGTGGTATGTCCTCTTCTTTATTTAATTGACTCTAAAGAGCACACAGGGTACAGAGCCACTGAGGTGTCAGAGTTTGTTATGATTAATAAATTGTGGCCACAAATTTAGATAATGTAATAACCTCCACTCCTCTGGCAAGAATTTCTACTAGATTTCTACTAGAGTGTAGCTTTGGGGAGTTGTGTTTATTTAGACACAAGAGCATTAGTGAGGTCAGGTACTGATTTCAGGTGAGGAGGTCTGGGGTGCAGTCAGCATTCTAGTTCATCCCAAAACTGTTCCACAGGGTTGAGTGAGGTCATAAAAATGATGTCATTTTTGCCTTGACAAATAATGTCCTCAAATGTTAAAGCAAAGAGAGAGAGAGAGAGAGAGAGAGAGAGAGAGAGAGAGAGAGAGAGAGAGAGAGAGAGAGACTCACTAATAAAAATGCGTCGATTTTGCATTATTGTATGATTTCTTTTTTAATTTGATACCTTTTTTCATCACAAATTATCAGTAATAATGAAAAGTATTTGAAGGTGTAAAAAGTATAATTTTAGAAACAGTTTAGAATTTTAAAAGTTCCTAATATTTGGTATGTCACCTTAGTACTTTAATGACAGTATGTACTTGAGACTCCACAAATTTGGGTATATGAAATAAGGTATATGACACTAGAGTCTTGTTTGGACATCTGGAAAATCTGCCATTTTACACAAATCAGTTACAAGGGTCAATAAAATCAGAATTAAAATTATATGGTGACATCAATAGTGAAGAATCTTAATTATTTATTATATTAAACAAAGCTTTGTTTTTATTTTTTTTCGATATTATATAACCTTCTGACTCAAATGAAACAAACAAACAAACACCAGATTTTTAATTTAGCCTCTGACCCCAGTATAGGTATCCACCATTACTCTCATCTTGAAGGAAATATTTTGATGTATTAAAACAAATTCCTACCTCATTGCTGCTAGGTTGGAGTGGGCAGGTGACATCTGATCCATCATCAGAACTGAATAAGGCTTTAATAAGAGTGTGGTTTGTGTTTTCATCATCATTAGGAAGATGTTTGTCTTCAGGGTTATCTTCGTCATGTATCATCAATCTCTGCTCCTGCTCCTCTCACACGTGCTGAGCAGGAGCTACAGAGAATAAAAACCACAGAGGTGAGAATTCTTGAGTTTTAAATGAATCCAATCAATATTGAAGCTTGTTGCATTTGCATTTCAATACACAAATTTTAATTACAATGTTTTTTCCTTTGCTGATTCCAGTGCAAAGTTAAGCAGGTGAGTAGGTATAAACCTCTGACTAGGCTTGTTGTCTAGTGTTGTGAGTTCGGTTCACTGTGTGCTAGCTTGAAAAGGTTAGTTATTAGTTGTGCTAGTGTGAAAACAAGGCAGTGCATGCATGGCATATATACATGTTAAATGTGTTTTAATTAAACACATTTTTGAAGGACAATCCAACGTGATTCAAATGATTACTGAAATCACATTTCATCTTTTAGATTTGTTTGATGTGTGACATGCCAAAACTTAATTTTATCTAAAATTATTTCCACATTATTTCTAAATGATTGGTGGAAACTGTACTCAAATTCAAATGAACAAATTTATAGTGAATATAGCTGATATATAGCTTTCTTTCCTTGTATTCTGCTACCTTAGGCTGGTGTCTTTGTTCTGTCCTAAGTTCGCTCAGAGTATAATACTGTGCATGTCATGCATACATTCATAAACACACGAACGTACCCACATTTACCACTGCATTTTTTGAGCTGCATGCCGTCATTATAGATCAGTTGGAAGAATAATTCTCTCACACTGCCTCCATGCGGTGTGTGTGTGACTTTCTCTTCAGGTTACTTCAGAGATGAGTGTGGAAACTAAACCTCAGACCTTACAGGGCCTGGCCTTTCCGCTCCAGGCAGAGGCTAAGCACGCTTTACAGCAACTTGCTAAAAAACACATTAACTACATCCAGCTGGTAATACTGCAACACACAGGCACAAAAAACACACTTTTTGTATGTTTATGTACCATCCAGAGGTTTTATATATACTCCAATATCAGCAATGACACTGGCTAAACCCCTGTAAAATATCACTACCACTGCTATAACTTATTTTCATTTAATGTAATGCCGCTTTGTCTGTGTGTCCGTATGTGTGTGTGTGTGTGTGTGTGTGTGTGTGTGTGTGTGTGTGTGTGTGTGTGTGTGTGCGTGCGTACTATCTCAGAGGTTGGACACTGAGAAAGAGACCATTGATCTGGTGCACACTCGGGCCACAGAGACACATGATCTTCGCAGCAGGATCCCTGTAGACACACCACGCTATCACTTCTTCCTCTATAAGCACTTGCATGAGGGAGTCTACTTAGAGTCTGTTGGTTAGTATAAGTTGTTCTATTTACCTGCCTCATACATGTTCCCTTAAATAGCTGCGTGATGCTAGCACACAGCATAACTTCATTGGGATTTGAACTTCTAACAACTTGAACAAAGCTATGCATACAAGTTAATAATATAAACTTTCCACATGTTTCCAACATTCCTGTTTCACCTTTATGCTTGCTTAAAGTTAAGGCAATTTGAAGGTGTGTATGTTATAGAAAAAACTTAATCAATGCAAACACATGCTAATGGTAGCTAAGAACTTTATCAAGTAATTTACACCAAGGAAACAAGATGGCAGTATGCCATTCTAGTTCTAGACAATTACTATAAAATTCAATCACTCTTTTACCTTGTATTTACCACAGAATAGTAGGGTTATTCTACTGCTAGATAAACATTTTTTTATAAAAAAAATAAAATTCTTAGTTTGTAAAATGGGAATGTGTTGAGGCCATGTAAACAAAATTAGATTTTCCCAACTTTGTGAAGTGTACTACATGGTGTAAATGAAGTATTGTGCCTTATCTTTCCAGCTAGAGCTCAGCTAGTGGGTGGGAATTAGCTATGACTTAATTGTGAGTAAATTGAATAATAATAAATGAATGAATTAATAAATTTTTCCTTTATTTCATGCCTCAGTGTTCATCTATTCAATGCCGGGCGATCTATGCAGTGTTAAGGAGAGAATGCTGTATTCCAGCTGTAAGAGTCGTCTGCTGGAGGAGGTGGAGCGGGACTACCATATAGAGGTGGTCAAAAAGGTACAATGACCACTGTGTAACAATCAAATGTACCCCAAATGTTTCTATGACAAAGGCAAAACCCTTTGTTTCATATTCTGCTTAAATGAGTTCATGGCTGTACAGCTTTAACTCATATCTTAAAAAAAAGCAGATTACCCTGAATTTATAGTAATTATTTCAGACTAGAAATATTAGCAGAACAATTTTAAAATACTAGTAAAAAGTGGTGAGGTAAATGTAAATTTAGACTGGAATGATCATAAAACAAGGGCTCTCTATGCTGACTGAGTGTATTCCTGCGAATAATTCAGAGAATAGGAATCAACAATACAAAAGTTTGTATAAAACATTGAATAATATACTGTTACCCAAAGATGTTAATGATTCATGTTAGCACAGATACCACATGATTAGTAATCCTGATAGTGTTTTAATTAACTATAAGTGCAGCTGATGCTGCAATGACGTTGAAACTGTTAAAAGTCTCTCAGGTTGTTCTTCAGTAAACCCTACACTCTGTGTGCATGCATTGTGTGTGTGCGTGTGTCTGTGTCTGTGTGTCTGTGTCTGCGTGTGTGATTTCATGTTTTATCTTGATTAAAATGTTGCACAGATATTTCCTGGTATGTAAAAGGAAACCAAGAGAACACTATCTTCCTGTTCATAGGAAGAGCAAATACAGCTTAATAGAAAAACCAATTTTTAACAAATACAAATTTAAATACATTTAAAATTTAAATGTATGCTTGTGTGTGTGTGTGTGTGTGATGTCAGGTTTTACGTTGATTCAAATGTTGAAACGTGTCAAAGAGAACACAATCTTCCTGTTCATAGGAAGAGCAAATACAGCTTAATAAATAACCATGTTAAAATAACCAAAAGCAAAATTAAATACATTTACAATTTAAATGTACACTTCTTTTTTATCCAATAGTTGGAGTTAGACAGCGGGGATGAGTTGACAGAGCAGTACTTGTATGAGGAAATCCACCCTAAGAAGTATGCTCACAAGGAGGCATTTGCCAAACCTCGCGGCCCTGCAGGGAAAAGAGGAAGTAAAAGGCTGATTAAAGGAGTGGGAGAGAATGGTGTGAACAGCTAGAGGAGAAAGAGCATGGAAAACACATCCTTGTTCATCCCTACAAGCATCTTGTATTGCTGTGTTAAATAAGAAAGAGGTCTCCAGTTTTTTATTATTATGGGTTGTTATGCTGTTTTCCTAACTTTTTTAGCTTAGGTTTCCTAAGTCATATTTCATTTCATTCAAATTTGTGTACACTCATAAAAAAAGGAAACCTCATTCTGTATCTGTAAATTGTCTGTTCCTACTTTTTTGTTCATTCAGAAATCGAGAGATACACTAACTTGACATTGGTTTCATTCACATATTTAATTTGTGTCATTTATCCAAGTGGACTAGTAAATAGTTCATTTCATAACACTACCAGACACTACCATTTCCGAAGATCTCAGAACTGGACTCAGTAGAATGTGAATTTTGTATGAATAAGAACCCTGTATAAGAATCACTGATGTTCCAGCTGTGATTTTAGATGTGTGCTTTATTACTGATTGGATTGGAGCTAATTTGCTGTGTGTCCATATTCATACTTCAGTGACACTAATGTAAATTTTTCTCTCTTTTGTGTCATATCATGTTGTTCTTAACTCTGAATAAATTATTTTTATGAATGTTTAGTATAATCATTTCCAAAATTGAGAATCGGTTGGGGGGTTTGGAATATGCTGGTCTGTGAATAAAGTTAAAAGAGCATATTTTAATAATAGAAGAGGTGTGTAAACAAGAGAATGAACACCTGTAAGATTCACAATGTGTGAATATTTGTACATTTAGATTTTTAATTATTAGGGGAAGCATTAAGATGTACAGGATGGGGGAGGTGCTCCCAGACCAGTTTTAGGGGTTATTTTAAATTAATTAATCGATTAATCGATTAATTAATAGTTATTTATGTTTAAATAAAGGATTTCAGTGATTATTTAAAACTTTTTTAAAGACTTTTATGTAATATGCACCCATCACAGACTACTATGTAAAACAATTTTACCTTTAAACAGTAATATGAGTTTGTCAAAATCATTTTGCCTGAAAAGAGATGTTTGATCTGCACCATGTTCAGCCATTGACAACCATGGGTTTTTGAATACTAGCTACAGATTTATTCATTCAGTACATTCCACCTCTTGAAATGTTCACCCTTCTCCCAGCAAATAACACAAAGCCACTGCAATAACACCATTGGAAATGGACTAAAGCACAGATGTTTATTTGAAACATCAGCTTTTGCTTAGACCACAGGCAGACAGAAGTAAACTTTCTAACTACAGAGTAAATCTAGATGGATTTACTATTATATCATGTGCAGCAGTAAAAGACCATGGTGTGATTATTGATACCCACCTCTCATTTGAAGCTAACGTAAATAATATCAAATTCATATCAATAATATGAATTCAATAATATCAAATAAAAAATTCAAATTCAAATTTATTTGTATGGCGCTTTTAACACTTGACATTGTCTCAAAGCAGCTATACAGAACATAAACATAAAAGGTTAAAATCAAGATTAATATAAAGATTAATATAATACAAAAATTCAAGATTAATATTAGATATATTTAAATGTGTTTGTATTTATCCCCAATGACTCAGTAGACTGTGGCAAGGAAAAACTCCCTTGGATAGTAAAGGAAGAAACCTTGAGAGGAACCAGACTCAAAGGGGAACCTCATCCTCATTTGGGTGACACTGGAGATGTGAAAATATACAGTCTGACAAATGTTATATTGATGAGGAGGTTGTCCTCAAAGACCACATGGAGTTGGCATCTCCTTTTGATATGTCCGAATACTTTAGGAAGCAGAGTCCAATTAGAGCTGGTAAATCTCTAGATGCCTCGAGATCCTCACGTGGTTGGCCTCATCTCATTGAAGTTCCAAAAATCTTCATGGCACGAAAGATAATCGGAGCTGGTACAATTTCTGGATGCCTCGGGATGGGTAGAGAGAAGCAATGAAGAGGAATGAGCGTAGCTGCCGTTTATAATATTAGCAAGCACTAAATGATAATGTGCATTTGGTCAGATGTATTAGAGCACAAGATTATGGGATGCATTATGTATATGCCTGACTAAAGAGATAAGTTTTTAATCTACTTTTAAACTGGGAAAGTGTGTCTGAGCCCTGAACACTATCAGGAAGACTATTCCAAAGTTTGGGAGCTAAATACAAAAACACCCTACCACCTTTAGTAGACTTTGATATTCTGGGAACTACCAGAAGTCCTGAGTTTTGTGATTTCAGACAGCATGAAAGATTGTAGCATGTTAGAAGACTAGTTAGATGCATGGAAGCTAAAACATTAATCAGAATCTAGTTTCAGCTGTTTGTGACTCTCAAAAGTACAGACATAAATAACATTATACTATACAAGACAAAATAATACAGACTATACAAGACAATGCAGATGATGTGATACAATATACAAACCCGATTCCAAAAAAAGTTGGGACACTGTACAAATTGTGAATAAAAAAGGAATGCAATAATTTACACATCTCATAAACTTATATTTTATTCACAATAGAATAATTTCATGAGAGCTACACATTCCAAAAAAGTTGGGACAGGTAGCAATAAGAGGCTGGAAAAGTTAAATGTACATATAAGAAACAGCTGGAGGACCAATTTGCAAATTATTAGGTCAATTGGCAATGATTGGGTATAAAAAGAGCCTCCCAGTGTTTCAGTGTCTCTCAGAAGTCAAGATGGGCAGAGGATCACCAATTCCCCCAATGCTGCGGTGAAAAATAGTGAAGCAATATCAGAAAGGAGTTTCTCAGAGAAAAATTGCAATGAGTTTGAAGTTATCATCATCTACAGTATCTGCATTATATCATCCAAAGATTCAGAGAATCTGGAACAATCTCTGTGCGTAAGGGTCAAGGCTAGAAAACCATACTGGATGCCCGTGATCTTCGGGCACTTAGACAGCACTGCATCACATACAGGAATGCTACTGTAATGGAAATCACAACATGGGCTCAGGAACACTTCCAGAAAACATTGTCAGTGAACACAATCCACCATGCCATTTGGCGCATCATAAAGAGGAAGATGCGACAAAGAAGACCTAAGACAGTTGAGCAACTAGAAGCCTGTATTAGACAAGAATGGGACAACATTCCTATTCCTAAACTTGAGCAACTTGTCTCCTCAGTCCCCATACGTTTGCAGACTGTTATAAAAAGAAGAGGGGATCCTCTTGAGGGGATTTGTTGGACACAATCAATCGATTTAGTCAGTTTACTGGATATAAAGTTAATTTAGGGAAATCCCAAGCCATGTTTCTAAATACCCCACAAACTGTTAAATCACAATGTCCCTTTCACATTACTGAATCTGGATTTCTCTATTTGGGCATACATATAACCTCTGATTTAAAGGATTTATTTTCTAAGAACTACTCACCCCTAATGGCAAGACTTAAGCAAGACATGAATAGGTGGACCTCTTTACCAATATCTTTCTTTGGAAGAATTAACACAATTAAAATGAATGTGCTTCCCCGTTTACTTTATTTATTTCAATGTATACCCTGTTATTTGAATCAGAACTTTTTTAAGGATTTGAACACTGCTATCGGTAAGTTTATATGGAATAATAAAAAACCTAGGATTAAACTTGCTTCCCTTCTCAAGCCAAGGGAGTGTGGGGGTGGCTCAGTGCAGCTCTATTATTGGGCTGCTCAGATTAAAGAAATGCTTAGATGGTTTCTGAACGATACGATACTTGTGGGTCAGTATGGAATCCTTTGCCTGTGCTCCAAGAATGCTAACATCTCTCCCATTTATTGATAACTTTAGAGAGGTCCCCCCAGTAGTTGAAGACTTTTTGTTATTTAACACCCTTTTGGCTTGGGAGGATGCCAGAAAGTATTTCTGTGTCCCCAAAAGTCTGACTATGCAATCCCCAATCACTTTGAACCATGATTTCCCTGTCTCGTTAGCCAATGTCGGCCTTCAGACCTGGGCAGAAAAAAGGTATTTCTAATCTAGGCAGCTTATTTTCAGGCAGGATACTTAAATCTTTTGAAACACTCAGGATTACCAGATTCCTAAAACTGATTTTTTCAAATTTCTCCAATTACGTCACTTTATTCAGTCTGAAATAAGACAGGGGAAAATTCGCTGGGAACTCTCTGATATTGAGAATAGTCTTCTTTTGCCAGGGCGTTAAAGGGTCAGATTTCTTATCTGTACTCTCAGTTATCAGAAACCTCCTCGCCCTTAAATCCTTTGAGAAAGGTCTGGGAAAGGGATATGGGCCAACCATTTACTGATGCCGAATGGCTTTCTATATGTTAGAAGGTTTTTAATAAATCAACCTCAAGCTCTGTGCATGAGCAAAACATCAAATTCATAAACAGGACATATCTTTCCCCAGTGCGCCTCCATAAAATCTACCCAAATGTATCTAAAGCCACGTTCACACTGCAAGTCTTTTAATGCTCAATTCGGATATTTTGCTCAGATTTGATTTTTTTGTTTGCCTGTTCACATTACCTTTTAAAATGTGGCCTATATCAGATACCAGTGTGAACTGTTTGCTGTTTCGAACTGACCCACATGTGCAAACGAACAATAACAATGACGTCACACGCAGCAGGCCGTTGCGCTAAAAAGTTGCGAGGTTATGGAGGAAGTATTGTATCATCTGGTGCATACGGTGGCCGGGAAGTGCAAACCAAATTAACAAAACCCAAACCAAATTAACAAAACCCAAACCAAATTAACAAAACCGAAAACACATTAACAAGTCAGACAACCTGGAAGCGGTTGGTATAATTTGTTAATGGAAACTTACCATCATCGGACGAGACACCTTTCATTCACCTTTATATCTTTAATGACAGTCGTCTTGTCCAATGATCGGTAAGTTTCCATTCACAAACTATACCTACCGCTTCCGGGTTGTCTGAATCGGTGCATGAAACACATTAACAAATCAGAAAACAAATTAACAAATCAGAAAACACAACGACATTTCAGACAACCCGGAAGCGGTTGGTATAGTTTGTGATTGGACAAGACACCTGTCACTCAAAGTATATACATGAAGTTCAACAGTCTGCCACAGGGAAAAGTTGGAATGGATGGATGGAATGGATTACTGTGGATTAATTCTGTTATTTTCTTGAACGGAGAACTTGATTTAAACTGAGAACTTTACACATTACACATAAGATTCCATACCTGTATATCTTGAGTGACAGGTGTCTTGTCCAATGATCAGTAAGTTTCCATTCAAAAACGATACACTACCGTTTCTGGGTTGTCTGACTTGTCGTTGTGTTTTCGAATTTGTTAATGTGTTTTCTGATTTGTTAATTTGGTTTGGGTTTTGTTAATGTGTTTTCGGTTTTGTTAATTTGTTTTGCACTTCCCGGCCACCGTAGGTGCAAGCAAACATATCATGTAATGCTATAATGTGATGTATTCAACGCAAGCATTATGAGCTGGTTCACGTAACCACTTTATATAACACTCTTAACACACACGTTACCAGTCAGGTTTGTGTCACGTTTTCGCCGGCGCAAAAAAAAAAAAGGTTTCGCCGGCGCAAAAAAAAAGGTTTCGCCGGTGCAAAAAAAAAAAAAAAAGGTTTCGCTGGCGCATAATTGTGACGAATGTCGATGTAGATTGACGTAAAAGTCGCATCAAATCCGCCTTGGCTGTTCACACTGCGGCCACATTGGAAAAGATCAGATTTGGGTCTGATTCTGAAGAAGTCTGACCTGGTCACTTGACCCCAAAAAAATCGGATTTGGGCCACTTTTACCTGCAGTGTAAACGTGGCCTAAGCTGTGTTTTAAATGTAAATCTGAAATAGGAACATTGGTGCATTTATTCTGGGACTGCAAGAACATTCAACCTTTTTGGCATGAGGTACATGATATGGTTCAGAAGATGCTGGCCAGAGAATTCACTATGTCCCCAACTATATATTTACTTAACTGCAAAACATCACTTGATTTCTCTACTGCTTCACACGCTTTGTTAAATTTCATTTCTTATTTGGCAAAGAAATGCACACTTATTCTATGGTCATCTCCACAGGTACCAAATCTGGAGATGTGTTTGGCACAAGTAGCTAATCTTCTCCCTTTGGAAAAACTTGACTTGCATGACTTGCAGAATAAATCTGAATTGTTTTGGTGGGCATGGACCCCTTTGTGGGATTTACCTGAACAAGCGAGACCCCAACCCTGACCTGTCTTGATTTGCCCTTTGCCTTTCCAGTCACTCTCATATTAAAAATGCATTGTTGTTGTATTGTTACTAATATGTTTGAATGTATACTGTGTGCGCTGACTGATTGGCTCTGTTGTTGTTTTGTTTGAGTTAAAAAATCAATAAAATTGTAATTAGAAAAAAAAAAGAAGAGGAGATGCCACACAGTGGTAAACATGGCCTTGTCCCAACTTTTTTGAGATGTGTTGATGCCATGAAATTTAAAATCAACTTATTTTTCCCTTAAAATGATACAGTTTCTCAGTTTAAACATTTGATATGTCATCTATGTTGTATTCTGAATAAAATATTGAAATTTGAAACTTCCACATCATTGCATTCTGTTTTTATTCACAATTTGTTCAGTGTCCCAACTTTTTTGGAATCGGGTTTGTAGAGAGTATGAGTATTAAATATGAATACAGAATATATGATTGATCAGTTATGTACATAAAGTGTGAGAAGTGAATGGTAGTGCAAATAACAATATTGTGTAATATTGTGCTTTTGTGCAATATGCAGCAGCAGTAGTGTGTGTAACCTATAATGTGATGACTGACAGTTCTGATAATGCAGTACTTATAGATATAGCAGGGAATATAATTATGGTGAGTTGTTAATCAGGGGGATTGCCTGGAGAAAGAAACTGTTCCTGTGTCTGGCAGTTTTGGAAAGCAAAGCTCTGTAGCACCTGCCAGAAGGGACGAACTGAAAGAGGTTGTGTCCAGGGTGTGAAGGGTCAGTAGTGATTTTTCCTGCATGGTTTCTGGTTCTTTTAAGTCCTAGGGAGTGGGCAGGGGGGCACCAATTATTTTTAATTATTCTGCTGTTTTTACTGTGCATTGCAGTCTGTTCCTGTCCTGTTTTGTAGCTGCTCCAAACCAGATGGTTATGGACGTGCATAAGACAGATTCAGTGAGCTCCTATGGCAGACCATACTTCCTTAATTGATGCAGAAAGTACATCCTCTGCTGGGCCTTTTTGATGATGGAGTTTATGTTGCACTCCCATTTCAGGTCTTAGGAAATGGTAGTGCCCAGAAACTTGATGACACAGATGACACAGGGCTGTTGGATATTGTGAGGGGGAGTAGTGTTGAAGGGTCTTTCCTAAAGTCCACTATCATCTCCACAGTTTTGAGGGTGTTTAGCTCTATAGTTTTGACTGCACCATAGCACCAGCCACTTCACCTCCTGCTGATATGCAGACTCATCGCCATCTTGGATGAGACTGATAAGCGTAGTATCATCTGCAAGTTTCAGGTGTTTAACAGTTGGGTCACTTGAGGGAGTATAGAGAGAGAATAGCAGTGGGGAGAGGACACATCCCTGAGGTGCACCAGTGCTGATTGTCCGAATACTGATTGGTAACACCTCCCAGTCTCACCTGTTGTTTCCTGCCTGTCCACTGACAGATACTGTAGAAGGGGGTATAGTGAGCCTTAGGAGTTTGGAGTGGAGAATTTCCGGAATTATTGTATTAAAAGCTGAATTGAAGTTGACAAAGTGAATCCGGGCATATGTCCCTGGGCAGTCCAGGTGTTGTGGAATGTAATGCAGTCCAATGTTGACTGCGTCAAGGAAGAGCTGAAAACTGTCCAGGGAGAACTGAGAAAGAAGATGAGGGAAGGAAAGGCATGCTACAGGAGGAAGATGGAGGATCAGCTGCAGTAGAACAACGTCAGCGGTGTGTGGAAGGGGCTCAAAACCATCACTGGCTGAGGGTGACCAGAAGTGGGTGAATGATCTAAATCTATTCTTTAACAGATTTGATCAGCCAAACTCCCCTGCCCCCATCCAGCCCCCTTTGCTGCAACCTCCCTTCTCTGCTTCCACAGCAAGCTTTTCCAGCCCCACCTCTCTCTGCACTGCTATCAGCTCACAGCATACACACAACACACCTAACCCCCGCCAATTCCCTCCAGCCCCCACTCCAACCAATACACACTGCTCCTTACAGAATCCCAGGTGAGAATGGAGCTCAGGAAGATCAAAGTGAGGAAGGCTGCGGGTGCAGACGGCATCAGCTCCAGGCTCCTTAAGACCTGGGCAGACCAGCAGTGCGGCATATTGCTGTACGTTTGACCTGAGCCTGAAGCGGGGGGTGCCACAGCTATGGAAAACATCCTGTGTGGTGCCTGTACCAAATACGTCGCGCCCAAAAGACCTTGGGGACCATCGACCAGTAGCACTGACCTCGCATCTGATGAAGACATTGGAGAGGCTGGTGCTAACTCATCTGCAATCTCTGGTGAGCCCATAAATGGATCCATTTCAGTTTGCCTACCAATCTGGCATTGGAGTGGAAGACGCTGTCATCTTCCTCCTAAATTTGGCTATTTCGCACCTGGAAAAGGCTGGGAGCACAGTGAGTCATGTTTTTTGACTTCTCCAGTGCTTTTAACACCATCCAACCTGTGCTCCTAAGGGATAAGATGGTGTACATGGGAGTGGACCATCAGCTGTGTGCTTGGATATTGGACTACCTCACAGACTGACCACAGTATGTGACTCGTGACTGTGAGTCTCACATGGTTGTCTGCAACACGGGAGCCCCGGAGGGAACGGTTCTGGCCCTGTTTCTCTTCACCCTCTACACGGCAGACTTCATGTTCAGCTCAGCAACCTGTCACCTACAGAAGTTCTCTGATGACTCTGCCATCGTCGGTCTGATCACAAATGATGATGACAGGGAGTACAGAGGACTGATCCAGAACTTTGTGGACTGGTGCCAACGGAGCTGCCTCCAGTTAAATGCGAGGAAAACCAAAGAACTGGTGGTGGATTTCCGTAGGCACAAGCAAACTTCTTTACCACCAGTGAACATTCAGGGAAAGGATTCATGAGTGGTCTCTTACAAATACCTGGGTGTTCATCTGAACAGCAAACTGGACTGGACAGACAACACTGTGGCAATATACAAGAAAGGGCAGAGCAGACTCTTTCTGCTAAGGAGACTAAGGTCTTTTGGAGTGCAGGGAGAGCTACTGATGACCATTTTTGACTCTGTGGTGGCCTCAGCCATATTCTATAGTGTGGTATGCTGGTGTAGCAGCATCTCTACTGCAGATAGGAAGAGACTGGACAAGCTGATCTGGAAGGCCAGCTCAGTCATGGGGATTCCTCTGGACACTGTACAGGAGGTGGGAGAAAGGAGGATGGTAGCAAAACTCATCATTGCTGGAGAACGACTCTCACCCTCTGTATGAAACAGTTTCAAGCTCTGAGCAGCTCCTTCAGTGACAGACTGTTACATCGTAAGTGTATGAAGGAGCGATACAGTCTTTTCTCCCTGCTGCTATTAGACTTTACAATCAAAGCTGCTCACAGTGAACCAGTCACCATAATACACACTGTTATTACTGTTTTTAACTGCAATAATAAACAATAACAAAGTAACAAAGTATTTCAAACATGTGCAATAACAGAAATTTAGAAAAACGTGCAGTAACAGAAATTTTGAAAAACGTGCAATATTACCTATGTGCAATATACATCTTTTTAAACATTTTGTTTTGTATATACTGTATATTATATTATGTCTCTATTCTTTTTATATATTTGCATTTTATTGGCTCTTGGCTGCTGTAACAGTGAAATTTCCCCATTGTGGAACGAATCAAGGTATATTTGATCTTATCTTATCTTATCTTATCTTTCTTATCTTATCTTATCTTATCTTATCTTATCTTATCTTATCTTATCTTATCTTATCTTATCTTATCTTAAAGGGGTTCCCAGAGGTGTGATGGGGCAGTCCGTTGTTTGGCTGGGTTAAGAGCCTTGTATGTAAGTAGCAGCAATTTGTAATCAATTTTAAACAGTAGCCACAATAGTTTATAATAGTTTTTTCCACAAAAAAGAATCTTGCTGTTGAGAGGACGTCGAGGGCCGAATGTAACCGGCATCCACCGCTGCGTTTATATACTTTTCCATGGCTCTGCTCTCGAGGATGGTTAATGGATATACGTGGCACTTTGGGGACACTGCTTTGGGTAAGAGCTCAATGGCACAGTCTCCATTGGTAGCCTCAAAGCTTTTCCTTTGTCCAAGATTTCTTTTTTGGAATATTGAATGTTGGAAAAATGAATATTTTTGATGAGCTGAGTTTCAGGGCTTTCTACTGAGGTAGTCAGACAGAAGTGTGTCAGGGGATTTTGCATACAGTGTGCCAGACAGTGTGACGACCAACGGGTGAGTTCCCTGTTTTGATGAAATAATTCGATTTTGAGAGTGATTGGTGTGGTTTGGTGCGTGAAGTAGGCTTCTTATATAGGTTGGTTGTTCACAGCAATGACATGGATTGGTGTGAGGCATGGCTTGGTTGGTATTCACAGCTGATCGACAAGGTCTATGTCGAGAAGGTGAAATGTATCTCCGGAATCTCCGGAATCTCCGGGCTGGAAAACAGGACATTTCATGAGTATAACATACAGTAACTGCACTAAAACTGTGAAATTGGGTGTAGGGAAGGATCAACCCACCTTAGAATTTGGGCAAGATGGTTCCTCTGCATGGGTTCCCCCTTTTCACTGTAGATGGGTTTCTATTCCAGTCCATAGCGGTAGGTGGGCCAGGGGGCCCTCATGCTTTGTTCAAAGTAATGTGTGCTTGGCTTAAATATCCATGAAAGTCGGATGTGGCTAAAACTCGGGTGAGGGTTGCAGGTCATGCTGTTACAATGTTGTTGTGATGTGGGCTCTATGACTTCATCCCTGAATCCTGTGCAATGTGTGCAATAAACTATTAAATAACTAACAAACATGCCAGTCCTGGACCACTGAATCCTAACATAGCGGATTGCTCAGCTCTGCCATAGCTGCCAGAACTACAGCTGACAATAAATTAACTTGCCATCTGTGAGTTTCACCTGAGCCACACCAGCCAGTCAGGAAGGCCAACCTAAAAAAAAACCTCAATATTGCAGTTCAGATAGTAAAAATATCTTCCAGAAACCATTTTCAGATATCTTTTCCAGGTGCAGCTACAGTCTGTTTGTCAGCTGGCGTTGGGCACTGAACATTTACAATTAAATGCTTTTTTATCTCTATGGCACTCTGTGGATCAGGGCTGTAGTCATCATCATTGTCTTCATTCTCCATGGTGTTGTAGTGGAGCTCAGTGGGAGGTACAGTAGCAGGTCAGACGGAGTTTCTTCCCTCGGTGTTCCTGTGTCAAAGGAGATGAGAATACATAGACATATCTGCACATTTCAATAAAACTTTCACCTTAAAACAGCATCTGTTCTATACATTAGAAATTTCTCATTTTAGCAATCCTTTATACAGTATTTATTTTCCTGTCTCTGTTTTTGCTATATTTATTTTTTTTAATCCTCTCTATTTTGATATATTTATTTTTTAATAACAAATTTGTATCTAACTATGTTGGCTTGTAAAAAAACATACTGTTTTGCTTTAGAAGCTTATTATTATCATTGAATTAATTTATCGAGAGAAACTCCTCCTAGAGCGTTCAAGCCACATGCACCAAAATCAATTCAAAACTTTTTTTATGTTTATAACTCTGCAAGCTTTTGAGCGACTTACACAGAAATCAGCCAGCTCCTCTAATTTGGGGTACCAGCGGCCTTTGGGTTTCCCGTAGCAGACGATCGAATATCCCAAAGGTTCCCATAGACTTGAATGGGAAATTCCTAAAATTCCTCTAAGCTCTCACACACGCAGCATGCGCAGAGCTCAGGCAGGGCTTCTCTCCTCTTCTCCTAGTCACTGTAGATGTAAAGGAGACTCTCAATACATGTAACTATCAACTCCACACTATCAATCCAATGATTCCAAATGTATTGGCACCCAGTCAATACATTTACCATGCCTCTATCTATCTATCTATCTATCTATCTATCTATCTATCTATCTATCTATCTATCTATCTATCGATTCATTCAGCATTAAGAACTGTATGTATTGTAGTATGTAGTATAATATTAAGTAGAATCCCAAAATGACTGCAGTATTCACATGAAATGTCCAAACCCTCACTAGCCACTCAGCTAAAGACGTATTGGCACCCCAACGGGTATTCTGTTTATGTCGCTCAGCCCCCACGTAACGTCATGTGCAGCCCAGCCCCCAAAATAAGCAAAATCAAAAATTATCAAAACTATCAAAACGCTGAGCACAATGAGGGGAACTGCCTCAGAGGTATTTTGATGACGTCACATGCAGCCCGCCACCAGAAATCAAAGAATAAACACAGCATGGACATGTGACGACATTTCAAAACACTGAGCACAATGAGGGGAACTGATGGCGTCCACTGACGTCACGTGCAGTTATGCCCCCAAAGTATGTGGAAACAAAAAAATTACTACAACATGTACATGTGACATATCAAAACTCTCAGCACAATGAGGAAAACTGTGTCACTTGTATTCTACTGACGTCAGGAATTGTCACGTTCAACCCCGCCCCAAAATAAGCAGAATCAAACAATTTCCACAACATTGACATGTGACATATCCAAACACTCAGGACAATGAGGGGAGTTGCATCACGGTTATTTGGATAATGTCACGTGACGTCACTTGCACGTCAACCCCCGATACGATTGGAATTGCAACATTTCCGAAACATACACATGTGACATATCGAAAAAGTATTGGCACCATATCTGTCCACTTGCCTCCAAAAGTATCACCAACCCTTATGTCCACTCACCTCCAAAAAGGACCGGCCTTTGCAAACACTTGCTTTGTCAAGCCAACATCAATACGTTTGTCTTACATGTATTACTTAACCTTAGTTTTAATTGCCTTTTTGTATATCAAGGACAGTCGGTAAAAGCATTTCACTACGTCATACTGTGTATTTTTCTTCAAGGGCTGCACGAACCAGAGGAAGTGGAAATGGGTAGCATAAGGTGATGGAGTTCAGGCCCTGGCAGTCAATACAAGGTCCGAGACCGCGATCCTTTTTTCCACAAACAAGAATTCTGCTTCTGCAGAGGATGTTAAGGAACGAATGTAACCGGTATCCAGTGCTTTTAACTGTGTATGAGTTTCTATTCCATCCATAGAATTGGTGGGCCCTCACGCTTCGTTGCTGACGCATGAGGTTGTCCAGGCGGATGGCCATGGTTATATATTGTTCCAGAGGCACATTGCTATCCCAGCAGGTCAGTTCATCCTGTAGCGTGGGAAATAATTGCTCACGAAAAACTGCGCTAAGTGATGTTTGGGCCACGAGGGTGCGGAATTTTATCGCGTATTCAGCAGCTCTAACAGTTTAACTGAAATGTCACGACCGCCCGTTGTATATTCAAAAACCTCCTTACATTGGTTGGAAAAATATGAAAACGAACATCTCACATGCAGGTCACAATCCCACACTGCAGAAGCCCAATCCAAGGTTTTACTCATCAGCGTACTGGTAGGTGTCCGACTGCTAATAATCTTCGCGCTAACAGTAACATGTGCTTGGCTTAAATATCCAGATGTGGTAAAACTCAAGTGCCAGTTTGGGAAGGATGATGCAGGTTCTGCTGTTACAATGTTGTTGTGATGTGGACTCTGTGACCTCATCCCTAAATCCTGTGCAATGTGTGCAGAATAAGTGGTAGAGGCAGGAATATAAATATAATAAACAGTGATGCCAGTCGTGGGCTACTCAATCCTAATCTAGCGGATTGCTCAGCTCTGCTAGAGCTGCCAGAAGTACAGCTGACAATGAATCAATTTGTCATTAGTGAGTTTCACCTGAGCCCTTCCAGCCAGTCAGAGATTTGAGAAAGCACATTGTAGTCACCACTCTCCACTGCATGGGTGCTATCCCTTTGCTCCATCCGAGTGACCAGGGATGAGTTTCTGTGCAAAAGATACAGACAAATGAAAACAGAAGTAATACGGGCACTGAACGTTCACAATTAAATGCTTTTTTAAGTTCATGACATTTGATTCAGATTCTTTCTAGCAATTCTGAAAGTACTGAGAACCAGAGACATTCAGTGTCAAAGCAGATAACATAGAGCTGGTGTTGTTCCTTTATATCCTGTAGCAAGGTTCATAAGACACTCTGAGTTAATTTTGTGTATAATGGAAACTTGGTGGCTAACTATACAGAGTACATAGAATGATCACCCTGCTGAGAAATGGGGAATAGACTGATTACCCTGCTCCATTTACAATTCCATTACAGCATTTGCCAGACGCCCTTATCCAGAGCGATGTACATAAGTGATTAAACATACATTAATGCTGGTTCACTAGGTTACATACTTAAGATACCATGAGTTTAATACATTGTTTAACGTTACAATAAAAAAGTTTCAAATTTTTTATTTTTTTTTATTTATTTATTTTTTTATAAATGCAGAAGATAGGGAAAGAAGTGCTAGTTGAAGTGTTTCCTGAATAAGTAGGTCTTCAACCGCCATTTGAAAACAGCCAGCGACTTAGCTGTCCGGACACCTAGGGGAAGTTCATTCCACCACCTTGGTGCCAGAACAGAAAAGAGTCTTTTAGCCTCTTACCCTGAGAGATGGTGGAAACAGTCGAGCAGTGCTGGTAGATCGGAGGGTGCGGGGGTGCAGTGTGAGGAGTGATGAGGGCTTTGAGGTAAGAGGGAGCTGGTCCATTTTGGCTCTGTAGGCCAGCATCAGTGTTTTGCTCCAGGTGCTGTATGCATGGTAACTTAATTTTGGCACACTAGGAAAGGGACTGAGAGCCAACTGCTGTACTGTGCAAGAGGACAGTGATATTCGACCACTGTAACTGCTACACTGATAGGTGTATCTGAGGTCTGGCATCCATAAAATGGGAAGAAGAATGGGAACAATGACCTCAGGACAACACATGATAAGGTATAATAGTGATCCTTACCAACATTTGTGGTTAAAATTGGTGAAATATTAACCTTAGCTTAAAAATCCGTGAATAAGGATGGGAATGGAAAGAAGGGAAATAAAAAGATCTCCAACTGAGTCCAGGCATAAGGTGTAAATTGTGATGGAGACAAACAAGTTTTGAGGCACTCTAACTACACCATTTTGATGAGGCATGCTGTCATACGTTGGCATCTCTTCATCAATATCCTCATGCTGCCTTATCCACCAGACATACTCATTGCCAGAGGAATCAACTATAAAAAGCATAAAGTCTGAAGTGGTGGATAAGTTCATTGAAGGGGATGGGCTCCTCTCCAAACTGACGAAATAAACCTCATTCTCATTATCCTCTTGCTCCACATGTTCCAATCTTTCAGGAGGAGTCTCTCCATCATTGTCTTCTTCACCACTTATCTGCTCCCTATCACTCACCCTCCACCTCCACCAGAAATAATGACTGCTGGAGGAACTATCTATAATTGGGATAAACTCCAATGTAGGGGATAAGGTCAATGAAGTGGATGAGTTGCTATCTAGATTAGTGAGTTCAGACAGCTCATCTTCTTGCTCCACATGCTGTCTTGTCCTGGGAGGGGCCTCTTCATCATTTTCCTCCTCATCAGCCATATTCTCATTTCTGGGGTGCATGTCTATGCTGGGAATGGGGTCCAAAATAGGGGATAAGCTCAAAGAAGAAGAGCTCAACAGCTCAACCACCACATCCTCTTGCTCCATACGCTGTCTTTTACTAGGAGGGGCCTCTTCAACTTCCTCTTTCTCAGACAACTGTTCCCTAGTCCTCTTGCCATGGAAATGTTTACTGGTGGACTGAGCATATAGCTGATCAGGGCTGTAGTCCTCATCATTGTCTTCATTCTCCACGGTGTTGTAGTGGAGTTCAGTGGGAGGTAGCAGGTCAGACGGAGTTTCCTCCCTCCATGTTCCTGTGTCAAAGGAGATGAGAATAAATAGACATATCTGCACATTTCAATAATACTTTCGCCTTACAACAGCATCTGTTCTGTATATCAGAAATTTCTCATTTTAACAATCCTTTATACAGTATTTATTCTCCCCTCTCTGTTTTTGACATATATATATATATATATATATATATATATATATATATATATATATATATATATATATATATATTTGTATCCAATATGTGTCTTAGTTCACTTAGTCAGTATCATTTAATTTGGGCCAAAAGAGTATCCAGATGAAGTTTCTACTAACCTTGGTACTCTTACTCCTTATCTTACTTCTGATGTTAAAGATCTAGGATTTCACCTAGATAATGGCCTTAAATTAGACAAACAAATCAACACCATAGTTAGTACCAGCTTCTTTCACATTCGCAGGCTAGCTAAAGTCAAATCTTTCTTAAGCAGGAAAATTTTTGAAACAGTTATCCACACTTTTATCTCAACTCGACTTGACTACTGTAATTCTTTGTACTCTGGGTTACCTCTCTCTTCCATCCCTCATCTTCAAATGGTCCAAAATGCGGCAGGCCATCTACTCACAGGTAGCCGCAAAGGAGACCATATTACACCAATCTTACGTTCTTTGCACTGGCTGCCAGTCCGATACCGTATCAAATACAAGATTCTGCTATTTGTCTACAAAGTTCTCAATAATCTAGCTCCCAAACTTATCTGATTTGATTGTTATGTACAATCCTTCAAGATCACTTAGATCCCAAAATGGTCATCTTTTACTGGTACCACGATCCCGTCTGCAAAGCAGGGGAGACCGAGCTTTCGCAGTAGCGGCCCTAAGCTATGGATAGCTTGCGACCACCAGTCAGAACTGCTTCTACGTTTGCTTAATTAAATGTTTGATGAATGTTAAAAACATACCTCTTTTCCTGTTCTTTTAATTTTTGGTAATTTGTACGTGTTCTTTTATATTTATGTTCTTTCTTTTTTCCTTTTCTTTTATCTCAGTGTACAGCACTTTGGCCAGCTCAGGCGGATTTTAAATGTGCTTTATAAATAAAACTGAATTGAAATCAAATTGAATTCGTTTTAGTTGCCTATTTTTATATCAAGGACAGTCATAAAAAGCATTTCACTACGTCATACTTTGTATGAGACAAAAAATAGGTCATACATTTTCAAAATATTATTAAAAGTATTTATATGCATCACACTATTCCTAACTTTAGATGCTGGCAATCAACATGACATTGCTGACCCAAACTAAATCAAATAATTGTCAACTTTAGGCCACACTAGTTAGATTTATTTTATTTTTCTTGTGTCATTTTTCTTGTTTTTAATTTTCCACTTTTCCTCACAAATGAACTATTAGAGAATTTTATGTTTTCATTTCTTGATTGTTAGATATGCATAACATTGTGCAAAGAGACTTTTGTACAAAGAATTTTGAATAAATATTTTGTTGAATTGTTGAATTGAATTGTTAAATCTTTAAATCATTTTAATAGAATGATAGCATCAAATCATGATATTTATAGACTTCATTCTATCATATAGTTCAATATTTCAAACCATGAACAATCCAGTGTAAAGAAAGACCTATTCTAACACTATTTTTAACTCCTATTATAAACACTAAGAGCATTAGGCATGTCAGAATTTATTGCGTTTTAACACCTTTGCCTATTGTAACAGTATTTATAATTTAAATTATGAATACATTTAATACTAGGCGTCATTTGTTGCAGTGTTCCAGTAAAAGAAATTAACTAAAATATACTATAAAAATATAAAAAAACTATAAAAATATATAAATAAAAATACAAAAATACACAAAAGGTGTCTAAAGAAAAGGCTTTCCTATTCATTGATTTAATTTATTTTAATTATTTAAAAAATTAAGGCTGACTGTATCATGCGCATCCTCTTCTATAATTATATGAATTTGTATTTAGGTGAATGACGCGTTTCATTTTCTCACAGATCTTAAAAAGTACTGTTTCCCATAGTGTCTGAGGCGAAAATTCCAAAAACCCAGAACACTGAAAAACAAATGACTTTGCTAACTTGCTACTTAAACACTGCACTCTACTAATGTTGGCAGGTTGTTCACTTAACTAATGTTCTATAATTCTATAATGTATCTATTTGACTTTAGTAAACTTTTGATAAACTATCTAAAGCCTTTTAATGTTTGCTAAAATCGAGCCATCTCATATTAGGTTAATTAGGTTAGGCTAATTATCCTGATCTTACTGGACCCCCTGCAGTTTGCTTATCGAGCAAACAGGTCTGTGAATGATGCAGTAAACTTGCGACTGCATTACATCCTGCAACACCTGGATAAATCCAGGACTTAGTTTGGCCATAAACACCATCATTCCAACACTCCTCTAGACCAAATTAACCCCACATATCTGTTCCTAACTCTATCTGTCAGTGGATCACCAGCCTTCTGGCAGATAGGCAGCAGCTATTGAGACTGGGGAAATGCATGTCAAACAGCTGCTCCACCAACACTGGTGCCCCTCAAGGTTGTGTTCTCTCCCCACAGCTCTTCTCCCTGTACAACAATGACTGCACCTCTAATGACCCCTCTATCAAGCTCCTGAAGTTTGTGGACGACACTACAGTCATTTGCCTCATCAAAGACGGAGACAAGTCTGCCTACAGACAGGAGGTTAAAGAGCAGTTACAACATCTTGGATCTCAATACGCTCCAATAAAGCTCAACGGAGCTCAATAGATCTCTGGTGCAGTCGCAACATCTTGGAGCTCAATACGTTCAAAACAGTGGAGATGATTATAGACTTCAGGGGAAACCCCCTTGCACTACCTCCACTCACCATCATGGACAGCACTGTGACTGCAGTGAATGCATTCAAGTTCCTGGGCTCCACCATCTCCCAGGAACTGAATTGGGACGCTCACATTGACACCACAAACGCCCAACAAAAGATTTACTTCCATAGTCAGTTGAGGAAGTTTAACCTGCCACAGGAGCTGCTGAAACAGTTCTACTCAGCCATCATCGAGTTTGTTCTGTGCACTTCAATAACTGTCTCGTATGGCTCAGCTACAAAATCAGACATCAGAAGACTACAGAGAAAGGTTCAGACTGCTGAAAGGATTATTGCTGGTCCCCTACCCACGCTTCAAGATCCCTCACATCTGAGTCATCCACTTTTTTAACTTTTACCATCTGGCCGCAAATACCAGCACAACCAGGCACAAGAACAGTTTCTTCCCCAAGGCAATCAATCTACCTACTGAACAGTTAAATCTTCCCAACAATATGCAATAATAATGTGCAATAACCTTACATTTAATTGTTACCATCTCCAGTACATTTCATTCTGTTCTATTCTATTGTCCCATCTATAGCACAGTTTATTTATTTTTCAATGTTTTTTTTTTTTTAATTTATTTTTTTCATTTTTAACATATGTGTTTTCTTTTGTTATTCTCATCTGGTTGTCTCTGTGTACCGGAAGCGTTTGACCCTAAAACAAATTCCTCGAGTCAATAAAGTTTTTAGGATTCTGATTCTGATTCTGATTAAGTCATTAGCGGTTTATTTCCGTCCGCTCTTTTACTTCCCCTTTTGCTTTCACTTTATTTGCTGAATAAATAAATAATCGGTTTGCACGTTTCAACGTTTTAATAATATAGGGCTTGTTCTTAAATGAAGTCGGAAAAAAAAACTCGAAAACTTACCGCTGCCGTGAGTCAGCGCGCTCCCTCCGGCCTGAGGTTCTTCCTCCTGGAGCTCCGTCACGTCATATCTCGTACGGGCCATCGGTTAGAAGTTGTGCAGAAATGATCGTAGACTTAAATCGCACGTGTAATCCAGAGCTTGTGATCTTCGGAAGCCAAGATGGAACTCTCCGACGTTCTGAAAAGAAACATTCTAGCAATTATCCTAAAGACGTTGCTATGACATATGACATCGCAACACAGAGCTGTATATCATATACATAAATAGTAAATCATATATAAGTAATATATGTATAAACACAGTAGTGAGATATATATAAATATATGTGTGTATATATATATATATGTATGTGTGTGTGTATATATATATATATATATATATATATATATATATATATATATATATATATATATATATATATATTTACCTTGTTAATGCATTAATTAATTCATATTAATTTCTTAAAAATGACATTAATGACAAAAGCTAGTTTGCATTAAATCGAAATCTAACACACAAAGAGAGACAGTAGTTTTCATTTTTTACAAACTGCCCCTAAAAAAAGACACACTTTGAGTCGTCTGGGTTTTTATGTTAAATCAGAGTGCCCCTTTCCAACAGCATTATCTCTCATCCATTCTTCATCCTCTCCTTTTTCCTTGACCGTTTTATCCTGCTTTTCTCCGTCATATCCTTCCACTTATTAAATGGCAGGTAGCCATTTGGGAAGCTGCAGCATGTCACTCCTGTATCTTTTACACCTTTATGCTTTTTCGATCAGCCCTCATTACTGGATTCGGTAGTTAACATTTATAAAAAGTGACTTACTCTAAAAGAACTGACTCCAAGCTGAGCTGAGCTTCCAGCAGTCAGATATCAGAGAATGTTATATAAGGAGGAAAGCTCACTTTTATAGGATAATAATCAAGGCAGTATGGTGTGATTGCACATTCCAAATCATTTTATTGACCCATTTTGCTTTAGATTGTAATGTTACAATCATAATATTTTTTTGTGTTTGTGGAACATATCGTACATAACATTCTTACAGTATTTTAGTGAAAATGTCTTTATAACTAAACAGTTATAAGTGTATAAACATTTATAAATAAGAAGTAAAAATGTTCCAAGGATATCCAGGAAACATGACAGATTGTCTCAAGTACTTTTACTAGTAAAATATTCTGCTTGTTAGATGACAGAATGCAACTGTGGCTTTTTCTGTCCTTGGACTTGAGCCTTTCAATTACCAACATAGAACAATAAGCATTGTAATACACCTTATATGTAGGTAAAACATATATAAATATATATTAGAGATGCGTGGATCAGCTCAAACGTCACTGGATGCTGCTTTTAATTAATATGTATTATTTATTTGTTTGTTTGTTTGTTTGTTAGTTTGTTTGTTTATTGTATTTATTTGTTTATTAATGAAACAAAATGTTTTTCTTTGGCCAGATTTTATGCATTTTATTAATAGCATAAACACGGGCTTTACTAACTTTCAAACTTTAGCTGGAATGTCACCGTTTCTGTCAAATTTGATCAACTTTTTTTCCTGTATTTATGCTTCTAATCTATTATTACTATGCATCAACACACCAAGACAAATTTCTGTACATGTACACCCTACAGTACCTGGAAATAAACCTCATTCTGATTCTGAACTTTCCGAAAAGGCGAGTTATTTTTTCCAATAACTCGTTGCTTATAGGCTCAGAACACATTTATAGCCCTACGACAAACTGTGTTGGACAGTTCTACAGCAAATTCCATCGTGTCTCTAAAACACGACCTGCTGCACTAAATGTGTGTTCAGTTGCACCGCTTGTTGCAGGAATGCACAAGATTCTCCTAGCAAGCTGCTTCGGCTGTGGTAATCGATCTTGTTTCTCCCAGAACGAAAGCAATTTTTTCTCTGATATTTAGAGTATGTAGTTAATATTTGCATCATTAATGACTTGTGCCACTGACTGATGGTTGTTGAAGGACACTGACTGATGGCTGTTAGAGGACACTGACTGATGGCTGTTGGAGGACACTGACTGATTGCTGTTGGAGGACACTGACTGATTGCTGTTGAAAGACACACTGACTGATTGCTGTTGGAAGACACTGACTGATGGCTGTTGAAGGACACTGACTGATGGCTGTTAGAGGACAATGACTGATGGCTGTTGGAGGACACTGACTGATTGCTGTTGGAGGACACTGACTGATTGCTGTTGAAAGACACTCACTGATTGCTGTTGGAAGACACTGACTGATGGCTGTTGAAGGACACTGACTGATGATTGTTGGAGGACACTGACTGATGGTTGTTGGAGGACACTGACTGATGGCTGTTGGAGGTCACTGACTGATGGCTGTTGGAGGACACTGACTGATGGCTGTTGGAGGACACTGACTGATGGCTGTTGGAGGTCACTGACTGATGGCTGTTGGAGGACACTGACTGGAGGACAATGACTGATGGCTGTTGGAGGACACTGACTGATGGCTGCTTCCAGTGATTCAATTTAGAATATACCCATTTTAGTTTAACATTGGTTATAAGTTATGGTATAATAGAAATGGTGAAAGTAAGTGAAGGAGCTGAGTGCTGCTCTCAGTAGGCGCTATTACACTTTTAAAGCTAGGGGGCGTAAAATCGCGGTATGTCCTGAAACAGAAATAGTAGGTGTAGCATGGATGAATGTAAGGATGAATCTATACTTACAGTGAACAATTCGCATATTATATTTGCTTGTCATTTTATTACTATTTTATTTATTAAGCCATAGAAAAGACATGTAGATTCTGTTCTGTATACATGATCACATTATTAGCTCAAATCCTGCTGACAGTGTCAAGACTTGTGTGTGATGTGTGTGATTGAGGCAGAAGTTCCGACTGCATTACTTTTTATTGTAATAACGTGGTGTATTGATGGATAAAGAGGGTGAATTTATAGGAATCATCTTCAAATTTCAAAAGTTTATTGCAGACACAGCAATAAAGTATTCTTCATTTATTTTTGTATGTAGAAATCCTGATTGCATATTTTTGAATGCAGAATCCGGAAAAAAATCAACTTGAATCAATTTAAAGAATCAACATTTATGGATGACTAAAATAACAATATTATAAAGCAAAAAAGAATTAACACAGCAGTCTTTGGGTATTCCAAATAAGATATGATGTAAAGAAAATCAAAACTATCAGCAACCATTTTTCTATCAACCAGCCCTTAATTGATATACAGAAGAGTTTGGAGAAATAGCATGAAGAAAATATATCTATATATATATCCGTGTCTTCAGAATGGCTGTCACATAAGGAACAACTGTTTCTCTAGCCATTCTATAAAATCTAAACATGTGACGTCATTGATGCGCGACTCTAAAGCATGAACCTGTCTTGAGCAAGTAGGGTAAATGGACGATTATAAATGTATCTTGAAATTTTAATTGACACGTTTAATGCTTCGTATATGCATTTCTAAGGTATCATGAAGTATCATGTCAAACGTCCTATTAGTAATGAGTAATGAGTATTTTAATTAACTGGACAAGTGTATCATTTTACCATCATTGTGCCGAGTGCTGTTACTTTTATAGTTCTGTCCTAGGTTTTTTAAAGAAAGAAAATAAATAGTTTTAATAAAGCAGTGGCTGTTTTATATTAAGGCCAGAGAGAAATAGAGAACTTTATATGCACATTATAACGATGGCTTCTTTTCCGAGTGAATTAAACACTGAAAAACTGAACTCAAATTGTAATTTATTCCTAGACTCTTTTTCTGTTTGTTCTTTGTGTGCTAGATAAAGATCAACACCATCTCTATGGAGTTGCATGTTACCATAAAAGCTACAGAAGGATTTTGGCATATTAGATGTAAGCATTGTAGAGTAATGCTGTAAATTGTATTAAAAGGACAATCGCTAAAACCATACGCATTTATGTATATACATATATTTTCCACATATATTTTCATATTTGATATAGTTTTCATATACTTTATACTTTTTACTTATCTCCCTCCTTTTGGTTTTATTTTTTATCCTTAATTCCATTCATTTTTATGCTTGAATACCGGACAGACGTAAAAAGCATTTCACTGCATGTCATACTCAGTATGTATGTGTATGCGACAAATAAAATTTTATTTGATTTGAAAAGACATTTATTCCTTGATTTGCTTGATTCCTTGATTACAGAGAGAGAGACATGCAATATAAGTGATGACACAACAACAATATAGGGGGCCATTTCTTGTAATATTTTTGAACCATAAGACATTCAAGTAAGCTTTTTTCACTACATTTAACCATGCTCATGTATTTTTAAACTACATAATCTAGATCTGGATCTAGTAATGGACCTCTCCCCTTCCCTGTTTTTCTGCACTACCAAGGTTTTTTGCACTGACACTTTGACTCTGGACTTGCACAGTGCCACTTTATCCACTTTATACACACCATACTGCATAAGCTACTAACAGCTTATTGGTTAACTAGAGAAGAGCTGTGGACCAATGGAGATTTTTGGAATTGATGTTTTTTTTGGAATTGCAAGGATCAATTGAAAAGACCAATGAAAATTGAAGCGGGAATGAAAAGAAAATTAATTTACGAGAAAAAATAGCAGAAAGAGCAAGAATGTAATAATGGGAAATAAAATTGTATTTTTAATTCCTGGTATATATATATTTTAGTTTTTTTAATGTTGTATTCAGTCCGCATGTTTTGTTTTATTTACGTCTACGACACTTATGGTGTGAAATTATGATCGCTCTGATACACTGAAACGAGTCGGAATTGCCGTCACTAGTTAAACAGCAAACAGCGGCTAAGCCATGGAGGCAGATCGCGTAACGCTGATTGGCTGAAGGGACCAGCGCGGAGGCGGCGCTTCAGAGAAAAGACCAGTGCAGTGATTGGTCGGAGTCTGTAGATCGCTCGGTTTTTCCTGGAAAGTTCTTACGAGAATCTCCTAGGAAGTGCTTGTCGCTATGCAGTGTTTATGAGGAGGGAGAAGGAGGAGGGGAGGATGAACCGCTTTACATTTTGCAATAAAATATTTTATGACTGAACACATCCCACATTGCAACTGAAACATTATGAAATGAACACTTTTGATCCATGGGTTTGCAGAAACTGGCTAAAATGGGAGTTATACCCGGAATGATTGGGGGCGACTCTGAGAGAAAGTCACTGATGGCGTCATAGGCGCTGAGACGCGCGTCGATACGGAGAAAAGTCTTTCCTGGAACTCAGGCGGAATCAGCACACCAAAGCCCACAGTTGTTTCGGCTACACTTTTAGGCTGGTAACCGGCTGAAACTCTTCATTAGCGAAAATCGTACCGGATGCCACATCTTTCAGCCACGTCTTTGCTCCAGGGTTATTGATTTTGAACGTCGGCGATATTCACATAGAGAGCTGCTGTAGTGTAAGAGAGGCTCTGGGGAAGGTTTTTAAACAAGCACAAGCTCAGGAAACTTTCAGAGGCGTTTGAGGAATCTGACTGAAGCCTTCACTCATACGATGATCCTCTGCGTTCAAGGGTGAGTACTGCTGGATCCACCAAGGACATTCAACAGAAACAGATCTTCTGATCGACAGCTCTTACAGCTTTAGTTGTTCCTATTTATTCGCATTGTGGGATCAGTGACTTCAAAGAATGGCTTTATTGCAGTCTTTAGGTTTTCACTAGTGCCTTTCCAATATCACTAGTACCTTTCCAATATCTTTCCAAGTATTACCAAAATTTATATAGTCATTTATTTCAAGGATCAGGTTGACTTGGTTATTATTATGTGCTGTATTCCTGCCATTCAGCTCAGCACCGCAGTAAATCAATAGACAGACAGCTCCAGAACAAAGGGCTTCTCTGCCTCTATGATCCCCTGCCAGATTTGATTCTTTCCATTTATAAAAATAGCAGCAGATGCAGTTGTGAATAATACTCATGCGCCTTGGTGTCATTCTAAAGAAACCTTTAGATCTCTGGCCCTTTGATGATGTGTTTTGTTTTTTTGTCCAGTCCCAGAGCCCTGTTAGGAGACTCACAGTCTCAGGTGGTTCCACTCGGGGTTTCGGTCCTCTCTTCCTCATCAGCACATTGTCTTCAAAGCACCCCGAAGTTCTGGGAACCCAGTAAAGACCTGTGCACCATCACCAGCAACTTCTGTTACCTCGATGCATCAGGTAAATTTAAAAAGGTTTCAAAATTCTTTACTAACACACATTCCAGTCTTGCAATAAATATATCCAAGCACACAGATTACATTTATAGGCATAGTATAATGACTGTATGATCATGGGTTTGGAATAAGAGCTATATTTCCATACAGCCTTAGAACCGTTATAGGAAATGGACAAAATGGCAGCTGCAGAGGGCATGCTGTAGCACACATCTTGGATATGATGTAGGCCTGTTGAGTCATAAAAATTGCGTTTTAAACCTTTCGTGCAAAAATCTACACTTGCATTACTTATATTTATTCTTTTGTCTGCTGCGATTATACAGTATGACTTACAAGCAAAGGTGAACTCAATCCAATCATGAACCTAAGCAACTGACAGTCTAGAAGCTCCTTGTTGATCAAGGGCCTAGAAGTTTCTCTGGCAGATCAGGAATTTATACTCATAACTGTTCCAGTTGTTGGCACTTTAACCACCAAGTTACCAGTTTTGAGATAATTATCCTCAAATTTGATGGATTTTTTTCTTCTTTTTTTAGGGTGGTACTGGGGCACCATCACAGCCAGCGAGGCACATTCACTCCTTGAGGCGGCCCCAGAAGGCACATTCCTCATTCGGGACAGCAGTCACCCACTCTACATGCTGACGTTATCGGTTAAAACAGTACGCGGCCCCACTAATGTACGCATTGAGTACAGTCACGGGCGCTTCCAGCTAGATTCGAGTTCACCAGCCCGAGCACGCCTGCTTTCTTTTCCTGACGTGCTGAGTCTGGTTCAGCACTATGCTACCTCAGCAAGGGGACGTGACACTGTTCAGGACAAAGAGTGTGATAATGTAACTCCCCTGGTACCTAAGGAGTGTGCTGTGCTGCTTAAGCTGAAACGTCCACTCCGCCAGCCTCAGGCTTTTCCATCCCTACAGCATCTTGCTCGCTTGGCTATTAATCGGTATACAACCTGCCCAGAGAAGCTGCCTTTACCAAAGCCATTACTGCAGTACTTACAGGAATACCCTTTCCAGCTCTGACATCACCATGGAAACACCAACTTGAACATAAAAGAACACTGATGTCATTATGAAAATGATTCAGGTGAAAGCTCATTTCCAGAGAAATGGGGCTTTGACTCACTAACTAATGGTGGCTATATTTAAAGTGAAAGAACACTTTTTTTCTCTTTTGCTTGTTCTGATTAATTTATTCATTGTACAACTTTTTTTTCCCTGTGGGATAAAATTAGATTTCCTGTTCCCAAATACTGAGTAAATCGGAAATTCACTGGAATCTAAAATTTCAAATGACAAAAACCGAAAAAGATGTTTGCAGCTAATTCTGATGTTGTCTGTAGGTTATACTGTAATAGCTTTCATTACACCATATACTTTTAGATGAACTTTAAAAAAGACATTGAGACTACTGTGGGTTTGATTCTCCTTACACCATACCCTATCCCTAGTCACATCTCTTTACAGTGATCGATTACAAAATGAAAGCTACACAATTTTCCCCATGGCGTGAGCTACAACACTAATGTATCTAAGCAAAAGATGCATATAGAGCTGTTTAGCATAGTTAAAACTCCATGCTTAAGTCATCACACACTTGCCTAAAACTATAGTGTTATCAGAAATGGAATTATCGTGATTTCAGGCACTGTTTGACAAAAAAACCATCAAAAATGACTTTGTGACGTTAAAGACGGTATAAGCAGACATTCTGAAGACAGAATAACTAGTTCATTAGAGAATACCACTCTGCACTACCCTCAGACTCAGACTAGCTACTTTAGCTAGCTACAGAGTGATTCACAAAGCAGGAGTTAGCCAAAATAAACAAGGTTTTTACCTCAGGTTCACTGATCACAGGTAGATTTTATAGAAAAAGCAGATTTAGGTGCGTTTTTATAATAATCCTTTATTTTCCTTATCAGTTTTTCACAGTTTTTATGGCTTGTGGCTGTAATTCCAAGCCAGTTTGCTACAGTAAACATTCAAAACCTGAGGAAGTCTGTGAAAATGTTTAGAAGAATGATTTATTTGGTTATTGCATCCTAAAACACAACACAGCTACTGTAGCTAGTTAACGTAACACAGCTAGTTATTGTTTACGTTAGCAATATGTTCAGTGTACAGTTGTCACACAAAGTTTGAAAAAGAATATTAATCGTTTTTCATTTTAGTTTTCAATTTTTTAGAAAGTCAAATTATTAAAGAAACTACCGTAATTAAGGAATTGTTAATGATATTACTTAACAATTATATGACAAGCGTGTGATTATTTTGGAGTTGCTTGCACAGTGCTAAACTAGCAACTACTGTAGAAGCCTCTGTTACTTAGCAAATATCAGAACATAATCTGGCAGACAAACAACTGTGGTTAGAGAAAATTTGTGCAAATTTCATTGTTGTCCTGTTCTTAAATTCGTAACTTCTAAAGAGTCTCAAGGGTGAGGGGCTGCCAGTTGATCTTCACAGCTTGAAACATGGCAGCCAAATGCACACCAATGTTAAGTCATAGCCCTGTCTTGTCTCTTTTTCTTTCATCCTTTTTACTTTTTCTACACAAAATCTGTTCTGGTACATACTGCTATATAATCAGTCCAGAATAATTTATTTTTTCTATAACCACAATGTGGGTGTTTGTATATATTTATGGACAAAGATCCTTTTTTTGTAATAAAAGAAAAATACTGAACCATTCAAGCTCTTGTGTGATCTTATTAAATATATTTTATATATTGATCTGACTCTAGAAATGATTTCTTATACTTAGCGTAACATGTTATGTTTAATCAGGACACATAAACAACAATAAGAGGTATTACGTGTATATTATTTTATATCCAGTTAATCTCTAGTTGAGTTGGCAATACAGTATCTATGTTTGAGGACTGAAGCGTGAGGAGCTTTACAGTGACAAACTAGTCTTTGTTTTTTTTTCCTAGACCCAGCATAGAGCTCTAGGAAAACAAGGCAAATCTGGGAAAGAGGATGAGCTGAACTGCATTAATAAATAACAGAATTTCAGTCAAATCACTTGTCTTCTGGGTATTAGATTCTCAGTAACCACCTGCAGGGATGATCAAATTGGTTTTCCACACGCAATCGGATTACTTTCATCAACATCAACAGAACCAGCATGACAAAGGTGAAACCATTCAAATACAATGGTATGTATGGAATTAATCACAATTTACTCATAAGCATTTTTAAAATCACACTGCAATCCCCTTATTCACTTGTCTATTTCCAAACAGTCTGTTTCTTTAAAAGATTATTTAAAAAAACAAAAACAAAACTAATCTGGCAATCAAATTCATGAAATAGTGGGACAGAAGTTAATTGCTTAGATATGGCAGAGGCAAAGAGAGGGACTGAGTGTGTGTGTAAAAGAGAGAGGTTACAAAGCTGTAAAAGAGAGAGGTTACAAAGGTCCCTGGTTGAAAAAAACAATATTATTACCAAAAAAAAATTTGTATCTTACACATTTCATGACCTTATGGAAAAAAGTATTCACCAGTTTACTCTCGAACAACTTTCTTCGATTTTGCTTTTATTAGAATTTTAACTGACGCTGATGCAAGGTTATATGAACTGTATCTGATGTTAACATGAATGTGTTTACAAGAGAAATATCAGCTACACTGGGTTTTATACAGCTTTGTTCAAAGCTTCTACAGACAATTAACCTGCATGTCTGTTTGTCTGACAGTTAAACAAAACACAGTGTACACTTGAAAGAATATTGTAGGGAAATATGTCTTTTTGCCTGTGTGTGTATGTATGTGTTTGTTCAGGAGCGAGAGAGCATGCGGCAGACTGCCAGCTGTTTCTCAGAATGCACAGTGCTTCTAGGGAAAGGCTAGCGCAGCATTGGGAGGGGGGAGTTCTCAGAAACTGCTACAATAATTACCTTCAGCCTACTGCACCCTTCCACACACATACACAAGCTCATAGAACACAGTCTCACCACAATAAACTATAACCACATGCAAGAACCTTCAGCCAGACATGCAAGTGTAAGAAGCAGTGCACAAGATGGTTTAGAAGGACGAGAAAAGGAGAAAACAACAACGGCAACAAGCAGAGTTGTTTATCTAGGTTGCCAGGTATTCAGTATTACAGAAAAAAAGCACTGGTATGGCTTTGAGTTATGTTTATATGCCTTAATGACATGTCACACTACAAGATTACTAACAATCAAAACTCCACACTGCACAGAGCTTCACAGAGTCCTCAGATTCCTCACACTAAAAGAGCAGTCCAGAATAATACCTCACACACTGTGATCAGTGTGCCTGACTCTCAGAAGCGGGGATTTCGCAGAACTTCTCATGAACAAACGTGAACACAGATCAAAACACATGGCAGACGAGTTCAGTTTGACCATCAATGACTAAATCTTCCATGAATTTGAAAATGAACTGTTTTATTATTATTATTATTATTATTATTATTATTACTACTACTACTACATATACAAGACAGACTTCTGCTTTATGACTGCTGTATTCAATCAGGATATTAAGCAGAAAGTGCAGCAAAACAAAAAAGGGAATAAAAATAGATATATAAACATGTATTTAAAAATTTAAACCGAGTTCAAATGTTCTACTATTGAAATAAATTACATTGCAACACTGGAAATTTGAGTGGCAAAAAATGGGAGTAAATGTATTTTAAATACACAGCTGACAAAATAATTTAAGGAAAAAAAAATCCTTTATAGTATTAGTGATAAATAAAATAAATAAATAAATAAAATAAATAAATACAGCTCTGTAAAAATACAGCTGGAGCTCAGTCAGTTTTTTATAATGTCAGTGGACTACATCATATTTTTTGCTCAAGTGCATAGCTGCAGTGGTCAGAAGAAATGGTGAAACTCTAGTCTCCTGTCACCTGATACTAATACTGGACTGGAATTCAGACCAGCAGCTCCAGTATCTGGAGTAAAGTCATGAAATGAACACACCTCCAAATTTGAGACTGTTTTATTAAACGAATAATCCTATGCGCATGGAAACACCTTCAAAACTAAATGCTGAACAGTTGACAGTGTGTTATTTTAGGGGCTATTTTAACATTTACAAGAACACTGTGTGAATGAGAAACTGATGAGAAGGCATTTTTTCAGGTCTTCCTTTCCAGCTAAATCCATTTCAGGATTAAAAATCACGCCGTAAACGCCACAGATGGCCAGTAGGCATCGATAAGAGGTGAATTGTAAGCGATAATCTTTGGCAAAACGGCACACAATACGGTTGTTCACGTGTGTCGTTTGGCCATCACTTCCATATCAGCTTTCGCTCAAGCTATGTGCTGTCACTCTCAAATGCCACAGGTTCCTCTTTTAGTTCATCTGCTCTTCTGTAGAATGCAGTACCGCAACCTGTAAAAGCAACAGAAAAACAGGAAAAAAATTATGGGACTCTTTAAAACAAGTATTAACTGTAATTTGCTTATTCTACCGATTATTATGTAAGAAATAAAACATGACAGGGCAAGCAGTTATAGGAAAATAATCAATGACGAGGTGGCGTGGTGTGGTTTGGTCAGACGTGAACATTATTATTATGATTATTTTGTCTAAAACAGCATGTTACGAATGTTTTATTAAACGCCTGTTATTTATTTTTGTTTATTAATTAAAGACATGCCATACTGAAAGTTAGAGTTACGTTCATGCACTGCCCTGTTAGTTCCTGTTAACACTGGTGCACAGCTATTAATAGTTTCCTCATCAGCCTCCCTTTTTCTTTCTTTCTTTAAATGTTTGTCAGTTTGTCACATAACTGAGAAACCAGAACATGCCTCAGAAATGTTCTTCCCTGAACACTTTACCTATGGCAATGACACTGGAGGCTCAACTAAATCAACCTCCTGGAACACCTCACCATAACAACAATTATACTGTATACCAAAATTAATTAGCTTAATCAGTCCCTTGAGGATTTAGCAATATTGCAATCATAAAAATTAACAACAACAAAAAATCAATGATATACAGTCAATGAGGATTGCAAAATGTTTCAAAATGACCACAGATTATCTGCTGATTTGGGCTAAAATGTGTCATCGTAACACCATCATAACACACACTCAGGTTAAAGCCCATGTCAATTCCACTATCATGGAACTTGTAATAGATTAAAAGAAGCATTTGGTGCAATCCTGATTAATACAAGTAGTTTTCCACAAACAAAAGCAAAAAAAAAAAAAAACAGGTTGGAGAGGAACTGATTGAACATTCCTTTAAATATTATAATAATAACAATGACCTTTAACAATCCTATACCAATTATTTAGTTTTACTTTATTTTCACCTGCCAAATTGTACTTATTTATTACTATGATTTATTTATTGTAGTATTTACTAGCTATTCACTACTGATTACTATATGTGCTGTATAGGCTTTGGCTGCTGTAGGAATGTCATTAAAAATGTATATTATTTGGGACCACCAATCCATCTGTCTATCCGAATGGTGTCCAATCTTATCTGTAAAGGGCAGGTGTGGGGGCAGGTTTTCAATCTATTCAAGCAGCATGTGATTTCGGCTGTTTAATTAGCTGATCCTGGTTAGTACTGTTAAGTAGATCATTAGTGTTCATTAAAAGCACTGTAATAGATGACACATGTGGTAAAGGTGGATAGAAGTTCATCAGAATTGTTCAGTGGAATCATGCTGCTGCAAAAATTGAACATCATCTGTACCTTTAGGGGTTCAGAAAGCCTTGTGACTAATACAGCACTCAGATCACTGAAGAAAAATCCCCAAAGGCTTTATTCATGTACAATAACTTAAAATAAAATAAACCTGCTTTCTACAGATATTCTGACCTGTTAGTGAAATCACTGTGTGATCCCAAATACTGCAATCCCAGCATGCTTTCCTCTAGCAGACACTTTATGAGTGGAGGATGGCGTGGATCCACCTCAAGATACACACGACTGGAATACACACGCACACAGAGAGCAAATGAACAACTGCAGGAAGCAGAGCTGAAGATGTGAAATCATAGGAAACAGATCTTATCACAGTAACAGATAAGACTCTAAAGCATTTCTGGTCACAAATACACATGAGATTTAATGGAATTTGGATTTCACAGAAAAAGCCACATTTCTAGGAAAGGAATGCAGATTTCGGATTTAGTGGCCTTCGAAAGAGCCAGTGGTAATTTTCATGAAATGCTCAAGATGTTTAGAAGGATTCTTGAAACGAGAGAATCATCCAGTTCTGACACGTCCACTCACACTCACACATGCAAACTATTATCTTCAGCTTTGTTGTGTAATCAATTTCCTGAAACAAGAAGGTGACAAGTCAGATTATTTAACGTATTTTCAAGGGCAAGTGACACAGTTCACCAGTGTGTGAATTATGGAGACAATTACTGGAAAGGAGCCCTATAATCCTAGGAACACCAGTATCCGCTTCCATGAAAATGTGGAAGACTGTGAGCAGGAGCGGATTCCCTGAAGCACATAAGAAGTGCTAGTAAAGCTCCTTAGTGAGATTAGACCATTCTATTTATACTCTGCTGGAATATACTCTCTCCACTAGACCTCGAACATGAGATCATATTCACTGAGCAACAGATACACACCGGTGGATCCTTAAACAAATTTACACACACACACACACACACACACACACACAAAACACACACACACACACACACACACACACACACACCCCTCCCCTTACCCTTCATCTGTTAAGAGTCTTGGTGCTAGAGTTAGAATCTGTCTGATTATTGACATCCCATCCAAACCTCCATCCAGCGCTGTGTGGTCTTCAAACCTACAGCGATGAAGATAAATAGTCAATGTCAAAATTGCAGCCTCACATATGTATTTTATTTATTTATTTTTTAAAAAATAAAAAAGGTGTTTCTAATAAAGTGGACAGAACATTGAGTATCTATGTGGGTGATTTAAATACCTGAGTATTTCTTCCTGCAGAGATTCCATATCCTGAGAAAACAGGTACGGAGGGTTGCTAACAATTACATCGACAGGACCGCAGCTTCTCAGTGTCAAATCAGCGTCTGAGAATAAGTGACATACATTTGCTCAGATCACAGATGCAAAGCTCTTAACATTAAAGCACCTCACTGACATGCCGACTGACCTTGGAAGCCCTGACAACACAATCAGCCTGAGCTTCCTGGCAATGAGGGCATTAACGGTGACAGAACAGAGCCTGCTGGAACAATATGCAACAACAGAAGCAGCTGCAGATTTTTTTTGCCATTTCAGTGCTTTGGCAATACTGTAACTGTAATAACTGTCAATCCAGTAAAGTACAGTGAATTCACCTGAACAGCAGCCAGACAGAAATACACAAGAAGCTCTAAATACAAGCACAACAGTGTGTAAGACCATAGGACAGCATGTTCTTCCACAAAATACGATCAGATATAAAACCTTTCAAATTCAATGATATTGAATACAAATATAAAAAAAAAAGAGTTACCACAGAAGTGTAGGGTTTGTGCATACTACATTCCTCGATTTTGTATACCAAAAAGAAATGTCTTTCTATTGTTTTTATTTTATTTTTCTTATTTATTTAGTTAATTTTTGTGTTTCTTGCCTCAGAGTAAAATACAAAATCTATTTTTTTAATGCAAATGTTGACTCCTTTTCAGCTTTCAAGTCTTTCTTGTAACTTGTTGAGTATCAAAAACTTCAAAGTTCATTGTTATCTAAATTTCAAAATTCATCACAAACAGCTTTAAACTGACAAATTTTGATCGGAGACCTGAAACACATGCAATTTAGATACCCATGTTAACTAAAAGATCTAACATCTGCCAACACACAGCTTTTAACTACTGCACTCAATACATTGTGGGTGATTAAAATATTCATATGTTCGGTCACCAAATTGTCACCCTTTTGTTATTTTTAAAAAGCATACAATAATCCTTATTAGCAAATCCATCAGGCATCCTCTGAAAGTATTGAAACGGCAATTTATTTTTATTCATTCCTTTATTCATTATATACAATAAATATATTTTACTCGATAAGAATTCTACTCTAAATAATTATATTCTCCTGAAGGTTAAGACACATTTTGAATTTCAGAGTAATAGGGCTGGATTTTGTGTGCATGTGCTCTGCAATGAGCATGCGTTTGGGGATACGAGAATGTATCTGTTGGTGTATTATATATGTGTTGGCAGTATATAAGGATAATTATCTGTACAGTTTTACCACAGTTACTGGTTCGTTAAATTTCAGGGGCCTAATGTCCTCTTGATCTCTGTGCTGTTGCAGCCTGGTATCAAATAAAACATGTAGTAGAGAATCTCTGCGCTAAATTAAAAGCGTTGTCTTTTTCATTTAATGAATTAAACTGAAAATGCGTTGGGAATGAATAAATAATATGATCACAATGTTTGTCATGCTACCTCACTGCTGATGTCTACCTGCAGTCACTGCATACCATAATTATTGTACAAAATTCATTCTACATGCAGAAAATGTCGAGCTGATTTACAAATGGAAACATAGTGTGTGTGTGTGTGTGTGTTGTATGGGTTGTCTATGTAAGGGGAAGAGAAACATAACTATTCTACCAAATCATGCAGTTTTTAACAACACAATGCAACTGATTTTTAAACAGCACATACTTACCCTTCATAATATCTAAATGATAAACTTTCAGTCTGTCCAGCAGCCCCAGTCTATTGCAAAAAAAAATAAATAAAAAAAATAACCAATGCTTACATCAATGAAGCACATTTTCCTGTACAGAAAATAACATACTGTTTATTATTGTCTTTTACTCGTTTTTACTTTGGTTTTACTGTGGCACACTGTGGTAGCCCATGAACCATGAAAGCATGACATCACATCTGCATGTTGTTATTGTGGTATTTATGCTGATGGTTATGTTACTCTTATGACACCATCATAGTGCTAGGCTGAATTTTGATATTTACTGAATGTCACTGCTCAGTTTCTCTTCCAACTTACCATTAGGGTTGGCTAGTAAAATGCGCTTGCAAGGATAAACCTTAGTTCTCTTGCAAGGAGACAAGCCTTACAATACAATGTTTCATTCTGGCATCCATATCAGCTTATCTGTTGTTAACAAACGCCTTGAATTTTTGTTGAACCAACAACACTAACGGTAGCAGTAACCGCTTCACTGAATCATCCATAACATCGGCACCCTTCGAGGAGGAATGTTTTAAATACAAGCAGGTGTAATCAACATCAAAGGGCTTTTTGTGTTTTTTTTTATTTGAACTAAAGATTTGGCTAAAGGCAACTGTGCCCAAGAACTGACAATTTCTGCTTGTAATGTTTTCCATTATAGAGACCAGCAGCCTCCGGTGCTTGGTCAAGGATTAATGAATAAAAATGAAATCAAATAATACTGTAATTAATAATGTCTACTCTTGTTACCGTCAAAGTTTTACACACACACACACACACACACACACACACACACACACACACACATATATATATATACATAGATAGATAGATAGATAGATAGATAGATAGATAGATAGATAGATAGATAGATAGATAGATAGATAGATAGAACAAAGCCTCTCTCTGTCACTGTAAATTTCTGTGTATATTACGATCCCAACATCAGGAGCTCTTAAAGACGCTGCACTCACCTGCCTGCATTTTCCTCAGTGAGACACACTGCTTCCTGGCTTTGGTCCAATGCAACTGCCTTGAGCTTAGAAACAACACATTAAAAACCACAGCTTATTATCCAACACACTGCAATATTAAGACTCAATATAAATACTGCTAAATTAGGTATGTTGTAGTAAATTAGTTCTCTTTGCCTGCCTTTACACCAGAAGAGGTGCCAACACTGCTAACAAGAAAACAACAAGATTTTTAGCCTAACATAAAAGAGCAAAAAATATGGCTACATGTTAACAGCATAAAATATTAAACAATTTGAAATTATATTTAATTGCATACATGTATAAGTAACCAGACAAATGTTAAAGCATACTCTATAACTGTTTAAAATAAACATAAGTGCAGGCCCAGTTTGCTCTGGGTCATTATTTTGTTCATAATAATAATAAAGAGTCTATCACTGTCGTGAATCCATTCTGTTGATTAATTATGCTATATATACAAAAACATTTATCACTCACATATAAAAGGAAAGTATAAAACAAACCAAACAACTCATCTGTCCAAATACGAACTTATATGAATATATTCTCTGAGAAACACTCACAGGAAGTGGTTTTGGTTTGGTGCCAGTGTGCAATGTGACACAGCAAGTCAAACATACAGTGCAGCAGCAGCAGCAGCAACAGACAATGCAACAAACCAACAAACAGTGCAGCAGAACACTAAAGATACACAAAGTACACAAAGACAGGACATAAGACAAAAAAAAACAGAACACATTGCACCAGTGTGTAAAACACAAAGCAAAAAAGTTGAAAGAAATCTTTCAGGAAGAGATGCAATGGACTGGTCTGAGTTGAGTAACTGGATATTGTCCAGAAAGAATCTAAAGATACTTTTGTGAAGGTGGTTCAGATGTTGATGTACCTATAGCCTCTATAACCAAACGAGCCTGTACTAGTTGTTGTACGGCACATCCTAAGCTGCACTTTTCCTACTGAACAAGCTGTTTGTTGCAATTAGCCATCTCTGTTTTCCCTCCTCAGATCCAAACAGAATTGTTCTTCTTTTATCAAGTTGAGTAACTGAGCATGTGAACGTGGAGGCTGCATGACCTCTCCGTGCTCTGGGGGTTTCCCTCAGATACTCTGGTTTCCTCCCTTGTCCAAAGACACGTAATCTGACTAGAAACACTAATTTCTCAGTAGTGTGTAAGTTTGTGTGTAATTGTGCACTGTGATAGGTTGGCACTCTGTTTACAGTCTCCCATTTTATGCTCCGAGTCCCCTGAGATAGTCTCCGGTTTCCCCTTAATCTTGTATAAGTGGTACAGAAAATGGATATTTGGCTGGATGTAGACTAAAAGACTGCATGCTTGTGTGATTTGAAAAAATGCAGGAGTGTCTAACCAATTTGTTTATGTCCCCTTTGGGTAAAAAAAAAAACAAAAAAAAAAAACAAGCTGCTCCACTTTTTATTACCTACCATAATGACCAGTCTCACCTTCTGATTTTCTACTGGCCCACAAGACCAAGGCTTGTTAATTCACAGTTCCTAGATAAAGTCCATGCAAAGCCAAATTCTAGCTATTTATTTCCTTTTCCCTTCAGCAAACTGTTTTTCCAGACAAGCTCGTTTTATTCTTACAGAAAGAGCAGTTTTCATGTCTCTCCCATATCACCGGGGTGACTAACATCGTAAATGCTTTGACTAAGCCTCAAATGTTGGCACCTCTGTAACAGCGTAACAACTGAAGTGATATAAATAAAGTGAGCAGAGGCTAACCTGGGGTACACTATGCAGGAGGCTCAGAGAGATGGCACCTGATCCACATCCCACCTCCAAGCATCGCAAAGTTCTCATTCCCCACTGTGACCGCAGATCCTTTAACACCAAACTAACCAGTTCCTGCACACACACATACACACACATACACACACAAAGATCACTCATACCTGTATGCCCAAATACAGAGTATGTTTATCCCATAACTCACAGTTTCCTATGTTTCCACATCATTAGAAGTGAAACTCCTAAGTTTGCAAACACTGTAAAGGACACTGTGTCCTACTATGAAACGTTTGCGTGTGCCAGACGAGTGTATATGTGTATATGTATAAACCTCTGTCTCCGGGCGGGGAATAAACACTGGAGGTCTCATCTTCAGCGTCAGATCTCTGAAGTCCCACTCCTCAATCACATACTGCACCGGCATCCTGAAACACACAACAAACACACACACACACACACACACACACACACACTTTATATCCTTTAGGCATTACAAAAGTGATCCGTTAAATAATTGCTTCTAACATCTGCACTACACGTTTAGCACAAGAATTTCCCTCATCAGATTAATATCTATCTAAAAGTCTGTCTGTCTGTCTGTCTGTCTGTCTGTCCCTCCATCCATCTAAACTTCCATAACCTTTAATGTACGGGCAGCTTGCTAACAGACAACCACAAAAAAGGAGATGAATGAATACTGGTCCACTCATTAAAATGCTAATTTTTTCATATTTGTGAAAACTGCTCCAATACCATGTGACACTGTGATATAAGCCAGGAAATGACAGGACTAGACTTGTTTTAAAAAATGAAATTATAATCATTAATAAAGGCAAGCAAAGCGAAGTAGTCTGCAAATTCTGTTTTATGAAAATATCACAAGGAGCCTTTATTTATAATCATTTAAAAAAACACAACATATTAAACATACAGCTCAGCATGAACAATTCTTTGCTAGAAGCACACAGCAACATTCAACACTAGTCTACAGAAGACAAACCTAGCTCAGTGAAATTAACACAAAAAAATAAAACTCCCACAGTATATTGTTTTTGCCATATTTACATAAAATCTATATTATTTCAGGTTTGCAGGCAGTGTTTAGATTTTACCCATAACCCATCATTTCTCATTGTTCTTAAAAGCAAAGGCTTCAGATATGTATCCCAAAATAAAATATTCTGATACCAGGAAAAATGATTTGATACAATCAGCAAGATTTCTGGCTCCCGGGTGTCTTTTATATAGGTAAAGAGTTTAGATTACTAGCACTCTATTAAATCTAATCTCAGCTCCTTACTAGTATAAAAGACACCTGTCCACAGAAGCAATCAATCAATCAGATTCCAAACTCTCCAGCATGGCCAAGACCAAAGAGCTGTTCAAGGGACAGGGACAAGATTGTAGACCTACACAAGGCTGGAATGGGCTAAAACACCATCGCCAAGCAGCTTGGTGAGAAGGTGACAACATTTAGAAGAAACATAAAATAAGTGTCAATCTCTCTCGGTCTGGGGCTCCACACAAGATCTCACCTCTTGGAGTTTCAATGATCATGAGAACGGTGATGAATCAGCCCAGAACTACATCGGAGTATCTTGTCAATGATCTCAAGACAGCTTGGATCATGAAAACAATTGATAACACACTACGCCGAGAAGGACTAAAATCCTACAGCCCCCACAAGGTTCCCCTGCTCAAGACGTCTGATGTTCAGTGAACATTTGAAATACTCAGAGGAAAACTGAGACCAAAATCACGCTCTTTGGCATCAACTCAACTCTCTGTGTTTGTAGAAGGAGGAATACGGCCTATGATCCCAAGAACACCATCCCCATTGTCAAACATGGAGGTGGAAACATTATGCTTTGGGAGTGTTTTTCTGCTAAGGGGACAGGACAATTTCACTGCATCAAAGGGACGATGGACGGGGCCATGGACGGTCAAATCTTAGGTGAGAACCTCCTTCCCTGAGCCAGAGCATTAAAAATGGGTTGTGGATGGGCATCCCAGCATGACATGAACCCAAAACACACGGCCTAGGCAACAAAGGAGTGACTCAAGAAGAAGCATATTAAGGTCCTGGAGTGTCCTAGCTTTGGAGGGAACTGAAGGTTTGACTTGCCAAACATCAGCCTTGAAAACTTAATGGCTTGGAGAGGATCTGCAAAGCGGAAGGGGACAAAATCCCTCCTGAGATGTTTGCAAACCTGGTGGCCTACTACAAGAAACATCTGACCTCTGTGATTGCCAACAGGTGTTTTTCCACTAAGTATTAAGTCATGTTTTGCGAAGGGGTCAAATAATTATTTCACTCATTAAAATTCAAATCAATGTATAACTTTTTTGAAATGCGTTTTTTTTCTGGATTATTTTGTTGTTATTCTGTTTCTCACTGTTAAAATAAAATTACCATTAAACATATAGACTGATCTTTTTTTTTTTTGTCAGGGGGCAAACGTACAAAATCAGCAGGGGATCAAATATTTTTTTCCCCACACTGTACACAGCTGTATATAATCCGATTACGGGAAAGCTTTGTGTCAATAGTAAGTCAGCATTCGTATTACATTACAGATAACAGATAATGTACACCATTAATAAATCCAGAAGGAGGATATGACAAATAACACCATTAAGCTGTTAAGTCTGTGATGTTTACTGCAGACAAATTGAGTGTTACCTGTATCTATTTGCTGATTTTACACACATGGGCAATATCCATGCCCTGAATGACCTAATTATTGTGCCAAGTGTGGCTATCAGATAACAGCTGTAATCTGATTAAAAGATCACAGCCTGTCATCTACCGGGACCATTTGGATAATCAGAAAGCTGTCAAAATCACATCATGATCAGACTATTAATGGGCATGTGAACACACTCATTGGGTGGCTTGAAAATGTTTAAAAAAAAACAAGAACATTTGAGCGGTTGTACCTCGTCAGACGCTTGGAACAAAGCGCCCACACTTTCTCTCTCTCTTTGTCAGTCAGTCTTTCTTGGAGCCTTCTCCTCTCCACACTTTGCAGCTTTAACAGATAGACAGAAATGTTTTTGTAATCTGAAAAACATGGAGGTGGTTGTGGCTGAAAACGTAATTTGATTCCTAGAAGTTCCTGCACAAACATGCAGTAATTGTCACAGAGAAGGTCACTGAGTATGTTTGCTGAAGAGAATGAGACACTCTCTGTCTCTCTCTCTTTCTCTCTCTCTCTCTCAAACACGCGCACACACACAAAGAAATGCCAAGAATTGAGGCAAATAAAGTGACTCATAAAGGAAGCTAATGGAGTTTATAAATAGAGGGCTTTCCAGATACAGTCCTGAATTGCGTCATTCACAAAAAAACACAAGGTCATATCATGTCCTGTTTTTCATTTTGGTACACCCCATAACCTGGGTCATTTGATATGGAGCTCCCACATAAGCAGCAAGTACTTTATTTCATACAGATCGCAGTTTTTCTGTTTTGGGAAGCATCGCTCATGTTTTTGCCATATAACTAAGTAATGACACGTTGCACCACTGTTGGTATTCTGTCCCAGATTCTTACTTTTTAAACCCATTCATCTCTGAGAACTAAAGAACTAGCAAGAATTAAAGACAGTTGAGCTGCTCAGACTGAAACTGGATAGTAAATGGACACAGATGAAGTTTACTATTAATGCCAGGATGTTGTACTAAACCCACTGAAAAACTGCGTGGTCAGTTAGAGAATTTTAGCAATCGGCAGTCAAGATGCTCTATGAAGTGGATGGGAACAAGCCAGTTCTATGACTTATGATATATATCACAATATACAGGTTTGTTAACAAACGACCAGTTGACCAGTAAAGTTTCATTTTATGAGTTATATAATAACTAATAATATTTTAGTTTAGTTTCAGTTGAATATTATGTTTATAAATGACAAAATAAAATAAAAACCTGTATCGGTTAAAGTCATTAATCAATAGTAAAATTCATAAAAATAAAAAGCATAAAAATCATAAACATAAAATCTGTATTCAAATACAACATATATTAGAGACACACATGGCATCCTTTTAAATAAAAAGCAAAATAATAATAAACACAAATCCACAAAAAGTGTATTGCAACATAATTTATCTGTCAGCGATGCGGGGATAAAAACAGACTCAAATGCAGGATAGCTAAAATAAACGGATTTATTAACTAAAAAACACAAAACAGGAACAAAAACTCGACAAACAACATGACAAAGACGACAACAGTCGACAAAACATGACATGACGAGTGTAATGAGTCTGTCTGTGTTTCTGTCCTGTTTCTGTCTGCTGTCTTTTCCTGTGGTTAATTGTTTGCTCCGCCCACTCTTTGGTTTCCATGGACATTAATTGTACTCCTTCTCTCCTTCAGGTGTCTTGTCTTTGTCTCTAATTAGTTCTGCTCTGTGATTGGTTCTTGTCTGTTATTTATACTCTGTGTGTTCACTTCCCTTTTGTTGGTCGTTATTTCATTGTGCTTGTTAGATATTGTATGTTGGTGTTAATGTTCCTGTCTCCTGTGTGCTCTGTATTCTGCTCTGTTTTGCCTGCCTGTTTGTGTGTCTTGGTTTAGTAAAAGTCTAAAATCTGCACTTGGATCCTCACTCGCCTTTGTCCAACCTCGTGTCAGAACGACCAACCACATGGGTGCCAGACCGGAAAGCTCGGGCGAGGTCCGGGGGAACCGGCTGATCGCCAAGCTGGCGGACACCCCGATGGTGCCGGTTCGGGCGGCCGGCATCCCTACGGCACTGGCTGGAGCACCGAAGGCACCTGAAGCATCCGGACCTGCTGAAGCACATGAACCTGCTGAAGCACATGAACCTGTCGAGGCGCCCGAACCTGCTGAAGCGCCCGAACCTGCTGAAGCGCCCGAACCTGCTGAAGCGCCCGAACCTGCTGAAGCACATGAACCTGCTGAAGAACATGAACCTGTTGAGGCGCCCGAGCCTGCCGAAACGCCTGAGCCTGCCGAAGCGCCCGAACCTGTTGAAGTGCCCGAACCTGTTGAGACACCGGATCCAGCCGGACCGACCGGGACGACAGAACCAGCCGGACCGACCGGGTCGACAGAACCAGCCGGACCGACCGGGTCGACAGAACCAGCCGGACCGACCGGGTCGACAGAACCAGCGATCCCCAGCTTTGTCTCCCTGTCTCTGTCTGTCTCTCCACGTGGCCAGAGTCCGGGCAGAGTCCTTACAACGAGACTAGAGACGACAACAAGGATTCTGCGCTGCTAAAGTCAACGCGGCTCGACTAAATACTAATAACAATTAGACACATGTGGAACAGGTGTGCAAAGGCGGGGAGGAAGAGACAAGGGCGGGGCAGACACGTGAACACAGAACATAAACAAAAGCACGTGGCCAAAAGTACGGGCTGGATCCTGACATTATCACAATATCGATATTATATGGTCACTTATAGGACAGAGGTAGTTGCATATAACTGTGACGGATAACTGTGTAATGACAGTCATGTCTGTTTACTGTAAACAGGTTGTGTTCAATTTGAGATGTTTCTACCCTAAAAAAAGTATATAATATAGAGTGCATAGGACACAGCTCTACTCACCCACACTGCAAACTCATTCTTAAAGCACATCTGTAGTGTTTTATATAACAGCATCTATTATACTGTAGGAGGATGATCAGTACAGATCAACACTTTAGACACAGTGTAAATAACAGACTAGAGGTTTTATTTTAAGTGAATGAAGAGTCTATCATTTACAGCAGAACCGACAAACAAGAAACAGAAAAGAGCTCTACATCTGTCTAGCTTTTTGCTTCAGTTTTGTAACCTTAATTCCTTTATTATTCTTCAATTTACTGTCAGAGTTTCATTACAGAGCAAATTAATAACAAGTGTGTCATTATCCCATGTCCGTTTGCTTACAGACTAACCACTGAAAACAGTGGCACAAAGAAAGACAGAAAACATGACTCACAGTTTTCTTTCCCAGGACATGAGCTATGATGTAGCTTGAGGAGAGAAGCGCCTCAGAGATTCCATGCTGTTGGAAGTACTGCGTCCACACGTTCACCGCCTGCTCTGCTGTAACCTCGCAGTCTGCAGGAGAAGCGGGTGCGCCACCTACACCTCCACTTCCACACGACACCCGCAGCAGAGCCTAAACAGAGATACATTCAATTTATCTTTCATTCTTCTGTAACAAAGTCATCACTACATGATTATCTGCATTTTAATCATCACAGTATTGGCCTTCCTAAGTTAATTAAACATAATGTGAACAAAGTGAAGTAAATGAGTTCAATTATTTCAATTATTTGTTTTATTCTCAAGTATTTGTATTTACTTCTCTTGTGTAATCTTAATTGGTCTCTGTTCTTTTTGATCTTACCTTACATGAATAATAAGTAATAAAAAACAAGACGACAAACTAGTTACACAATTACCTAAGAATAAATCTTTTTTTTATAGTGCATTTTAATAATAACACCTGGCTGCTATTTACTCTCTTAATGAGTAGAGTGTACTTATTTATTCCAACCTGAATTTTGGCTTCCGTTTTTCCAGAGGAAAAAACACTACATATTAAAATGTGTTATGGTTTGTTTGTTCACAGATACTGGGGATGAATATTAAACCCTGATAAATAACATATTTAATTACTAGATATAAAAGACTAACAGTTCGGGAGAGAGTTTGTTTTTCTGTATGTAATCTGTAATCTGTTACGTGACCAGGCTACTTTACTCACATCAAAAGCATATCAATGTACAGTTTTCTTGTTATACAATAAATAAATCTTACTTCACTAGATATAATTTCATTTACAAGATCAAACTGTAACAAAAACCTAACCAGCCTTATTTGGATTAACTGTTTGTGGGTACCTGATTAATCACACCTATAGGTGCTTGTTGAACATATAATAACCTTCAAACTAGATTTTGGAGTGTAGCTGTGCAGATTTAAGATCATTCCGCCAAAGAGCATTAGTGAAGTCAGGTACTGATGTTCAGTGAGGAGGTCTGGGGTGCAGGATAAGATCAGGGCTCTGTGCAGGACACTAGAGTTCTTCCACTCCAGTAACCCACTTCTTCCAATGGGCAACCCAGGTCTTCATGGAGCTGACTTTGGCATTGAGGCATTGTCATGCTGGAACATATTTGGGCCTCATAATTCCAGTGAAGGGAATTTATAATGATACAGCACAAAAAAAGATTTTAAATTAATGTGTGCTAAGAATTTTGTGGAACAGTTTAAGGAAAAGTGGCTACGGGACAACTATGTGAATGTCCTTGAGTGGCCCAGGCAGAGCCCAGACTTGAACCCGGTTGAACATCTCTGGAGAGATCTTAAAATTGGTTGTGCACCAACGCTCCCCATTCAACCCGATGGAGCTTAAGATGACCTGCAAGGGCCAAAAAAATAGGTGTGCCAAGTTTGTAGCAGCATACTCAAAAAGTAATTGCTGCCAAAGGTGCTTGTACACAGTAGGCTGTGAATACTTATGTACATGTGATTTATTGTTTTTTTTTATTTTTAATAAATAAAAAAAAATATATATATTTCCAACTTCTATCACGTTGTCATTATGGGGAACTGTTTGTAAAATTTTGAGGAAAATAATGAATTGAATCCATTTTGTAATAAGGTTGTAACATAACGAATACCGGTGAGTGTGATGGTCAGGTGTCCACACACCTTTGACCACATAGAGTACGTGTGACAGAATACACGCTGTGATGAAATAATAATACGCAATGAAATTATTTTCTAAACTTAAACAAATGAGAAAAAACTGTAACAAATGAGCCTGGGTTTTAATCTAGAACAAATACAATCTTGTTTTTTTGCTTTAACTCCAGAGTACAGTTCCTCGTCTTGTTATTTTAATGTTCATTTTATAAGAAGTTTAAGATTTTACTGCATTGTTGCCACCATTGTGCACTTGCTACCTTTATAAGAGTTGTAATGTACTTTATGTTGTTGTTTATTAACTAATAACTACACTGTACATGAACTGTTATTACATTTTTATTACTACTTCTAACAAAATAAACAATAATAAGAACTAAAATATTATTAATAATAACTAGTCATGTGATTAATAATTAATATAATTAATATAATTAATAATATGATTTTATTCACAACTTTTGGTTTGAAATCTCATTTGAATTGTGTATTTAATTCTCTGTCCTCCATCTCACCTGCTGTATTATTATTATTCCTCTTCTTTTCCACTCAGTGAAACCTCTCTGACTCCAGAGGAACTTTACTGACATCAAACTTAACATCATTCATCTTTTGTAGATCAACATCTTCATATAAGGAAAAAAAGCCAGGAATAAAAATGTCAGTATTAGAGACCACGCTGTTCACAGGCTTAAGCCTAAACACGGAAGCTTTACGCAACCCGATTTCAAAATAAAAGTCTAATACATAATATCATCCATAATAATCGCGATAATCGTAATAATAATAATATGGAAAGGAAGTGAGCATCCGATTTAACTTGAATTGTGACCCAATGCACCTGGAATAGACTCCTGTGAGGCTGTGTAAGACAAGCAGTTCAGAAATGTGTTTGGTTGCATGGATGTGAAAGCCTCACAACAATTATCCTTCTAGCTATAATGAAATTAAACGCCAGATGGCGCCAAAACCTTTCAGTGTTCCTCTTTTCTGCTCTGCCTTCAGGTCCAGTATGTATGTTCATGTGTAAATACAAGAAATATAGATTGAGAGAGAGAGAGAGAGAGAGAGAGAGAGAGAGAGAGAGAGAGAGAGAGAGAGAGAGAGAGAGAAAGGTTCTCTATATGGTTGGTTCTCCACATGCAAACTCATAATAAGGCAAGAGAATTCACCCTGCATGGGATGCCATCTCAGGCCAACATCCATCCTCAAAGATCCATCCTCAAAAAGGACAGAAAGGCAAACATTTGTCTGTATGTGTGCAGTCTGGCCTAATCTGAATCAATAAATGATATTTAATAAAACAATGCATGACCCCATCAGCCAAGCCTAACCTTTCATTTAAATTATAGGCTGATGGACACTGAGTGAAGCAAAATCATCACAAAAAGCTGTTAAAAATATACAAGACATGACATTTCATTCAGACTAACCTGGGAAATTTGTGTCAAGCCCAGACGAACACTGACAGTTCAGCTGCAGGCACACAGACAGCAGTAAAAAAAACTGCTGTATAAACACGATCTTGAAATCAAGCCGTTTCCCTGCAAATGGAATTTGTGAAAATGTACATGTAGTATTGCCTACTACTCTGTAATATAGTACTATGTGGTATTGAAAACTATGACTGTCACGACTGTACTGCTGGTACATGTGAGAGAAAGAGCTTTGTGTATGTGAGAGAAAAGAGAAAGAGCTTCTGAGGCCAGATGGTACTGATTGTTGCTGTGAACTGGAAAGTTCTGTGTGAGTCTGTCAGAGTCCTGCTATAGCTCTGGTGTTTACTCTAAACCATCACATACTGGAGCAGACAGCCAGACTAAAAACACACACACACACACACACACACACACACACACACACACACACACACACACACACACACACACACACATACGGGGGAAAAGAAAGAGCAAAGGAAATGAGCAATAAAGTAAAGGAAGGAAATGGGAAAAGGAAGGAAGACAAAATAAAAGGCTGAAGTGAATAGTGATGTTGAAAAAGCATTTCACGATTTGAGAATCAAGCGTGAAGTTTATTTGATATGCATCTCTTTTAGAGGCGTGCCTGGATTTAATTCACATTGTATTTTTAATTACAGTTAAGAAACCTGCTGATGCTGTCATATAGATTTCCCTGATATGCTGAGCAGGACTCGATTAGTACACACAGTCCCCAAGCTGCGCTGCTACTACTCTGAAGAAATAACAGATTCATTTTGAAGCTACTCGACGTGACTGCATGATGCTCTGCTAGTACTGAATACAGAACACTTGATGAAGTACAGAGTAATGGAGCTAAATTAAGATGCTCGAAGACTAATATGACAAAAATATGTACTGTAATAAAGAGATTTGGTAGCCTAGTTGGTTAAGGTGTTGGACTACACATCAGAAGGTCATGAGGTCAAATCCCAGGTCCACCAATCTGCCACTGCTGGGCCCCTGAGCAAGGTCCTTAACCCTCAATTGCTCAGTTGTATAAATTGAAATAAAAAAATTTAAGGCACTCTGGATAACGGTGTCTGCTAAATGCCTTAAAATGTAAAGGGAGAAATAAAAGTAAGACCCAAAGTAGATACAATTAACAAAAATAGAGGAAGGAACTAAATGTGGTACAAATGATGCATGTGAATATGAACACATAATTAATATTTATCATATAGAACAGATTTTTTTTTATTTGTTTTTTAAAATTATTTTTAGTGTCTGGTTTCTCTTTGTTCAGTTCCTGAGTCTGGTTCCTCTCAGTGTTTCTATAAAACTGCTATGTGGCCCTAAACAAGGCCAACTTTTTTAGATTCTTTGCAGAAGACAGGACTGTGTGTCCTCAAAGACGATCTCCAATAACACACAAGCATTCTGAGATCTTATCTGCATGTGAAGTCCAAATAAATACAAGAACAGCTGAAGAGCAGAGGACTAAAACTGAACTGAACTTGATATCATTTTCAGAATAGTTCTTCTACTGGAAATCTTTTCCTTTGTGAAATGTTAGTGATGATCTGAGTTCAATGTCATTTATTGTACTGAGAGTGGATCAGAGTGGATCAGTACAGCCACTGCACCCAAATACACAATTCCTTTTTTGCTCTCCCTCTGGGTTTTGTAAACTTGACCTTTCTCTGGGATTCATAGAAACTCCCAGAGAAAAGGGTCAGTGTAAAATATAAAGGTTCTCCGTTCCTCGATGGCTTCTATAGACAACTCTCTACAAATGAGCTAACAGTATTAGGAAGAACTATTGATGACCTTTTTCTTTTTTAAGGATGTATCTCAGGTGTAGCATCCTGTTCATCAGGTCTGTCTGTTTTCAGAAATTTGTTCGGTCAAGTTTTCCGGGTTTGACTGTCACAACCATGCAAACCCTGTAAATAATCGCTGTCATTTCTACAACATAGTCAGTGTAATTATGAAAGTGTGCAATAAATAAAAAGTGAAGAATCTATCTATTTTCTACAAGCAGAAAGTTCTGCTTCATTTCCAGATAAAACCACAGAGATAATAAACCCACCGTAAAATGTTCTTCAGCTGTGGATGTGTGGCAAAATATTAACATCATGCATTATTTTATTTATTCATTTATTTATTTAGTTATTTATTTAGTTATTTTTACCATTTTAGCAGTATAACCGTACAGAATTGTCACAAAAGCCCATTTGCTTTCTTCTTGTATTTTTCTTTGTGTTATTCAGGTATCCTGTCTTTTTGGTTCTCATTGTTCAGTCCAGCAAGTTTATTAGAAACTAATCTTTTAATTTAGCAGATACTACAATGAATGGCATTTTAAGGTGGTTAAGAATAGCAATGGAAAAAAAATCACATGCTGCCTTAAAAATGTGATTAAACTCAACTTGAAGATAACTTTTGCTTCACCTCACCTTGCCTAGTGAAGACAATGGATTACTTTATGTTTCATTTAAAAAGCAACGGGATGAAGTATTGAAAATTTGTCATTACAGCTGGAGTTCAAGAGAAGAAATAAGATCACATAAAATCAATCAAGCTCTTGTGTTTTACAATATTACCTAACTTTTTTTTATTGCTTTTAAATTATGGCCTTCCTAAACACATTTTCATCACGCTTCCCTGTTAGGATAGATTTCAGATTTTCATTTGGTTATAATTATCTGGTTATAAGTAGCCCTATAACAGAACAGATTTGTTTTTAGTGGTCTTAATGAGAAATGACCAGAAACAATGATTAAAAGAATCACCCTCAATGAGCTGTGAGGGCTCTAAGATCGAGCACCGCTTAAAAAAATAAGCATTGCAAAAAGACACAGGTGACAAAATAAAAGCCACAGAGCTCAGCTTTATCAGCTCCATGTGGTCAGGAGAGGTGCAGTAATGAGTTCACCAGATGTTCATGCTTTCAGTTGTATTATATTCAGCTTATTAGTTTAGTTTTTAGTTTTTAAACTAGTCCAGATTTAAATACTTAAATCACACAGATCAGATCAGGCAAAAATCAGATATTAATCAGATATCAATTCTCACATTACACACATTACATATAAAACATCACAATATAATGATATTGACTGTCAGGCAAACCACTGCCTTGTGGTGTGTGTGATGCATATTTTTATTCAATATAATACAATGCACATGGGAAAACCAAACATTTTATATATAGATATATAAAGATTACAGTTTATTCACTAATTCTGGTTGATAAGGTGATAAATAAGTAACATTCTGACAATAAATGAAAAGTGAGTATGCAATACAGAATATATTGAAGAGTCTTTTCACGTCTAGTTTGATGTATTTGCTGTGACTTGAATCAGAAATCATAATGTGACACTTTTCTTTTGAAGGAAGTTAAAGTGCTTAAAACGCTCTAAAGAGTAAACTTTTCTTTACCAAAAATTGTGCCAGTGCAAACTTCACTGAATTATTCTGACGTCTCTCATTCTGCAACATGATCATCGTCCAACTTCTCATTATATCTAAATCACATTTATTTACAGCTTTACTCTATCATTCTGGCAGGACTCCAGATGGTCTCATATCTCTGGCTCACATGGTGTCCCCCAGTGCTTTAGTCCTGTGATGGTCAAACTCAGTGGTCTCTCTCTCTCTCTCTCTCTCTCTCTCTCTCTCTCTCTCTCTCTCCTGCTCCCTCTTTTCAGACTAAAAGAATTGACTGAAAGGACATTCACAATGGGCCTTTGTCCCTTGAAAACACTGAAGTCATAGTTTCCCAGACTTTTTTCCTCTGAGATGCCTAGCAATGAGTAGAAGAGTGAAGGAAAGAGGAACTGGCAAACCATTTGCCATTGGAAAAAAGAGAAGATACAGTGCATGCTTGTGCTAGGTTTATAATTGTACAATTATAAAAGTTGCAGCACAATCCATATAAACTCATGCTGATTGAAGGTCTGGGTCATGACTCACAAGCATAATCAGCAGACCTCAGACTAACTGAATAATAATTTTTGCAATAAATCCTACTTCAAAAAGTATAAATCATTGCACTGGATTTATAGTAGGAAGCCTTCAGGGCACGTCTTCAAGCAGAAGATGAAAGGGCTGCTCCCTGATGCATAATTCCTGAGCTATGCATTCATCTGGTCTGTCATTTTCATTCAAGTAATCGGCAGGTCAGCTCTTGTAGGAGAAACCTTTTTTTTTTTTTTTTTTGACACTGCAGTACAAAGATGTCCGCATTATTCAGGAAGTGAGTAAAGGGTAACTCCAGTGGACAGCACGGGGGAGTGATCCCTGATTATGCAATAATAATGATCTAGCTAAATCTCAAATTTTTACAGAAATTCGATGGCTTTTCTATGGTGCTGAATGGTATAATATATTGCACAGAAGATAATATGTGGACAATAATTTTTATCCCTCATTTTAATAGGGATAAAATGTAACAAAGTTGGAGCTGTGTGGTTATGTGGTTAGCATGTTTGCCCTACACCTTTGGGGATGGAGGTTCAACTCCTGCCACCACTCTGCATGCATGAAGTTTTCACTTTCTGCCTCGGCTTCCAGGGTTTTTTCAGTCCAGAGACATGCATGGTAAGCTGATGGCCATCTCTAAATTGTTCATAGTGTGTAAGTGGGTATGTGTGTGATTGTGATGGACTCCAGGCTTCTTACAATCATGCATTTGACAAGCTGTTAAGAAAATGGAGTGAAAGTCGAGCTATAATTCTTTTTGTTTGATCACTAGCATGAGCATTTTTATGCTCTCTGGTTTTAAATATCAGGAAGAACTTAACAAACACTTCAAAAACAAAGCCATTAAACAAGTTATGCCTGAAAAGAAAATGTGCAGGTAGACCAGGATAAAATGTGCTAAAATTACATTGTGAAAACGTATTTATACATGTTGGTTTGTTAAAAAGGGATGTTCTTTAATCGTTTTCAATACGACTCATATGATTAGTCATTATTTGTAGTTTGGGTGGAATCTCTTTCATTAACAATGCTTCATTTGGGTGGAGTCAGTAGCTAAGCTGATACATAGATAAAAGTATGTGTGAAGTCACTCATCTCATTGCAAACATTATCTTATAATCCAATAAGTTTCCTGACTCTTCCATTTGTCTTATGGGGCAGTTGTAGGGCAGTTGTCTCATGGTCCATTTCACTAAGAGCTTTTCACCATTTTTCTGCTCCTGTTATCGCTACTGTTGTGGTGACAGATCTGTTCCTCTTGGAGAACTTTAAGTCTTTTCTGACAATAGCTGTCAATGTGGAAACAGTGTTTCAGAGCTCTGTTTACTGCAACTGATGTTTAATGTCCATCTGTAGGCTTGCTTGTGTAATGGAACAAGTTGACCACAAATTCTCTCAAAGCAGCCAGAAGGTGTGTGGAAAAAAAAGCCGATCAACAAGGAAACTAGACAAAATCAATTATAATACTTCTATATGGTATTAAATACAGTATTATTAATTTTTGTAATACTGTATTTTTCATCCAAAAACTTTTTTTGTGTAATAAAATGAATAATGAAAATGAGTAGGAATTTAAAACCTTAAAAATATTAAAATATTAAACATTATACCTTGAACAGTCCCACACAAAGGAAAAAAAGAATTCAATTTAAATAAAAACTTTTAGAAAGGTATATAATTTCCCCAGTCATTTTTAGAGGACAATATGTGTAATGTTTAATTTATGCAGTCATCTTTTCCTATTCTAATAAAATGTGGCAATAATCTTTGTGAACACTATTTTTGGAGTCTTACTATTTTTAAGTCTTTGGAATAAAGTATTGTATTAACTATTATACTATATATATATACATATATATATATATATATATATATATATATATATATATATATATATATATATATATATATATATATATATATATATATATATAATAATAATAATAAAATATAAAATAATTTATAATATATAATATATAATATAAAATAATAAATATGTTAAAATTTGAATTTGAATATTATTAGATTTTCTTTAACTCATTTTTGTAAGAATAAGCAAGAAGGAACTGATCAAATGTAAGACAAATAGCCCCTCATCGTCATCTTCCTCCTACTACTACTAACAACAAGAAGAAAATGTTGACATTTGTTCACTCCATACCATTGAAGGTGCCAGCACATTTCCATCATTTAGCAGACACCCTTTATTTCATACACCTGAGCAATAGAGGGTTAAGGGCCTTACTCAGGGGCCCAGCAGTGACACCTTGGTGGTGGTGGACCTGTGATTCAAACCCCTGACCTGGGATTTGAACCCCTGACCTTCTGACCAGTAAGCCAACACCTTAACTACTAGGCTACCACATCCCCAGTCAGTTCATTGAGTCTCCTGTACGGAAACGTCTGTGTTAATGCCACAATGTAAAGAAACAGGCCAAAACAAACATACTGCTGAAAAGCATTTATTTATTTTCTTGCCAAAACAGAACGGTTCAGAGGTGCCAGCTCATAGCTGATTGGCTGGCTGAGAGAAGGTAGGGTGGGCTCTGTATAATGGGCGTGGTTTCGATTCGCGAGCCCATTCTTGTGAGGTTGGAGTGCGCGGAGCTGGATTGTGCGCTCGTGCCCTCTACTCTTCGGATACCGTGATCCTTTCTGCAGCATGGGTGGACATGAAAAGCACTGCCGTCTGTGTAGTAACCTTTACTTTTCCTAAGTAGTGGAATTTGCGTTTTGTTTTGCTATTTTGGATGGCATCCTGAGCGAGGAGGAGCCCCTGTGTGCATGTGTGCGCGCGCGCGTGCGTGCATGCCTGTGTGTGTGTGTGTGTGTGTGTGTGCGCGTGTGTGTGTGCGCGTGCAGCAGCAGCAAGAGCTTCATCCTCTCAGCGCTTGGTTTTAGCTCTTTGGCTATAGCTAAAGGAATGAGAAAGCGCAGGTGTGCAGAAGGGTGAGCTTAAATCTGCACTGTGGTTTTGGTCAAAATAGAGAGAGAGAGAGAGAGAGAGACAAGAGACACAGAGAGACAAGAGACACACAGAGAGAGAGAGAGAGAGAGAGAGAGACACAGAGAGAGAGACACAGAGAGACAAGAGACAGAGAGAGAGACAAGAGACGCAGAGAGACGAGAGACACAGAGAGAGAGACACACAGAGAGAGAGACACACAGAGAGAGAGAGACAAGAGACACAGAGAGACAAGAGACACAGAGAGAGAGAGACACAGAGAGACAAGACAGAGAGAGAGACTCACAGAGAGAGAGAGAAAGGCTCAGTGTAACAGAAGACAGTAAAGTCTTAAAATCAAAAGTATAAGTGGAAACACTGCAAGCTGTGACCAGGGGCAGAAAGCGTCTGGTGCAACATCTCCACATCTCACTGGATCCTACGTGAAAAACCTCAGGAAAAATGTCATCCCAAGCAAAATACAAGAAGGACAAGGAGATCATTGGGGAATATGAAACGCAAGTTAAAGGTACGTGTCAGTCGCCTTGAAGTTTCATGCAGAAGCCACATTCGGTCTGAGATGTGTTTTATTGTATTGGACTAAATCCTGGCTGCACAAACCCCCTGATCATGATCATGTATGCTTCTCTACATCAGTGGTGACTAGGCTAATCTCCTTTAGCCTTGATGTGGTGCTCTCTGCATTGAACCTGAACCGGGTAACGCCTCATCTCTGCTTGCAAATCCTCCCACACACTGCACTTTTTTCTCCTTATTTTATTTCTAAGTTACACCGCATTCGAATCGCACACAAATCTGTGATTTTGTGCAGTGGATTTTAGAGGAATATCGAGGGAAGCAGAACTGCTACAAGGGCTGAAGGTTTACAGCCATGAACACGAAGATAAACATATGGTTAATTGTCCATTTTGATGGGTTTGGTGCCGTTGAATCGCTTCAGAAGCAGCCGGAGTGAAGGCTTTGTTGCTGGGTAGAAAGGAGTATTTCACTCTCCTTACACACAAATGGGTGTAACTGCGACTGTACACAGGGTCACTTTCTCCTTTTGTTTATAGAGTAACATTCAGCACTGAAATCTACACCACAGTACAATGGTAGGAAATAAACCTAAAAGCTTTTATTTTCCTGAGACACAGTGTGTAATGACTGTATACTAACACAATTGGCTCTAGGTTGTGACAGTGATGACCATAACACCTTTGTTGTGGTTTTCTTTTTCTGTCAGAAAAAACAACCCATCACATGTAAAAAATATAAATACCTCCTACTGTAAATATTCCCTGTTGTGAATTACAGTACACACAGGATCGTGCTGCCGTACAGAGCGGTCGGATTTATTTCCAAAGCTGAAGCACTGCTCTTATTTAGAAAACAATCAGCCCTTTGGCTAAATAGCTAAAAAAAAAAAAAACGATCTTATAATACAACTATCTTCATTTTATACCTGGTTATCTGCAAATCCTTTTGAGCCATGAAAGTTGCAGCCTCACTCCTGTTACCCACAGTATTACTGAGTTTATACTAGTCCTGAATTTTCCTCAGCGCTTTAGCTTCCACCAGTTGTACTAGCCTGTGGCTCTACGGTATAATGAATGTGTATTGTACATTATATTACATGACTATTACATTATATTATATGTACATTAGATTTTTCAAAAAATCCTCTAAGTTGTTAAATATTAGAAAATATTAGAAAATGAAACGATGGACTTGGTACTAGTTTAGTACCAAGCTGCGGGTCATTTTCCTTTTCAATAATAACTATTATTAATTTATTAGTTACTGACATCATGCTTTATTTTTACTGTTTCTAATTTAATGTTGTGGAACATCTGCATCACAAGTTGTCATTCCCTCACCTCATCTTTGCCGTGTCATGTTACCAGGAAACCGGAAAGCACAAAGCTTTCTGTCATGAAGACTTTCCTGTGGCGGAAAACTCACTGACTGTGACAAAGCTCTGACTGCAAGACTCCTTCCTTAAATGTTAAATAAAGATCTTGATGCAGAAAATGACCAATGGGTACACATTTTTCATTCTTAAATTCCAGCAAATACACATCTATTGCTACAGTAGGCTTTGAATTATGGCCAGTACGAACCATGCTGTTATGGAAAATTAATCAGCACCTTCTGACCAGTCAGACTTGAGAATTCAACACTCTGGTATGATAAACGCTAAACGCAGTCTGCTTAACAGGTCAGTTAAAATGGTCTTGAATCAAAGTGCAATATTCGGCTGTACAGTTGTCATACTGTCATATTTATATTGGTCACCTTTAATTTTGTCATTAAATACTTGGTATTAAATAATCATTTAAAACCATTCTTTAATGCAATACTGAAAACGTGTCTAATGGTTGCAGCAGATCTCATTCCTCTCGTCTCATCACTTTCTTTAAGCGAGTGTGATGGATGGTATGGAAACCCATATCTTCATTTGCTTGTTATGGGTCTACACGTGATATTGTGTTTTAGTTCGTGTTTTAATGAACATTTTAAACAGTCTTGTAATACAGTACTGAAAATGTGCCTGTTGGTTGCAGCAATTCTCAATTCAGCTATTCAGTTTTGTGAATGAACTAAACACAGAGCTGACTGCGCTTAAGGACACACTGCATTTCACACACTGGCTCTAGCCATGTTCTAAGGATTATAGAGCTCTCCAATTGGATTTTAGCTTGAGTAGCATTTGATAAATGGCTTGTATTCCCTTTGGGACTTGTGTAGACAGCATGTATGTCAAGATATGAAACACAGACAGACCTAATCCACATTCTGAATTGCATTGCTGAATTTGACATTACACATATTTCTGTTGGTACATAAAATATATAATAAACAGTGTTAGCAGAAAGATACAGTGAATATTGGTGAATTTTAAGGAAGTCTCACCGGTGACCATGAGAAAAGTGTTCTGAGTGTTCTGTATCGTAATGCCAAAGCATAAACATAGACAGGATTACTTAATTATGTGATAGGCAGCATAGGCTGCAGTCAACTGCAGGTCAGAAAAGAAGTCTTTTTGTCTCAGTTGATCCCCCTGATGCCAATATCCTTTATGTGGTTAAATGAAGCAGCGTCTTTGACGTCTTCTGTTCAACAGAGCCGGTCTGTCATGGGCCACTGACTTCTAAATCAGCATAGCATGATTGTTTAGAGTTAGCCACAGAGGCAGAACCAGAGATTAAAGCAGTCTGTATTTGTGAAAATGATACCTCATCTTTAGGGATATTTTATACAAAATGAGGAAGACGGATTTGTCCAGCAGATCCTTTATTTTGTAAATAGCCGTGTGAATTTCCCAGCATTCCTCTGCTTGTTGTTGCCAAAATCTTCCTTCTGCCAGGCTCTCATCATCTTCTTTAAGCAAGTGTGATGGATGCTTGGAGAACAAACACGTCTTTATTTAATTCACGTTTTTGAAATGAAAATTTCAAATGAAATATTAAGGAAATTCACTTGAAAATGACATGATGACGCAATGCGTTCTCTAAAGTTTAGTGGCACAGCTTTCCAGTTTGATTGCAGATACACCAAAAATGCAATATTAGGTTAGACAGTTGTCGTATTATGAATGATTAGACTACTCTCGCTTTAATTTGGTGTACTAAATAGTTCAAAACAGTACTAAATGATTATTTAAAGCCCTAAGTGAAGCTCCAGAAATGTGCCCTGTATCAGTATTCAGTTCATCTTCTTTAAAAAAGTGTTTTGGATCCAACAGACATGTTTATTTACCTGAATATCTTTCTAATATCTAATGCTTATCCCATGCGTAATATGAACAGCTTATTATTAACACAGAATTTCAACACACATGCTTTACAAATCCAGTGCAATACTCCTGGGGAGCCATTGCAGTATTCAGTGTTTGGAGAGACTTCAGAGCTGGTTTAAATTTCTCGAAGCAGCAGTACCAGCCAAACGAGGTTTGTAACTCTGGAGTTTTTAGAAACATTTGTGATTAATGTCAGCGTTGGAATGAAGTGAAAGTTGAAGAAGAGTACAGACAGTGGGGGTGGAGGGGATGAAATGCATAGATTGCATCACTTTTTCTAAACCTGCTGTGTACACAGGCTACACCGTGTTACTGTAAATGTATTATTACTGGCCAAGTAAAACATCCAGTGTGCAGCACCAACTCTGTTTTGGTTGCCTAAAAACAAAATTGTAGCTAGCAGAATGTTAAAACTGGTATTGAGCTTAAGTGCATATTTATGATTATTTAGATAATAATTTAGACTGTTTATATGCTTTACTACAGGGGTTTGCAGGTTTGCCGCACACCTACGGGGTTGTAGGGGTTTGAGTCCAATACCAAGGTTTCCATCGGGTGGCCTGGTTTCCTCGCTGGTTCAAAGACATGTCGGCTGATTGCCATCTCTAAATTGTGCTGAGTGTGTGATTGTTCCTTGTGATGGCTTAGCACCCTGTCCATGGCGTCACCTGCCTTGTGCCCTGAATCCCTTGGGATAGACTCTGGGTTCCACATGGCACTGAGTAGGATAAACGGTACAGATACTGGATGAAAGGTTTAACTACAAGGTTATGGTCATAGTTATATGACAGCTGCACTTTATTTTGCTTCATCTTCTTCAGTGTATCAGATACCTCAGATCAGCTGTCATTGGTGCAAGCTAGTTAATCTACCTAGTAAAGGCCAGATTGGTTGGCAGTTGGTAGAATAAGTAAGTGAATTTGTCTTTTTGTGTCCGATAGATCCCACTAAACAAATCACTGTGAGGAACAAATCCAGTGTGTTAAGGCACACTATCACAATAAAGCAGTGAGTAGCAATGTTAGACTCCATTACTATGTGACATATAAAGTCATGTTAAATCATTGCCTAATCACCACAGTTAACATTTCATCTCAGTCTCTGTGTTGATGATGACGATTTTGGATGTAATAGCTCTGATAGTTCCATTTATCCTCTGCTTGTCAATTAACTTGCATGCGTTGTTGGACATATGAACATTAAATTATACAGTTAGCATCAGTGCACGCAAATGGTGCCCAGTTCCTGTTTAATTAAGAAATGTTCCACATGAGACAGGGGGAAGATAAGGGAGCAGTGTGCTAATGGTAATCCAATGTAGATTCAGCCTCAGCTGTTTTGTTCACAGCATGCTCGTCAACCATAATTGGAGAGCTTTTCTAAATCTGGATAGATTCAGAGGCTCTCTGTATACATTTTTTTGCTAGAATGTGAGAAATACAGAACATTTCTTTTTGAGGGATGATGGTGATGAAAATCAGGGACTGTCCTTGGCAAGTATGCATGAAGGTTTGTCTGGTTGCAAACTGTGGCTGCAAACGAACGACTTATCTTTAAACGACTTATCATACAGAGTGATTGCGAATTTGCTGGGTTTGCATGTGCAAGAGTCAGCAGTAGAGCTCTACGCCTCACGCCCGTCTAAATGATGAAGCATTCCCAGCACTGCTATTCACAGGGACATTCAACTCTGTAATGCAAAAAAACGATTAGGACTGGAACTGTTGAATATATTTATCACAAAAAAATGCTATTTAATCAACACAGAGGTGTCTTGTTAAGTATTGGTGTCGTCACGGTACCATTGATTTTGGAACTATATATTTGGGGAAGTTTAGCTGCAAAACCAATTTAAATATTGGAAAATGCTGTGTCATTGCTTTGTCTACAGCCGGTAGGAGATACAGCTACAATACCTGTATGTCCAGATGTACTAGTTACTAAAGAAAACCACACACCTTATTGTATTGAGATTCTGCATTGAGACGGCTGAATTAAGTTTAATCAGTGTATAGAAGTATTATCTTTGCTGAACCGCTGAGAGAAAATTGCACGTAATTTAAATGTGTTTATATTTTTTGTGGCTTGCACAACATTGACTTTTTTAAAAAGGTTTTAACTTTAAATTAAGAAAGATTAAATGATTTAAATGTCATTATTGGTTTACATAAATAACTTCCATCATGTTTTAAGAATAGGGGGGCACGGTGGCTTAGTGGTTAGCACGTTCGCCTCACACCTCCATGGTCGGGGTTCGATTCCCGCCTCCACCTTGTGTGTGTGGAGTTTGCATGTTCTCCCCGTGCCTCGGGGGTTTCCTCCGGGTACTCCGGTTTCCTCCCCCGGTCCAAAGACATGCATGGTAGGTTGATTGGCATCTCTGGAAAATTGTCGCTAGTGTGTGATTGCGTGAGTGAATGTGTGTGTGTGTGCCCTGTGATGGGTTGGCACTCCGTCCAGGGTGTATCCTGCCTTGATGCCCGATGACGCCTGAGATAGACACAGGCTCCCCGTGACCCGAGGTAGCTCGGATACGCGGTAGAAAATGAATGAATGAATGTTTTAAGAATTACAATTCAACTCAAGTGTTGAATGTAAATTTTTAAGTCAGGTATATGCCTTTTTGAACAAAACATTTGTGGATTGTCATTTCAGTTATTGTTGCTAGCTTGTTCTTCCCCAGGAGACACAGCAGATTTTCTAACTGCTGTGTCACAGAGTAGCTGAACACACTTGGAGGAGAACACTACCTGCCACAGGGAATGTGAGCCCAGAAGATTCTTACCACTAGTCTTTCAAACAACAGGTAGACAAGTCATCCTTGTGCCAGTTATGCGTTGCTAAGCTCTTGGCATTGGAAGGCTATGGAATTGTTAGGATTCACCAACAATGGAGCTAATACTTTTTTAAATTATTTGCAAACTTGGGAGTACGGCTGGCCAATATAGCTAATGTGATATACACAGATCAGCCTTAAGAGTTAAACCACCTAACTAATATTGTATCTATAATATTGTATATCCTTGTGCCACTATAACCTTTTTACATTCAGATCACACTTTGGTTAATGTGTATATTGTGTCAGGGGTTTGAGGTGTGTTGTTAAACTGTGAAACACGTTAAGCATAGCTGCATACCATATGAAAACTTTTGGTTTGTGAAAGTCAATAAGAAGTAAGTGAATTTCTCTTTTGGTGTCCGATAGATCTCATTAAACAAAATAAAGAATCCAGTGTGTTAAGGCACACCACACTTAAAAAAATCAGTGAGAAGCAAAGTTAGACTGTGGGATGTGGTATCTCCGTGGTTAAGGTGTTCGACTACTGAATGGAAGGTTATGGGTTTGAATCCCAGGTCCACCAAGCTGCCAATGCTGTGCCCCTGAGCAAGGCCCTTAACCCTGGCTCAGGGGCAATATAAATTGAAATGAAAATTTAAGTCACTCTGGATAAGGGTGTCTGTTAAATTTTGGAAATGTAGACTATTTAAAGTCAAGTTAAATCATTGCCTAATCACCAAAGTTAACATGTCCTGCTCTAAAAAGATGATGATTTTGGATGTAATAGCTCTGATAGTTCCATTTATCCTCTGCTTGTCAATCAACTTGCATGCGTTGTTGGGCATATGAACATAAATTATACAGTTAGCGTCAGTGCACGCAAATGGTGCCCAGTTCCTGTTTAATTACAAGGAATGGACTCTACAAGACCTCTGAAAGTGTGCTGTGGTATCTGGTATTAAGGTGTTGGCAGCAGATCCTTTAAATCCTGTAAGGTGTGAGGTGGAGCCTTCATGGATTGTCCAGCACATCCAACAGATGCTTGATCGGATTGAGGTCCGGGAATATGTAGGCAAATTCAAGCAATTTTTGCATTACGGCAGGGAGAATTGTCCTCTGTAAGAGGCCAGTGCCATTAGGGAATACTGCTGGTAGGTAGTATATAACAAAATAACATCCACACAAATGCCAGGACCCAAAGATTTCCAGCAGAACATTTCCCAGAGTATCACACTGCCTCTGCCAGCTTGCCTTCTTACCATATACATACCTGCAAACTAGTCGCTTTTCGGCGGAATTCGCCGTTTTTAATCAAAATATGTCATTTGTGTGAATCGTGTAGATCCGAAGAGTTTTTAGTGGGGGGGGCTTCTTTCAGCTGTGTCCGAAACCGCTTACTTCCAATAATCCAATAATTAGGTGAAGTAGTGCTTAGGTGGCGGTTTTGGACGCAGCGTAGTATACCATCTATCAAGCTGATGCCTCGCGTCTCTACTTCTAATGACTTTTTATGGCGGATGGCAAACCAACTTTTGGTGCATTCACCACCACCGACTGGACTGGAGTGTGAAGCGCTAGTAAGCAGATGACGCCTCACGTCTCAATCATCCTCGCGTCTTTTGACCAATCAGCATTCAGAAGCAAGATAAGGCAATCACCTATTTCGTCCCTCACTTCAAGCCGCAGAGGACGAACAAAAAGCAATAAAGAGACGCATTGCTAAATAAGGAAAACGGGCACTTGAAAGGCTTGTGGCGGCCAAAAAACAAAAGAAATAGCAATATTTGTGTTCATCAATTTATTAAGGTTGCAAGGCACTCAATTTCCAAGAAAAAAAAAAAACAATTAATTTTTTTATATTTAAAAAAAAATTATTTCCAAGAAATTTTGGTAAAAATAGGATTAATAAAAGTGCTTTTTTCACTTGAAGCAAATGTCTTTTCCCTTTATGTTCTTCATTTTAAGTTCTCAATTTTTCTTCGGGGGGGGGATATTTTATTTCGTACCTTGTCACCTAGCATATAGTAGATCCTGGTGCCATCTCTTCCATCCACATGCATAAGAAAACTTGATTTATCAGACCAGGCCACCTTCTTCCATTGCTCCATGGTCCAGTTCTGATTGTAGGTATACTATTGCAGATATTGTAGGTGGTGGACATGAGTCGGCATGGGTACTCTGACCGCTCTGCTGCTACATAACCACATACTCAACAAGCTGTGATGTTCTGACATCTTTTTGTCATAGCCAGCTTTTCAGACATTTGTGCTACACTAGCTCTTCTGAGGGATCAGACCAGACTGCTAGCATGCATCACTGAGTCTGGATCACCCATGATTTTGTTTTCGTTGTCTTCCCTCAGAACGCTTTTGGTAGGTACTAACCCCACTGCATGCTGGGAACACCCAACAAGACCTGCTGTTTTGGAGATGCTCAGACCTAGTCATTACTCCATCACTGTTTGGCCCTTATCAGAGTTGTTAAGATTCTTACACTTAACCATTTTTTCTGCATCAATCACATCAAAATTTGGAACTGACTGTCTATCTAATAATTCATCTAAGCCTTTTATTTTTTTTTTCCACCAGAATCAAAGCTGACTAAAATAGCCCCCAGGATTCACAGCATCAAACAAGATATTTTACTGCCATGATATGCCTTAAAAATGGGTTTCTTCAGTAAAAAAATTTTTTGACAAGAAGAAAGGCATTTCCTCTATTTTAGGCTTAAGGTGTACAGGAGATTGACAGAATTTTATCCAATTTGCTGAACAGCTTTCATTATGTGGTGCTGATGGATTTGCAGGGACATTTTTGTAAACCATGTGCTTCAGTCATGACTCCTTGACAGATAGTCAGGTTGATGCTTTCTCAAATTATTCACAATCACACTCACTGAAGATAGCGTAGCAATTAGATAGGTGTATTGCTGAGGATTGAAAAATAACCAGTGCCTAGTGGATGTCTTCTATAGTATAAAAAATACCATCATGTAAATATGATCCATACTTCTTACAAAAAAAAGAATTATTTAACAATATATTCATTGTCAGATTCACTCTTTAAATGATAACAATTCATTGTCAGATTTACCCTTTAAACTGGATTTTACATTAAAATCTGCCGTTTAGGACTTTTCTTTAATTAAATATTCATTCATATGATTAAACCAATGTTTTCTCAAGACTACTACTACTCAAGCAGCATCTGGTTTCACCTGTTAAATTAGTTAATCTTAACTTTTTGTAGACTAGGTGTGGCATCTGCTTGGTTGGACTGAAGCCCTGCATCCACGCCGGTGTTTTCTGGGTAAAGATTGGACGGCTCTGCTCTAAAGCGTTCATGTCCAGTGCACAAAATAACTCACTCATTCATCTTCTACCGCTTATCCGAACTACCTCGGGTCACGGGGAGCCTGTGCCTATCTCAGGCATCATCGGACATTAAGGCAGGATACACCCTGGACGGAGTGCCAACCCATCACAGGGCACACACACACACACTCTCATTCACTCACGCAATCACACACTACGGACAATTTTCCAGAGATGCCAATCAACCTACCATGCATGTCTTTGGACCGGGGGAGGAAACCGGAGTACCCGGAGGAAACCCCCGAGGCACGGGGAGAACATGCAAACTCCACACACACAAGGCAGAGGCGGGAATCGAACCCCCAACCCTGGAGGTGTGAGGCGAACGTGCTAACCACTAAACCACCGTGCCCCCCACAAAATAACCAATAATGTAATTATTTTTCATTGCTTGTACAGTTCAGTTGCTTCAAATCTCAACAGTATATGTAATTTTACACCCCTGCCTACACCTCACACTTTCTGCCATTGTCTTGAAAAGTGCTGGATTCTGTTGAATTTCTCATCTCAGACACGTCTGTTCCTGCAAAATCTGGCAAAATTGTAAGCGTGAACAACACATAAGTAATTTTAATAATCTGAACAGGCTGCCAAGAAAATCACCTTAAGCTCCTGTTCTGAAATGTAAATCTGATTGCTCAAAGCACTTTGGGTGGTCTAGCCACTTTTGACAAATTAAAACACTTCCTAATAAGTGACTCACATGCTCCAAAAATGTATGTTTAAGAACATCATGAAAAATCATTATTCTTGATGTTTATTCACCAAACAACTGAAAATACAGAACAATATCAGAAGCTAGTGCTCTGAAATAATGATTCAGAACTGATACTGTTTTGAATATTAACACACACCGATATCAGATTTCAGTTTGTCTGTGTAAAGGTGTAAATAAGGGATGTGGTAGCCTAGTGCTGGGCCCCTGAGCAAGGCCCTTAACCCTCAAGTGCATTTCATAAATGAAATGAAATTGTCAGCTGTAAATAATCTGAAATATATGAATTTCTATGTATATTTCTGTTCTTTATACAACTGGGTGACTGTCTGCTATTTTAAGCTACATCCTTTGATTGGATTTGACTTCATTCATGTCAGTTTGGATTAAATCGTCTGCCGTGTAATAAATGTAAATTATGTGTAAACATAGTGAGATGAAATGTCCATGCAGAAAATCCTAACTTTTTGTTACTTCTGCTAAACATTATAGAGATAGCACAAGGGGGGGGATCCTGGGAAAGGGTGGGATCCTGATGAGTTGATGGATCATGGACTCAGGAGATGAGTGCCAGAACGTGGGCCCCTCGAGGAATGGTGTAGAGGGGGGACGTGCCTCACCTCTGTCCAAGCTGTTCAACTGCTACACAACCTTATTTGCATTTAAATAGAGAGGCTCTGCGTGGAAAAGGAGCCAGGCTTTTAGAATTGGACTGTCTTTAGCCTTTGCTCTTATGCTGCACAGTGAGGGAAGAGCAAGCTTGGAGAGAGCTGCTTCCTGCTTGTCTGCATTCTCCATTTCAGCCTTGTCATATTCAGAGGCAGTGAAAAGACTGTATTATGTAATGGGTCAGGATTTGGCCAGGAGCACTGCCGGCCTCCCGCAGTCAGTGTTAGAACAGGCAGGGAGGCTCCCAGGCGGCTCTTCTGTCGTTTTTTTTTTTTTTTTTTTTTTAACTAGTAGCAATTTTCTTTGCTAATGGTAGGGGACTTGCACTCGTTCTGCATGCATGCAGCAAAGTGATTTTTATTGCATGTAACGCATTTAATCAAATATGGCTTTACTAGACATTTTGAAGTAACCTATGTAATCGTATTTACTGGCAGGATTACCGTATATTAGAGTGTAGGATCTTTTTCTTCTAAGCCTACACCAGGGATAAAGGCACATTGCAGTGTCTTAATCCGAAATAAACTACTCATGTCTGTGGCCCTATGGTGTAGATCACGTGGCGACGTCGCCTCTTTGAGCTACTGAGTTCTATTAGATTTGTCTGTTATTTATACCCCATTGTTCTCCCCGGTTCTCTGCAGCAGGGAAGAGCAGGTCATCTGTGCTCTTGGCACTGTGCCTCAGTACCGGCCATCCCTTTAACAACAAGAGCCACGACTGCATCGCACTGTCGCCTCAGTACCCCTCAAGCTCCTAGGAGTATGCATGCTCTGTGTTTTAGGTTTATGTGCTTGGTTGGTTTTTAAAACGAATGTTAGTCCATTGTGTACATATAAAGCAACTATAGCATGTTTGTGTGATAGTGGAAATGTACAGATGATCTTAAACTGGCCTTTAGTTTCTAAAATTAAAAGGGTAAAAAATATGGACCTGGAAGGACCTCATTAAAATTGTGCTATTTGCTTCAGGGCAACGGGAGGTCTGGTTTGTCTCGTTTGCTTTTCTTCCTTTCCTGAAGACCGTCAGAAAGCGAATTTTGGAGCCAAACCAAATTGTGATGGAAAATGTGATGGAAAATGTGATGACAGAAGAGTTGCACAGGGACTGGCGATATGTTTTCAGCATATTGAAATGTTATTGCCTTTGTAAAAAATTGAAACTCGTCCTTTTCTCATGCGGTGTACTGCAAGGGTTTACAAGTTAAATAGATTTTTACATGTCAACAGGAAAAAGCTCTGCTCCATTCTAGTCATGATTTAATTGCACTGCAGTATCACAGACGTCTGACTAAGGTTTTTTTGGGCTATAAGGTAGTTATTTAGCAGCAACAATAATGAAAAATACAAGAATCCTGGAGATGTAATAAGGAAGAAACCTGAACTCCATGAATGCACTTACTGTCTTATGTTTGGATCCTTTATCATGTCACACCGTCTTTGAGCTACTGTTGCATCGGTCAGCCTTATGGTCGGGTCTTCATCAGCGGACATTTGAGGACTTTGTCAGCAAGGAATAAATGTTGGGTCTGCGGTGAACTTGGAAATTGTACTGACCTATTAGTTCCTCAGGAACTCTCGGTTGCTTAATTCCACTCAAATACAAACTGTTGTAGAAAGGACATTATTTATATTTACATTATTTACTGTCACATTATCACCCAAATGAGGATGGGTTCCCTTCTGAGCTCGCTTCCTCTCAAGGTTTCTTCCTCGTGATATCTCAGGGAGTTTGTCCTTGACACCGGCTTGTTCATTCGGGAAAATTGTTAGGGATATAAAGTAACTTTATTTTAAACATGTTTAAGGATAAAAGGCCTTGCTCAAAGAGTACAGCAGTGGCAGGTTGATAATCACAGGATTTGAACTCAGAACCTTCTGACCAGTAATTCAACATCAGAAACACTGAGCTATCACTTCCCCCTGCTCCCTTTAACCAATTGGATTTTAACCAATGAGAAGTGTTAATGTTAGAGACAGAAGTGTTAATGTTAGAGACAGTATGTACTTCTTGGCAGTTTAAGTTAAGAACATCGGGTGTTCATGCAACAGCACTGCAAAGTGACCACTGGTGGGACCTTGAGCAAAGACCTTAACCCTCTTTGCTCCAAGGGCGGCGTAGCATAACTGACCATGTGGTCTGACCCCAACTGCCTAACAAACCTGGATATGAGAAGAAAAGAATTTCACTGTGTTGTGTGTGTGTGTGTGTGTGTGTGTGTGTGTATATATATATATATAAAGAGCGGTTGTAAAGAAACACTGAAACCTGACAAAAATAAAGACCACATATCACTCACAACATTTTAGTCTGATTTTCGCAGCAAGTTCAAATCAGTGTTCAGTCTCTCTAGGTGATTGTTTAGGATTATTGTGGCCAAAAATGATTGACTTTGCTGCAGCTTTTTTTTTTTTCCTTCAAAATTGCAATGAATCTTGCAGAGATTTCTGTGTATTTTTGCAGGAAACTATTGAATTAGTGAAACTGCAAGCACAGATTCTTCTTTTTAACTACTACCAGAGAAGACACACTCGTGTGTGTGTTAAGCAACTTTATAGTAATATACAAACATAGAATACAAATGAGATAGGAATAAATATTAATTCAGTTTTAAACTAACATTAATCCCTAATGAGCAAGCCTGAGGCAGTGCTGGTAAGGAAAAAACTCCATGGGAAGATATGAGGAAGAAATCTTGAGAGGAACAAGGCTCAGAAAGGAACCCATCCTCATTTGGGTGACACTGGACAGTAAATAATGTAATGACGACACCTGATGCCAAAAATTCGGTTTGATATCGTCTTGTTGAGCTGCTTCTGGTATACGGGTCTAAAATCATTCACATACATAAGAGTCTGGTATTTTACGACTGAAAATAGCATTGCCAAGATGTTTGAAAAGTGGACAGACTTTACTGGAAATACTTTGGTATATCATGGGGTGATACGATGGCACAACACATATGGGTGTTTTTTTATGTCTAGTCTCTTAAGCCAGACATCCAGCATTTCCAGATTTAGCATATTGGAAAGTTGGGCTTGATGAACACTAGCCCTCTTGTTTGTTGTGATATTTGAGATTATATTGTTTCCTCACCAGGATTTACTTTAAACAAAACTCTGCTGACTTTTTTAAAGATGTGATTTTACAGTCTATTGACTGTACATTGCCTTTGGTGTTCAAAAGTGCATGAAAGTGTGCATGCCAAAACGTACAGAGAACCAATCAGACTGCAGCATTAAACACTCGAAAGATTGCGGCCAGATACGAGTACAATGTAAGATCTAAACTTTAGATTAGCTGGTGATCATTTGGGTTGCTGGTAAAACGCACATCCTGTATTGGAGTCTGAGTGTATTTTACTGTTTATGTCACAGGAAGTGAATAGTAATTTATGATTTTTCCAGTTCAGTGTGCACGAGTTAGCCATCTAGTCTGACTGTGTTAAGGTTATCACTTTTCCAACTTCTCATTTCCTGAATTTAGATCAAATTCTTTTTGTAGCTGTCTTCAAAGCTTCATCTTAATAAACATCTTCCTGCATCCTGAAACAAATACACTGCATTACAGAGAACCCTGGTGCGCTGTGCTGTGTGCTGTGTGCTGGTGGAAATGTGTTGTTTTTGTCTAAATATCTATGTAACCCTGAGAAGCTGGTGGTAGTGTGGGTGGTGTGGGAGGTGTGGGTCCATGCTGTCTCGTCCCACGGGCTTCTGAGCTGTTTATCCGTGCTTGTTAATAATCCTCGACTGTAGCGGTTTTGATACCAAATAATGATGTTTACGGATTTAGCCGGCGCTTTAAAGCCTGCATATAAACAATGGCTTTAATCCAGACATGTGCAGACTATGTTTAATGTCCTTCCAATGCGGTTCTGTTTTGAATTATCGTAATGCGTGCATCTGGGAAAACACAACGATTTTCAGAGGTACGTAAGCCAAATGCAGAGTGCTGTACGGGTTCTCCCAAGACCTTTCCAGCTGCTAATTTGAAATCAGTTCAACGGGAATGTCATAGCAAGCCAAGTGACACAACAGGAAGAATGATTTAAGCTTTAGGACTCAGAATAGTGTAGACTAGTGTTTCAACAGAGAGAACCAACGACCACACGGCATTGTTCCGTCTTTTATAACGTTCACAACAACTCTTGTGAACTCTCGGATGAGTATCACTGCAGGTTTAATCCACTCCCATGAAGTGCTTAGATTTCAGAGAGAACTAAAGGTCATAGACGAAACAATAGTTTCTGCCATTTCTCGTCTGTTTGGTTGATGAATTGTTGAGAATTGAATGTCATTGAAATCTGAACTGTAATGTAACGTAAACACTTTGAAGCCTTTCACTGAAAAAGGATTGGTAGGGAAACAAAAGAAAGCATTCTTCTATTGCTAATCTAAAGCAGTGGTTACTTTTCAGCCTTGCTGATCAGACTTTAGACTTCCACTCAAGCCTACAGAATGTCAGCGTCAGCAGAGACTCTTACGGGCACTAATTTGAAACACAGTGACTGAAACAATGAATGTTGGAGCGTGTAGATGAGGAAGGCGTGTCGTCTCAACGTTACTGCAGCACCAAATTACCACCATACTATTCACAGGAAGAGAGATCTAAATAAAGGAATAAAAGGATGTCATGCCACTTTTTTTGTCATGTAGGCTGAGTGATTTGAGACAATCATGCTTGCTCAGCTGGGAGAGCAGCATTTGCAGATGGAGAAGAAAAGAGTGCGAGACTGAAGTGGGCTGGTCGCTTTGTGGTTTGAATGCAAGACGGCTGCGGCTCTCAGACACGATGTAGGCTACGAGCTTGTCTTCGTTTTCTTGTGTTTTCTTGTAGTCTTTTTAATAAAGTCTAGTTAATCTTTTGTGCCACATAAGAATGTGGAATTGTAGATTCTTTATAAAGTCTTACAGTTAGATTAGATGGTTTTATTTCCTTCATAACCACAGTGAATATTGTATTATTATTATTATTATTATTATTATTATTATTATTATTATTATTATTATTATTTGTATTACATTTTATTTGTATAGCAATTTTAACAGTGGATATTTTCATGAAGCAGCTTTATAGAGATATATACAAAATATATAAATGTTATTGTCGCTGAAAATGTTAATTAATTAATTTATTAATTGACAGTAAGTGACAGTGAGGCAATATATTTCTTTATTAATACAGGAAATGTTACATAAATGGAACTACTGCATTATAACTGAATACTCCCAATCTCAGTTTGTAAGAATATATTCATCCAAACCATCTTATTGTGCAAAATGTACAAACTATTAAAGTTATGGGCTGGACTCAGTAGTGTAGCTGCTGCTGTGACATTATCTGTTTGAAATCCAGTAAAATTGCTATCAGTTTTAGAGAAGATCATGACATTTTTTTTTAACCCCTGAAATCGCAAATTCAACGAAATCATTGACTTTCTGATTTTGAAAAATCAAAATCGAGGCCAGAATTGAAAAGCTGTTGCGATATATAATCTAAGCCGTAAGTGTTTAGCTGGTCTGCATTCCTGTAGTATGTGTGGTAATGTATAAATACTTGTCAGTGTGGAAAAATGGTCTGAAAGAGGAGCAAAGAGAGAAATCTACTGTATATATGATGTACAGTAACATCAGTGTCTGAACACAGGGGATCGTCTGCAGCATTCACCTCTCTACCACATACTCACAATAGTGTCCTACAGTAACATGTTTCCCTCCGTGTTTTCACAGCAGTTCACACCTCTGTCCCACAGTGTCAGTCAGTCTCATGATATTACTGGTGTGAATCACACAGTCATCTGGATGAGGAAGCAACTCGCCTAGACTAATGTAAGCCTGTACTAATGTAAGCCTTTCAGTATGACCTCCATCACTGAAAAACATCACAGATATATCTGCTCTGCTGGAGTTTATTCCCACTGCTCCGACCACGCTATTCATTTTGTTAAAGAAGCTGCTGATAAATACACTTACCGGGAAGAGATATTTAAATTCTGATGGCACGACAAGAAGACATTTAGTTTGCACCATGATGAAAATCAAAACAGTTTGACAGAAAAGATGACAGAATGAAACCAGGAGCAGAACATTTTTTCGCCATGATGTCCTTCATAGGATTAGATAAGAAATAAAAATCTATATATTTCTTGGGATTCGAAAACAAAATGTGACATTTTGTTACATCCTGAGACATCACGCAGCACGTCTTCCAAAGGAGACTAGATTAAAACGTTTTGAATGAATTATCTGATTAGATGCCGCCATCCAATCCAGTCATAAAAATCCTTTTTTACACAATGCAGTGATATTTGTCTTTATTTCCTCTTAAACCGCAGTTTTTTGCCAGTGATTACAGTTTTAAAACATATTCACGAGCCACATGCTGTAATCTTTTAACTGTTAATCGTTAAAATGTTAAGTAAAAAGATTAATTATGTTGGCTTTGTAGGGCTTTCGAGCCACATGCACCAAATTCGGATATGTTGTAGACCCTGGTTTATTTACCCTGGTCAACAGACCCCTAAGTTTGTTGCTATTACATTTCTAAGCGATCCGAGTACCGGTACTTCCGGTACCGGATCTCAAAGTGGCCTTTTTTCCCTTAGACTCCCATTATAAAATTTGGAGGTTTATAACTCGGCAAGCTTTCAAACTATCTACACCAAACTCTGCCAGCTCCTTTAGGGTGATACTCTGAACAAAGGTTTAAATTGGTGTACCGACTGGCCTTTCGGTTGTGCCACAGCCCCACCCCCAAAATATGCAAAATCAAAAAACTTTTTACAGCATGAACATGTGACATATCAAAACACTCAGAACAATGAGGGGAACTTCCTCACGTGTATTCTGATGACGTCACATGCTCGTCTCCACTTGCCTCCAAATGTTTTGGCACCCTATCTTTCTGTCCACTTGCCTCCAAAAGTAACACTGACCCTTACGTATGTCCACTTGCCTCCAAAAAGCACCGGCCTTTGCGAATACTTGCCTCGTCAAAGCCAACATCAAAGTTTGTCACGACGAACTTTACAAATCTAGTTGATAGTTCAATGTTGTAAAATGTCCATGATCCAAGCTAATTCCTGTTATCACATATGTTAGAACAGCCGTAACAGTTTGCTCAGCTGCTGCTTTTTTATAGTTTATAACTATATAACTTTTATAGTGTATAACAGAACTTTTATAGTTTATAAGTAACTATTTATAGTCAGAGTTTAATTTATAGTTTAATGTTGCAGAATGTCCACGATTCAAGCTAATTCCTGTTTCTCTCTTGAATTTAATAAGAAAAAGTGAGACATGAAAAAACACAAACTTTTCTGTTCGGAAGACTTTCAGATGGTGGAAAAATGATTGACCATGATTGAAAGTCTCTGTAAAGAAACTTTACCATAATTGTTCTATACCAACATGTTTTTAATCTGTTTATTATTAGCCTTATGAAACTCATTAGCACTGCTAGTAAAACTGCATATATCATTTTGTATAGATTATTCACAGCATATGTGCAATATTTTTTAGATTTCTTGTATCCTATGCGTATTTTCAGCCGTCCCGTCCCATTTTTCTCGAGTTTGCTCAACATATTTGCATTAAAGTAAAGAAATCAACATCTTCATTCATACAGCTTGTTCTGCTACGCTACATATTTCTGTCAGCCGGATAATGTAGTTTATTTGCTGACGAAAACACTAAAATAGACACTTAGTCTTTTTTAGTCAAGGTGAAAGTATCAGTTTAAAGATTAAGAAAATTTTCTAGAGACATTTTTGTTGAATGATTTAATAAATGACTTGTATAAATTAAAGAAACTAAGCAAAGCAGTGTGTTAGAGGCTTAGCTTTGGCTTGGCGGTTAGCTCACACTGTGCTACATTCTCTCCTCCTCCTTCCTGCACTTGGGGCAGTGAGAGAAGACTAATCCTCATGAATTATTGATGAAACTATTAGGATATTTTTTCCCCAGTCACTGGTAATGTGTGTTGTAGTGAGATAGTGCTAAGCTTTGGAAATATGCTGTTTTGTAGCTTCAATAATTTTACAATCTTTGAAGACTATCTCAACTTTCAGATTCTCATAAGTTACAGTATACAAGTGAATGATGGCAGTTTTGAATGGACATGGACATGGACATGGACAGAAGCAAATCCAAAACCACTCTGTTCACCATGACCTCACAGGTGAGAAGAGAGTTAAAAAGCTTTTTAAAAGTGCCCTGTTTTTAACAACGTCATCCGTTTAACATGTTGCTAACACTACAGTTGTCTAACATTTAAGAAAACCTTGTGTGATGCTCTGGTGCCTAAACCTACATACATGTGGCACTGACACTCTGAGATGCAGCGTGTGTTGATACTTTGTGTATAAGTTTCTGACCACAAGATTCAGAATCCCAGTACAATGGGATTAGATCTCTAATCAGAAAATAAAATAAACAGACAGAAAACCCTTTAAAGCGTTTAAGTGTGAAAACAATATAATACTCTTGGGAGTTTGCTTACAGGTTTTGGGAAAGTCTGTGATATAGATAGATATATATAGATAGATATTTGGATAAACCTGGGCCTATACTGCCTTAAGACATTCATAGACTACCTACTGTACTACCTACAGTCTGGTTAAAATGAGCATGGACTACTTTCACATGCAATAGGATGATATTCTGTGAATTCCTCTCGTGTCTGTAATCGAGTCCAGGCTACTTTGTTGGAAGAGAAGCTCAGATAATGGTTTATCACACCATGACACTGCAGTTAGTCGGCCTTTCCAGCTGCGCCACAGACACCGTAGTATGCTGCAGAGAATTGTTCTGTCACTTGTCTTGTTTTCTGTCCACATCAGACTGATGGTTATGCTGCCTTCAGAAATACTTTGACAATTCCGTAATGACAGGTAAAGGAAGGAGGAAACGTACCCGACTCTGACAGAGTAATGAGAATCAAATCCGGCTCTGTTGCAGTGAGATAAAATAGCTGGGGGTGGACTTCAGATGCAATAACACATCACCACCTCTGTTTTCCATTCATGATGTACATGTGGAGTCGGCGGAATCATACCATCATTCTTCTTGGAGAGCAGATTAATGATATCAGGAACTGGGAGGACAAGACAGACCTGTTCACTCAGACCTGCTGGAAACTATTGTAGCTTCATGCCCGTTCACACTTAATGGCTGTGCTGTGCTTTGCAGTTGTACACTGGTGCAGGAATATGGATGATGAAGAGGACATGTTTAACACCTTGAACACTACAAAGACCTCGACAACTCCACTCATCCACTACACAGTGTACAGCTCAGCAGTATTATCACTGGTTTATTATTCCAGTGTATTAGAATTAGTGAGTCAGTGAATACTGAAATTTGAATTTCACACTGCACGTTTAATACTGGAATATATAAGTTGTGAATACATGAGTTGGAATATAGCAGTCGGATATAGTCAGTTGGAGTTATCAGTGAAAACTATACTAACCAGTTGAATGGGAAGATGTTCCTCTTGGGGGATGCTCCCTTTGTTTCCTCACACCTTGGGGTTAGAGGGTTGATTGATTCCAACCACCAACCTTGTGTTCATGGAGTTTGCATGTTCTCCCTGTTTTTTCTGGGGTTCCTCATTTACATGTAAATTATTTAGCAGACGCCCTTATCCAGAGCGACTTACATTTTTGTCTCATTTTTATAGAACTGAGCAATTGAGGGTTAAGGGCCTTGCTCAGGGGCCCAGCAGTGGCAGCTTGGTGGATGTAGGAATCAAACTCACAAGCTTCCGAATGGTAGCCCAACACCTTAACCACTATGCTACCACATCCCTCCTCAGGGGTACTTCGGTTTCTTCCGCCGGTCCAAAAACATGCAAACTGTAAGGTGATTAGAATTTCTAAAATTGTCCGTAGTGTGTAAATATTTGTGCGATTTTGGTGTTGGGTTGGTTTAGCACACTGTCTAGGTTTTCCCCTGCCTTGAGAACCTCTGGGAGATTCCTTTGTGCATATATTTGCAGTACATTTTTGTGTATATTTGTAAACTTACGGTTATAATAACTTCCACTCTTCTGGGTAGGCTTTTTACTAGAATTTAGGCTTTAAACATGATTTTTTTTTAACTAACATCAATGTCAAAAATGCACCAGTGAGGTCACTAAACCGTCCTTACAGAGTATTTGTACATGTATTTATATTTCAGGCATTTGATAGACACCCTCATTCAGAGCACCTAACATTTTATCTTTGTATTCAGTTGAGGGATAAGGACACTGATCAGGGGTCCAGCAGTGGCAGCTTGGTGGACCTGGGATTTAAACCTACAACCTTCCAGATCATAGTCCAACACCTTAATCACTAGGCTACCACATCCCCACTGTGTAGAATTGCATTGTCATGCTGGAGCAGGTCTGTGCTCCTTAATTCCAGTGAAGGGAAAAGTCCCGCTACAGCATACAAAGACATTTTATACAGTTGTGTGCTTCCAACTTTGTGGCAACATTTCAAGGTCGAACCAAATATGTGTGATGTGATGATCGGGTGTTCATATAATATTGGCCATGTAGTGTAGTAACATACGTTAAGTATATTCGTTAGGGACCATGCCCCAGAGTCTATGAATTAAATAAGCTGATGTTGGTTATGATTTGTGTTTACTTGTCTCAGGTTTGCTGCATGCATGCACAGGCACAGTAATACCTGTGTTTAACATTTATATTCCCATAATGTATTTTTAATTCTGATGGTAATGGAGATAATGGCAGATGAAAATTATATCCACAGTGTTGCAAACACTAAGGTGTGGCTTTACTATTTAGGTTTATTACATAGTGCGCATTATGCTGTTTGGGATGCAGGTTTGAAGTCTCTATGTGTGCGTATCGACTCACCGCTCACTGCTGAAGAAATGTTCATTACCAGGTAGGTTGGGAGAGCAACAGGAGATGACACTCCTTAAATTGAGGATCTTTAATGTAACTGACTACTCGACCTGTTTATTTGTTCTTATATATTTTTTATATGTACATACAGTATTTATTCACTTTGCCACTACATTGTTTGATACACATAGATTTAGAGACCATACCACATCTCTGCTGTGCTTGTGGATGAGAACGCCTCGCTCTCTGCACATCACTCTCTCACTTCTTTACTCGCAGTTTTCCTCAGAGAACACAGCCTGTGTTTCCGTAGAGACAGCGCAGTCGGTGTGGAGACAACGGTGACTGATGGTTTGCTTCCAAACGGGCGTGGCTCTTGTTCCCTGATGGGGGTCATGTAACACACAAACAGATATGCTCATGATGGTCCGGTCGCAGAGGAGGAGAAAAATCAATGCAGCAGACAAAAGGATGGAAATAATGCGCTGCTGCGTGTGTGCTTGTGGTCGTGTGTATTGGGTGGTGAGTTAGACTAAGGGTATGTGCTATTATTTTAAGCAAAGTTCACTTGCTGCTCACACTGGTCTTACTCTTGACTTTTGAAAAATCGTGTGTGTGTGTATGTGTGTGTGTGTGTGTGTGTGTGTGCTATTAAGCTCAGTTAAACACTAGAGCAGACTAGATTACTGCAGTCAGCTTTTCTATTCTTACACACATTAAACACTACTGGGGTGGAAGTGTGTGAGGCATGGATAGATAGAGATGGGGGAGAGAGAAGGAGAGAGAGAGAGAGAGAGAGAGAGAGAGAGAGAGAGATGCTACAGAGTTGGTAAAGCCTGACCACAGTCAACTGCACTTAGATAAATCAATAAAATGTGCTGCCTCAGCTTCTCTCTCATCTTACAGAAGCGAGTGCTTGTCATGCCTCTTTATTTCATTTGAATACTTTGAGCTTTCAAGTTTCAGTTCAGCTCTCATTGCAGTAAAGATAACCGAGCATCCCTTTTATCTGTCTCTGCTGCCAGTTCGTATCGGCCATTCTTCTAATTATCTCAGTAACTCTCCAGTGCTTTTATTTCAGTGTAATTGTTCCATTTACTTCCAACAAGCTTTAGGTTGGCTCTGAGAGAAATGACAAAACTAGATAGTGACTCAGAAGGAGCCAGCTGGTGAGTGACGACTTGCTGTTTGCGTCCTAATGCGTTCATCTCCAAACCTCCAGCTTGTCTCAGTAAGTCTCTGGAGCTTAAGGGGTCGATGCTACATTTAACAGCGGTGGTTAATGGCTCATATGAGAGACGATACTCAGGGCTTTAAGAATTTTTCATAACTATTTCTGTCTTTACCTAGCTTACTAGAAGAGTTAGTTACTCAAAACCCAAGTGCTTGTTCATAATCATCTAAAATTGGAAGCCATTCTTTTCAACCACTAAATTCTGTGTCCATCCATCCATCCATTTTCAACCGCTTATCCGGGGCCGGGTCGCGGGGGCAGCAGTCTAAGCAGGGACGCCCAGACTTCCTTCTCCCCAGACACTTCCTCCAGCTCTTCCGGGGGAATACCGAGGCGTTCCCAGGCCAGCCGAGAGACATAGTCCCTCCAGCGTGTCCTAGGTCTTCCCCGGGGCCTCCTCCCGGTTGGACATGCCCGGAACACCTCCCCAGGGAGACGTCCAGGAGGCATCCGAAACAGATGCCCGAGCCACCTTAGCTGACTCCTCTCGATGTGGAGGAGCAGCGGCTCTACTCTGAGCTCCTCCCGGGTGACCGAGCTCCTCACCTTGTCTCTAAGGGAGCGCCCAGCCACCTTGCGGAGGAAACTCATTTCGGCCGCCTGTATCCGGGATCTTGTCCTTTCGGTCATGACCCAAAGCTCATGACCATAGGTGAGGGTAGGAACGTAGATCGACTGGTAAATAGAGAGCTTCGCCTTGCGGCTCAGCTCCTTCTTCACCACAACAGACCGGTACATCGACCGCATCACTGCAGAAGATGCACCGATCCGCCTGTCGATCTCCCGCCCCATCCTTCCCTCACTCGTGAACAAGACCCCAAGATACTTAAACTCCTCCACCTGAGGCAGGAGCTCCCCACCAACCTGAAGGGGGCAAGCCACCCTTTTCCGGTTGAGAACCATGGCCTCGGACTTGGAGGTGCTGATTCTCATCCCCGCCGCTTCACACTCGGCTGCAAACCGTCCCGGTTTGCTTCGAGGTTCTCCTCAACCCCACCGACATGTCTTCCATTGAGGAAGCAGAGGCCGAGGGCTCAGTTGTGGACTCGTCGATCCCCCAAGCTGAGGTCACTGAGGTAGTTGAGAAGCTCCTGGTTGGCTCGGGGGACTCCGGAGGCAGCTGATAGGTACCGGAGGGCCAAGCGAGCTTCAGCCCGGGTGGTTGCGGAGGCAAAAACTCGGGTCTGGGAGGAGTTTGGTGAGGCCATGGAGAAGGACTAAATTCTGTGTAACAGAGTTAAAAAGGACCTGCCTAAGTTTATATCAAACTACATCAGACAGGACATAAAATAAATCATTTGTTTATATCCTCCGGCAGAACGAAACGCCAGTGTACTGGTAAAAAGAGTTAAAAGTCCTTTTATATCATTTACTAATGCAGTGAATAGATCATTCATTTTCTACCACTTATCCGAACTACCTCGAACTATCTCAGGCGTCATCGGGCATCAAGGCAGGATACACCCTGGACGGAGTGCCAACCCATCGCAGGGCACACACACTCTCTCATTCACTCACGCAATCACACACTACGGACAATTTTCCAGAGATGCCAATCAACCTACCATGCATGTCTTTGTACCGGGGGAGGAAACCGGAGTACCCGGAGGAAACCCCCGAGGCACGGGGAGAACATGCAAACTCCACACACACAAGGCGGAGGAGGGAATCGAACCCCCAACCCTGGAGGTGTGAGGCGAACGTGCTAACCACTAAGCCACCGTGCCCCCATGAATAGATCATATAATATAGAATTCTAATGTAGAATTTATGCTTAAATCAGGCCTTAGTGCTGAAATTTGTCCTAAAGCATCAGTGCACGGAAGCATCGTTTTATTCTATGACCTCTGTACTAATAAGTCAATGCAACAATATTTTACATTTTCAAACATTACATTTTCTGCAATCATTGAAAAATTAATTAATGAAAGAAACAAACAGTCCTTTTTAGACAGAAACATAATGAGCCCTGCTGAGTTTTGTATGGAAAATAAGAATTCACAAGAAAAGTCTCTCTTATTACCTATAATACAAATGGTCCCATCAACTTTTAACTTGGTTAGACAGTTTTTAGATGGGGATTGCAATAGCTACAATCGTTAGAATTAGTGCTTAGCCATTTTTTAGTTTAATTAACCATACAAAATGTCAAGAATGCTTGCATAGATGAAGTTGAGATAAAGTTGACCTTTCTGCTCTGTGGATTCGTATCATGTCTGATCCTGAGCTCTGACCCAAACTACCTAACAATCTGGCATATGAAAAGAAAAGATCTTATGGCTGTAATGTACATTATACTGTATGTGATAAATAAACGCTTCCTCTAATTCCACTTCTTGCATGTGCGTTATGGCGAACATCAGCCAACATTATATTGGACACAAATTAGGTGAAAAGGAAACACATATTATAAAATACAACAACTTTATTACCCATAATATTAAAGGTACCGACACCACATTGTCACTTCATAATCATCCTGATAGATCCCAAGCAAATCTATTGTCAAATATTAGCAATTATCTAAAGCTTACCATCTCTTGTTTTAGAAGACGAAGCATTGGAATGATGCGGTTGTTTTTTTCTCCTTTTCCTGTTAGTATCTTGATGGCAAAGTTAGAACTTGGTTTGCGTCATTAGATAATGCGTCAGTTCTAATGAGCTGATATATATCTCAAGTGTTAGACACGTGAATCCTGTCATTTTTTTATCACTATGCATCTTCTGACCATTCTCACCTATGTTTCGGTGACACACTGTATCTGGGCTGCTCTGACAGTTACATTTGTTATATGAACCTGAGTGCTGTGGCAGTTCTTCAGTAACTAATGGCCATAATGGAGCAAACACGGAGCACCCTGAGTGTATTTTCTCCATAATGGAAGTTTCTGTTTCGCTGCAGCGTCACTGAGAAATTAGGTTATGGAATAGTGATATCACATGACTGCCAGTCAGCACTGGGGACAGTGAGATACTGATGCCACTTAAAGGATCTTATGACATTTTCTGCAACACTGTTATTTGAAAAGAGAAACACCGACTTACCAAGCATGTAAACACGAATCTGTAGCTGTAAGATTTCTTGATCGTTTAACATTTCTGCTATTATTCTGGGGTAGAGTCATTAGTCTTTTTGCCTCATTTTAAATGTGTATAGATCTGAAACATTGCACCTACTCTATTCTCACTTCCTCTTGCCCGTGGTTTAGAACGTTGACTAATAGATACCCCAGGCCTCGAATTTTTGAACTTAATGAGCAAGCGGTAATGGAGCCTGTGGGGGTTGAGCACATTGGGTTTAAGATTAATTGTCTGCAGTGTGCACCGGGTAGCCTTCTGTCCAAACACTGCAAAGCTGCTGCAGTGATGCAGGTACTTGCCTGAGAGAGGGTGGGGTGGGGTGGGGTGGGGGGGAAAGAGACAGAGAGAGGGGGGGAGAGAGGGGGAAGGGGAGAGAGAGAGAGACAGAGACAGAGAGAGAGAAAGAGAGAGAGAGAGAGAGATGAATGTAAGTGTGGTGAGGTTAAGACAGAAAGATTTTCTTTGATAAAATAAATACCAAAGAAGATGAGTAATGATGAATAATCTTGTCACTCAGTTGCAGGACACATTCACCTAGACCATGAGCTTGTTATTTTATTTATTATCTTTATGTTATTTTATTATTGTGTGTGTGTGTGTGTGTGTGTGTGTGTGTGTGTGTGTGTGTGTGTGTGTGTGTGTGTGTGTGTGTGTGTGTGTGTGTGTGTGTGCTGCTGTGATGGATGTATTCCTGCCTCACTGTTCCCAGGATAAGCTCTGGGTCCACCATGAGCCCAACTATAAGAGTTAACTGAATAAGAAAAAAGTTTTGTCCATTAGAAAGAACATCAACCCTTTTTTCTAAGAATGCTTTTTAACCCAATCCCAGACAATCCAAACACGCATGCAGTGTCATGTCTTCGTGTTCAGTTTTATGACTTCATTGCGCTACACAACACAGTGTAAGGTGTTGGACAACTGCTTAGAAGATTGTGAGTTCAAACGCCAGGTCTGCTAAGCTGGCACATCTGGGCCCCTGAACAAGGCCCCTAATAGATGTATGTTGCTCTGTATAAGGGCATCTCTTAAATGCTGTAAGATTATTTACACTCACCATATTTAGTCAGAAGTTTCGGTCGATTAAAAAAAAGCACGCATTTTACAGAATACATCATTGCTGTAGTTTAAAAAAACTGCTTCAGTGAATGAAAGCAGCCTGCTGTTTTTTTATTAGTTTCTGACTGCTTCCATTATGTACAGTGTACTGAGCACAGGTTATACACTGGATATTCATACATCTTCAGTTCTGATCTGGAGACTTTCCCAGGAACACTAGGAGTGAGATGGGACTCCATGCCGACTTGGGAGGTGGGAGGAGAACCAGAGGCTCCAGAGGAAGCCCACACAGATATTGGGAAAGCATGTGAGACTCCACATGGAGAGTAACTCGAGCTCAGGGACGACGCTTTGTCCCACATGTGATGCAGCGCTACTCAGAATGCTAAATGTAAATGAAAATATATCTCAGCAAGTGAAAATATTGATTACATTTTTATAAAGTCTTCACCGTTTTAGGCTTCGATCCACCAAGCTGACTGTTTGCTGTCAGATTCTGTAGATGTCATCTGGTGTTTGATCATCTGACACTAACTGGTCTTTATAAACACAGTAAAGATGCAGAATTGGAGTCATGGTGTGACAGGAGAAATCATCAGGCCAATTATTATTTCACAAACTCAGATTGGGTGTAGATTAAAATGAGTTTTGGTTGAGTTTTTAGCAGTCGTTAAGTCGTTAAGCACACACGCACACATACATACACACACACACACACACATGCAGACACACACTCACACACGTGCACACACACACCTACATACACACACACACACACACACTCACACACGCACACACACACACACATACACGCACACATGCACACACACACTCACACACATGCACACACACACTCACATGCACACACACTCACACACTCACATACACACACACACATACACACACTGTGTGAACTACACTAATCACTCACTCAATCAGTGTTTTTGCACACCACATTTCTAAACACCTCATCAAACTGCTGCTACTAAGTACATTTGAATATGTTTACATTGCTCTAGTAGCACAATATACTTTATAATATACATAATGCACACTGGTCAGTGCTATTTTGTGTATTTGTCTTGTAGTGTTTTGTATTGTCTGCCTGCACTGTATTTTATCTCGCACTGTTGCACTAGGTTGCACACGTCACACTTTATGTGGCTAGGACTTAAGTCCTTAGCTCTGTGTTGTTTTAAGTTCTGTAGCACCACGGTCCTGGAGAAAGCTATGTATGGTTAAAATGACAATAAAAACTTCTTGACTTGACTTGACATATGTTTTAGCCTCGTATGTGAGTTCAGTGTGCATGCAACCCCAAATACATGTCATGTTTGATTCCCATTTTTCCACTGGCATTTGGGTCAGGTCAGGGTCAGATCGGTTTTTGACAGTCAGTCAAACTGCACTATGGTCCATGGAACCAGAGCATTTCACTGAGACACAATTCAAATCAAATCAGCTGCTTTCGTCATGCCAAAAAACCTTCACCATGATGGAAAATGCATCAGATTTCCATTTGAAATTGACTCAATGCTGTGTGTGTGTATATATATGAAAGCAACCTTAGGTAGACGTTTGTCCATAAGATTCTTTTTTTTTTCTTTTGATTTTGTGAGTTATTTCCTTTCAGCCAGAACAGAATGTACGTGCGTGCCAGCCGTCAGCTGTCATTGCTGTGATGTGTTTGAGTGTGATATTTGTATTGAAAACAGAAGACAGCAGAAGGCTTTGGTGGCTGTAATTTCCTGAATGCATGTCTCTGTTCTTTCATTTTATTTAGTGTTGGATTTTGTTGTTGGGTTGTTGATGGGTGCTGCATCTTTGCAGTAGTTTTAGGTATCAGTGAGATGCAAACAGAAGATAATGAAGTGTTAAACAATGCCTCTCTTTGCCTAAGACTACTTGTAAGAAAGAAGAGGCATTTCTCTACGTGCTTATGTGCCCGGTTGTTAGTTATACACAAAATCTTTTTACTTATAGTGAAAATGGCAGATATAAACACTCATCTAAATCAATGAGTCGAACCCGAGAGATGAAATAAATGAAAGGAGTACAACGTATTGTATTGTATGTCTTTCCTTCATCTGTGAACCATTATGCTGAACGAAGCGAAACCCTGATACAAGATAAGATCTCAGTCTCAGGTGAGATGTACACACACGATGGCCACCATGAATTCTTCCAGCACACTAGTCTTGGATGTACACTTTATCTCTGTCTTTCTTATTGCTCCGTATCTTTCCGCCTCTTTATTTCCTGCTCTCTGTTCATTCTCTCCACACCATGCCGATCATTTTTACTCGTAAGGTCACGTGACCTCACCTCTTTTACATTTGGTTTTTTTCCATGCAGTCACACTTCATCTCATGTCCGGACGCCGATAAGACGTCATGTCATAGACGTATTCGCAGCAGGAGACGAGGAAGCTGTGTAGAATATGCTCTGTTGTCTCGAGGTCAGCGTAGAGCACTTCCTTATCTCCGTCGATCCTATCTGAATTTAGATAAACTCTAATGAGCGTGCAATGGCCCTGGGAATTGATTAATCATAGGAGCAGGAGCACTACTCCTGTTTATTGATTGATAGAGGAAATAATTGAGAAATTACCATCTCATTTCATTCCTTGTTCCAAATGTGTGCAGAAAAAAAAAAAAAAAGAGTGACCTTGTCCAGCGCTGCCATCTGGGAGCCTATCATCCTACCAGTGTGATTAGTCTGCAGTTTGATCATTTTACATTCCCTTCTGCTTTTATTCTGCATTCATTAAACATGCTCTTTTTTGTCATGTGTAAAGGTTCATTATCGTGTAGAACACTTTGAGGCCATTGCTACAAAGTAAGCCTCAGATCACATATGACCAGCTATCAACATCTTAGATGCAAAGTAGTAGTGATAAAAGACAGCTTTAGTGTCTCTCTGTCTGTACTGTAAAATTTAGACAGACACACAGTTTTATAATGAATCATACAATAAAATGCATAATAATTGACATACCCTGATGTTTCTATTGCTGTTGTTGTATGAAGTCTTTAAACCAAATCTGAGAGCAGATACAGACCTGAAGCAACAGATGGGTGTCGGTTGTCAGGTTGGATTTGGCGAATTTTCCTAGTCTAATTCACTTATGTATATTAAGCTGTGAACTCTGACTCATGCAACATGTGAACATCAGAGACGGCCAAATGAAAGCAATGATGCATCAATTAATATGTTTATTTCTTTACTTAAGGCTTTAGGACTGCAATATTAACTTTATCAAATATGTACAATATTAATTGTATTAAAACATGCTTCCATTGCATCTCTGATGTTTAGTTATTATCTCATATGTTGGTCACAGAAGCTGGCAAAATGCTGGCATTATCCACTCGGGATATACAGTATAATCGATCTGCATGCTTGATTTGGAGCAGGTTTTCAGGTACTCAGCGCTAAGAGTAATCCCAACAGCGCAAGGGTTTGGGTCCCTGCATAGGAATTGAGCCTGGGCCATTGCAGCGAGAGCACAGGATCCTGCCACTAGACCCCATATGTGTGTGTATACATACACAGTATATATATATATATATATATATATATATATATATATATATATATATATATATATATATATATATATATATATATATATATGAGACATTATATGACAGTGTAAATTACTACATACTACGGCTGCATTTGTTCCATTTAAAGATGTCATTCCTGTTAATAATATCATTTTCATTCATTTTCTACCGCTTATCCGAACTACCTCGGGTCACGGGGAGCCTGTGCCTATCTCAGGCGTCATCGGGCATCAAGGCAGGATACACCCTGGACAGAGTGTCAACCCATCGCAGGGCACACACACACACACTCTCATTCACTCACGCAATCACACACTACGGACAATTTTCCAGAGATTTTCCAATCAACCTACCATGCATGTCTTTGGACCGGGGGAGGAAACCGGAGTACCCGGATGAAACCCCAGAGGCACGGGGAGAACATGCAAACTCCACACACACAAGGCGGAGGCGGGAATCGAACGCCCAACCCTGGAGGTGTGAGACGAACGTGCTAACCACTAAGCCACCGTGCCCCCCATTAATGATAATCATAAGAAATTGAGCAGAATATGGTGCTACTAAACCCCGAAATGTGGTTAAACACACTTCAGGACATGCAGCAAAGCAGAAAGCATTAATAGCTGATCTCAACTCTAAAATCCCTTCCTCCACTTTATCTGCTCAAGCAGTATGATTAGATCATTGTTCTCAGGGGATCATTGACCGCTGTCTAGACACATCATCTCCTTCCAGAAAAGGTAAAAGACCTCTAGAGAGTTGCTGTAGAACCGACAGGTGAAGAAAGGCATCTGAGGTTACACTGGGATGGGACTCACCTCGTATCAGCTTAAGGATGCAAAACGAGAGCTTTTGAGAGAATTGACTTTTTTTCGGGACAGGGATAAAAATGGAAGGAAAAATTCAGATATATGACAATGTCAAAATAATCACAGAACACAAAGAATGGATTAACACGTGCAACATTGCGTTTTGATTCATAGGAGATAAACCACATTTCTACATTAGGACTTCCTGAACCTTTTGGACCTTAAATGGAGATCATGATTTTTTTTTTGTGACAGTCAACCCCTTTTTATGGAATATTTATAGATATTAAAAATGATATTCATGTCACTTCTTTAATATAATGGATGGTAAATTTGGACGTTTTTATTGTGTTATGCAGCAGGTCAGGTCAAGTGATCCCACGTGAGGTCACAACCAGAACACCTGACCATTGCTTCCATGTGTGCTTATTGAACAACTCAACTTAGCTGTTTTAATAACCTCCACTCTTCTGAAAAGGATTTCCACCAGATTCTGGAGCATTTTTGTTCATTCAGCCACAAGAGCATTACTGAAGTCGGTACAGATGTTGGGTGAAGAATTCGGTCATTATTCCAGTTCATTCCAAAGATGTTCAGTGGAGTTGAGTCAGTCATCACTCATCCACTTCAGCCTTAGCAACTCATATCGTTATGGAGCTCGCTTTGCCATGAAGAATGGATTCGGGCCTCAAAAGGGAAAGTTTCTACAGCATACTATAGAACATTTATGACATTCTATACACTTGTGTGCTTCCAACTTTGTAGCATTAGTTTGGAGAAAAACAACATAGAGGTGTGACGGACAGATGTCAAGAAATCTGCATAAAATACCAGTTGTTCTAGCTCCTTAAGAACCCAAACCCCTCTTCTTCTGTGCTGCTGCTGGTCCCCGTTCTGTTAACGGCTGTGATGAATAATCTTGTTTAGACTTTAAGTGAAAGTGACGAAAGTGACGTGACATACGGCTAAGTATGGTGACCCATACTCAGAATTTGTTCTCTGCGTTTAACCCATCCAAAGTGCACACACACACAGTGAACACACACCCGGAGCAGTGGGCAGCCATTTTTATGCTGCGGCGCCCGGGGAGCAGTTGGGGGGGTTCGGTGCCTTGCTCAAGGGCACCTCAGTCGTGGCCGGCCCGAGACCCGAACCCACAACCTTAGGGTTAGGAGTCAGACTCTCTACCTGCCAAAGAGAACACCAGAGTGATATGCTGGACACGCTGTGGATCTGAATGATGCTGTCTGCACCCCGATATCTCTGAACTGCGTCTGCTAACACAAGGGCGTCGATCAGAATTTCTGCAGGAGGTACACATGGTATAATTACAGCTTTGCTTAATCAGACCACAGTATGAGGTGGAAATCCCCTAAATTAAAGGTTAAGCTTATGGCCTATGTCTAATTAAACAAGCTTTTATGTATTTTTGGCCTTTTGGCTCCACCTTCTTCCGTTGCACTATATACAGGAGTCATGTCTTATTCATAAGCATATATATGCCAAGAGAACAGGGAATCATTTCATTAGAATTAGACAAAGTCTGTTTTGTAATATAAAAGAGTTTATTATATTATGAGTTTATCATATAGTAGTGGCTCAAGCAGTTAAGGCTCTGGGTTGTTGATTGATTGGAGGATCAGGATTCAACTCCAGCATCGTCAAGCTGCCACTATTGGGCCCTTGAGCAAGGCCCTTAACCCTCTTTGCTCTAGAAGTGCTGTATCATGGCTGACCATGCGCTGTGACCCAAACTTCCAAATTTCGGGATATGCAAAGAAAGAATTTCACTGTGCTGTACTGTATATGTGACAATATAAAGGCTTCTGTTATGTTTTTGATGTCAGTTATTTCTTTTCTGTTCATAGCCTGTAGCACTTAACAATGCTGTTAGAGTGTAATATAATACGACTTTTTTGTAGTTCTGTATCTAAAGCATTTGTGTATTTGTGGATTCTGAAACTCGCAGTACTCTAGCTTTTTTTTTTTTCTTTTTCTAAAAAAAACTAGAACCGCTATGAGTTCCAGGCACGAAATGGAGTGACTGTAGTGTGCATAGGATCCTCTGTTCTGAATAACTCTCTGATTGCTCATGCACATGCTCTCTGCAAGACATTCAGGGCTCACTTACAACGTGACCTAATTTTCTGCAACCCGCCCGCGAGTTCTCGTGCTGCTGGCGGTTTTGAAGTCGTCTCTTTATAAGAGCATTTTCAAAGTCCTGCCTGCCATTCATGCGAAACTATGTCAGACGGTTCAGGGGCGTTCCTCTTAGCTCTGTTGTTTTGTCATTACAGAGAACAGTGAAAGAAATGGTGAGCTAAAGAGTAAAAAAAAAAAAACTAGATGAAACGTACAAGAAGTCTTGGAATGTGTAAAAGAATGACATCTACAGAGCTGGAAAGGGTTTGGGTTTTTCTTTATGTGTGGTATCTGAAAAGGGGCCAAATGTGTGTACGTTCCAAAGGCTTTAGCACTGCGCATCTAAAGGAATGGGCTAGGTTTCAGTGGTTAACCTAAGATTGAAGAGTGCTACATAAGCAATGGCTAGCCAGCACAAAGAAACAAAGAAATAAAAAATACTCTTCTCTCTCAGCTTTTAAGGTTGTGTTTACCTTTGAAAAAAATTTCTAGTTCCCCGTCATCACAGATAGCACTCTTTAGTGCAGTGTTTGCTGGTTCTAAAAATCCAGTTGTACAGTATGAAGTTTGTGAGCTCTTTGTATTTGCCTGGACTTTTGCTTTAATGTGTTCTTTTCTTCATCTTTCTTCAAGTTATAACAATAGACAGACAATCTTTCTACAGTTGTCCTTTGTTTCATGCTTTATGTGAATTTATTAATTAATCATTTACAGTACAGGATAAAGATAAACAAAAAAATGCTAAAGAATGTCTAAAGTTTGAACAACATCCTCTTGGATAATGTTCTGTGAACGGATTGAGATCGAATATTTTTGCTCAGTTTTGGAAATACGTAACTTGTACACACCAATGCTAAAATGTCAGCCAAGCTGAAACGCATTTTATTGAGCGAAATGTGTTTCTCGTGCTCCTATGAGAAAATGACAGTAAAGGTTGACCCGTTTGAAGGATTCTGAAGGCAGGAAGATCTTCATGACCTTCATCCTGAGCAGAGAGTCTCAGTAAAGGAAGTGTACGAGCGCACTTTCTAATCTCATATGCTTCATGTGAGTTCCTTGGGGAAGAGTTGAATGTCAATCACACATGCAGCCAGTCGAGGAAGAGGATGTACAGTGATGTGCTTTACAGCACAACAGAATAAGTACCTTGATGTAGCTGACTTTTTGGTTTGAACCTTCCCGGGTCAGTGTGGTGGTGTAGCAGGTAGTGTATACAGTATGTGTGGAGATGTGTATATTCTCTGTGTCCCTGATGTGGGCTTCCTCCTGTTCCTCTTAACGTATCCTTCCACTTTCAGCAGTGACTATAGCTACTCTAAATGTGTATAAATAGTGTCTTACGATGACATCCGAGGTATATTCTTGCCTCATGCCCAGTGGATAGGCTCCAGCTCCACCATGACCCTGTATAGGACAAAGCAGTTTAGGACAAAGCAGTTTCTAAAGATGAATGAATAAAGAAATTTTTTTCACAATATGCTTTAAAGGACAGCCTCATTTATCTTGCTTGGTGCATCTAACTCATTTCGCCTTGGCTTTAGAAGTAGATGAATGAAAAGCTGTTGTGCTTCTTGAAGCTGGATTACAAAGCCACTTTAAAACGAGTCACGAAAGAATGCATTCTTTGACAGCAGCTACAGGGACACGACTCACTGTAATAGAATGTCCCAATGTTAGCTTTCCCTGTGGCCTTGTTATTCTTGAATAATAAAACAGAGCTGCACATTATAGCTTTATTGAATGTTGGTCATCGAGGCGTAACTGTATTGTACTGTTTGTTTGCGGGCATCATGGCAAGTCTCTGTCTACTGTGATTAGGGTTTCTGTATGTAGGTGGCTTGATAAATTTATAACACAGGAAAGAAATTAATTAATTAATTCATTAATAACACATTACAGGCTAATATTTATTTGTGTGGCATCTAGGGCAGTGCTTAATCAGCCTAGAGGACAATTACTGTATACATAATGAATTAGGAACTCTGCTCATTTTGTTGTGACAAACTGTAGCAACAAAATAGCTTCAAAGTATAAATTAAAAAAGTCACACCAATAATTAACTTTTAATTTGTTTTGCCTGTACAAAAGCTTTATAACGGTAAGCTTTATATCTACTATAGTATACTATCTAGTATAACAGCAGCAGTATACAGTACGATTAGGGGAAATCTCTCGCTAGTACGGATGCCTCGTTCATATATTTATCTAAAACTTAGCTCCTATAAAATATTCAACTGTAAGAGAAATATTGTTTCAATCTATAATTCGAAAGCGGCATGCAACAGCAAGCACTCCACTGACTTCTCTACCTCCGAGCTACAGACATGCAGAAAACCACTGATAAGTAAAGCTCAGAAATGTACAAAGTGTCGAGCTGTTTTATTTCATAAATCTGCAACAATTCCAGCTGTATTACGCTACTGAGATTGAAGTGAAAGTGACGTGACATACAGCTAAGTATGGTGACCCATACTCAGAATTCGTTCTCTGCATTTAACCCATCCAAAGTGCACACACACAGCAGTGAACACACACATCGTGAACACACGCCCAGTGTGGGCAGCCATTTATGCTGCGGCGCCCGGGGAGCAGTTGGGGGGGTTCGGTGCCTTGCTCAAGGGCACCTCAGTTGTGGTATTGCCGGCCCAAAACCCGAACCCACAACCTTAGGGTTAGGAGTCAAACTCTCTAACCATTAGGCCTTGACTTCCATGACTTGTTGGTTGGGTTTGAGTTTAAAACCCAGTGCTGAAGAAACTGCTGCTGAATCTGAGAGATGTAAACACTGTCACTTCTTCTCTGTTTTATTCTTTCCTATAGACTGTGGACTTGGAAGAAACTGAAAGAAAAAGTTGAACCTTCAGGCATTTAATAGAAATCATTAGTGATGTTATCAAGTCAAGCCAATACTCAATGGATTGAAAAATACCACCAGCTGGGCAGCTGCTGCCAGATGACATTGTTCCTAGCAAGAACCGTCATGAACGCTGTACATTTGGAGCTTCTGATCAGGGTTTCATTAAAGTGTTTCCAGTTTATTACAAAATATATTAGGATTGTGTATCAATGAACCAATGAATCAGTGGGAATTTCAAGCCATTGAAGAAGACGGTCAAGCTGCTGATCCCACCGTAGCTGTGTAGACACGATGCTGCCTGTAATTCACATTCAAAACTGTCCTTATGTAAGATTAAGATTTTATACATAGCACCAGGGTGGATAAATGAAATCACTATTAACTTCCAGTGTGTTGCCCAGTCTCATGTTTTGGTTGCCTGGAAACTGACTGACTTAAAATTCATAGCTAACATACTTTAGTAACTTGCAGGAAGTTACTTCATGAAATACAGCCAAAGAGAAACAAATGAGATTAGGAATGCTTGGTGATTGGATGAGAGTCGTCACGTTCTTTATCGTTTCCTGATGTACTTTTGATGTTTGTGACCTTGGTAATAGTGAGCTGTGCTGTTCTCCCATCAACGTTGTTTAAGTCTTTAGCCCAGACACAAACAAGCGATGTGCCCAACCCCTGCTGTAATAGAAACAATTTTATCAGCATGGAAATTATTTTTCTTTTTCATATCCTAGCTTGAAAACGATGCACAGTGCTCTCTGCAGTGTTCTGAACGGTCTGAGAGATGAACATGTTTTTTGATGTGCTCTTGATTTTGTCTGTGTGTGTTAGAGATCCGTAATCAGCTGGTGGAGCAGTTTAAGTGTCTGGAGCAGCAGTCAGAATCTCGGATCCAGCTGCTGCAGGACCTGCAGGAATTTTTCCGCCGTAAAGCCGAGATTCAGCTGGAGTATTCGCGTAGTCTGGAGAAACTAGCCGAGAGGTTCTCGTCCAAGATTCGCTCCTCCAGAGAACACCAGCAGTTCAAGTAAGTGTGTGTGACGGTGTGTGTGTGTGTATGTGTGTTTGTGTATCTGTGTGTATGTTGTGTGTTTGTGTGTGTGTGTGTATGTGTTGTGTATGTGTGTATGTGTTGTGTGTTTGTGTGTGAGTGTGTGTTTGTGTATCTGTGTGTGGGTGTGTGTGTATGTGTGTGTGAGTGTGTGTTTGTGTATCTGTGTGTATGTGTTGTGTATGTGTGTGTGTTGTGTGTTTGTGTGTGTGTAGCTGTTGTTAATCTCTCTTTTCTTTGTTTTGTTCTTACATGTATTTGTGTTAGTAATGAACTGAAATGAGAACATTGGGTTTCATCATGGATTTTGAATCTTTATTTCCAGTTCTTTGCTTTCTTGTATTTGTTTTTATATCATTGTAAAATAATAATAATAATAATAATAATAATAATAATAATAATAATAATAATAATAATGAAATCGTTCTTTCAGTTTAGTTTAATTTTAATAAAACTCTTTAACCCATAAACTGCATTATGCAAATTCAGTAGACATTTCATTGAATAATTTATTAGTAGTTCTTTATTTAAAGCATTCAGTGAGACTGTTATTAGCAGTGCTTTTGTCTCGTTGTTTTTACCTGGAAAAAGTTTAACAGTGATGATGATATTTATAGATGTTTATCACAGTTTGTCTAGTGTGAATATACCCTGCAATCAGACCTAATGCATGTGATATTAAAAATAATATATTTTTAAGGTAAATTTTATTTTGAATGTTTTATTGTACTTGTTCAGTAACTGTCACTACTACTGATGCGTTGTTCCAAATATTGTACAGAGAAAGACGACACTACAGCAATCGGAGCACAGCTTCAGTTTCATACATAGACACAGGAGTCCTTTAAACCGGTATACAGTTTAAGCATGAAGCATAGCTGCTCTTGGGACAGCTGCAGGTACACTGTAAATAAAATAACACTGTAAATAAATCAGTTCTATATGCTTTATATTCTGTACCCATAGCCACGGAAATTCTAGTCAATATGCACCAAGTCTAACACAAAGGAAGAATGGAACATTTCATAATGTTTATTGAAACAAAAAATATCATGTAAAAAGTAAGAGAGCTGCTTTATTCCTCTGAAGATACAGGAATTATTTTTGATTCATTGAAAAATGGCTTTAAAAATATGCTTTGAATACATTGAAATTGTCTGTATCCAGTGTTATACAGATTAGGTTTTTTAGTAGACTGAGACACGACAGCAGCTCGAGGCAGCTAGAGGTTTGTGGGGACCTAATTGATGTTGGATGAGGAGGTCTTGGGTTTAGTACACATTCCAATGCAACCGAGAGGTGTTCAGTGAGGTTGAGGTCAGAGCTCTGTGCAGACCACTTCCAGTTCTTCCACTCTTGCAAACTCAAACCCAGGCGTGGTCTTATTTGGGTCTTTCCCAAACTAAGTAGAAAACTCCCAATTGTATCGGATGCCTTTGTTCCAGCATGACCAGTGCCCCTGTACAAAAAGTCAGGTCCTTGAAGATATGGTTTCGCAAGGTTGGAGTGGAAGGCCTGGAAGTGGTCTGCACAGATTTCCTGACCTCAGCTCCACTAAACACCTATTTCTTGAATTGGAATGTGGACTAAACCTAAGACCTCCTCATCCAACATCAGTGCGTGACCTCACTAACACTTCTGTGGCTGAATGAGCAGAAATCCTTAGACATCTAGTGGGAAGCCCTGAAAAGACGAGGCTATTGTGATAAAACAGGGACTAAATCTGGAATGGGATGTTCATCAAGCATACGAGTGTTATGGTCAGTTGTCCACAAACCCACTGATGGGACATGAAGAACAGCTCGTTTTTTATACTCTTATATACTTTGAGGTACTCACTAAAATAGAGAGAAGGAAACCTCGCTGTCCATTTTCATATGTTCATATATTGTTGATGAGAGAGGTCAGAGTAGAATGTCCAGTCTAGTTGGAACTGACGGGACATTATTTTAAACCAGCACTTTTCTTTTTTACAACCGTGGTGAGCAGAAAAGCATCTCAGAATGCACTACTGTACATACAGAACCCTGAGGCTGACGGTATACAACAGCAGAAGTGATTTTTCACATCAATCTTAGGTTCTTAGGATTCCTTCCACTGCTATAGGCGTGAATGTGTTTGCGCAAGTTGCCCTGTGATGGCCTGGCGATGGACAATTATTAAGATTCAGAACTAACATCTAGTCAGCGGCTTTTACTCATTTTGTTGCAGATATTGTAAACATAAATGTTGTTTATTAAACGTCTGCAGGAAAGTGACGAGTTGTAGTGATACTCTGTGAGCAAGCTTGTTCAAATGTGCTCAGATTTGGAGTTATATTGTGCATTGTGTTGCATTTGTGTGTCAGTGTATTTATTCAGCGTGTGTATATTTCGGGGTTTCCTTTGCTCTTCATTTCAGACATTTTTTTTTTCTTTTCTGTTCCCTCTCTGTGCTCCATCCATTGTCTGCGCCGTTGTTATCGGAGCAGAAATAGCTGCTGGAGAATCTCAGAGCCGTCAGATTTTTCACCGCAGGATACAGGCACCTTTCCAACCTGCACACTACTACACAAGCTTCTAAGAATCAGTAACATATTCCCAAGCCTAAGGATTTTATCTCCACTTCATTTTAGCAACAAAACGGAGACTGTTAATTGAACAGGCTCTCTTTTCTGTTTTCTTTGCTGTCAGAGAAGTGCTTCATCAAAGCTGTTGGCTAAAAACAGAACAACTGGAGCACTTCTTCACTTTGCATGTGAGCTGCTGCTTCTGCATATTTAATCAGGAGGCAATCCTCAGCTCAGTGGCTTTCAGACAGTGTCAGATTTTTGGTCTGAAGCAGCTCACATGCCTTTGTATGAAGGATCGTACTAATACATTCCAAGCTCTTGTCTGTGAATAGGAAAGTCGCATGCAGAGATTCAGCTTTTGATCAGTGTTCCTGAATTAGTGACTTAAAGTGAACAATTGAACAAAAGTTTAACAATGAAGTTAAACTTCATTGTTAAAAAAGAAAAACCCTAATAACAAAAAACCTTCTGAGCAAATGTTCGTTATTGTCCTGAACTCAATGTTGCTTTTAAGCTACTGGTTACATGAATTGATAGAGTGCAGGTTTGATTGACTCACCACCATTTTGTTTGATCCACATTGTTTCTCATCAACCACCAATCACTGTTCATTTTTTCTCATCAACCAATCACTGATCAAGATGGTTTCTCATCAACCAATCACTGTTAATTTTTTCTCATCAACCAATCACTGATCAAGATGGTTTCTAATCAACCAATCACTGATCTACATTGTTTCTCATCAGCCAATCACTGATCTACATTGTTTCTCATCAGCCAATCACTGATCAATATAGTTTATTCTTTGTTGTTCTCTTTATTTTTTTTTACACCATAAGGAGAGACATTCAATTCTGTTCAATTAAATAAATAATTTATCAATTTAGAGTAAATACAGTCAGTTAGTTTGTGGCACCCTGAACAACAGAACATCTTTAGAACATTCTATTCTATTCCATTCTATTCTATTCTTAGAAAACTCCTGTTTTTATTATATAAATTCGAAATGACTGCAATCGTCTCTATTCTGTTTTGTTATGTTATTGTATGTTCTGATAAGACAATTCTATTTTTTTCTCTGTTCTATTCAATCCTCCTTTGTTTTGTTGTGATAAAACTACTCTTTTATTTTGTTATGCTTTATTCTATTCCATTCCATTCTTCCTTCTTTATGTAGTAGGTTTTGTTTACGCACATGCTTATGATAATTGAACAAATATGCAAATGAATCTATGATGTCATCTAATGACTTTTTAAGTAAGCATTAGATACTTTTGTACTTTCCCTGGCAGCACTGCTTTTAATAGTTGTGCTATTGTTCAGGCAGGAAGGCAGAAAGTTATTAGATGAGTCAGTGAAGTGATTCTGTAAGGAGCAGTACGCAGCCCAGACGCTGGTTGTGTGCAGGGGAGAAGAGATTGTGTAGATAAGAGAGTCTGTGAGGAAATCCAACAGCTTTGAGCACACGTGTGCACATATGTATGATTTCCGAGTGGCTGTGTGTATGTGTGTGTGTGTGTGTGTGTGTGTGTGTGTGTGTGTGTGTGTGTGTGTGTGTGCCTGCTGAAACCTATTGCACTAGCAGCAGGCTTGTTGTGTGTAATTAAGGCCAGCTGTAGGAGAGTTGTGTGCTTCCTAAGCCTGCCTGTAGCCCTGCACTCAACAGCGAGGGGAAACTTGGCCGGTCTCTACAGCCCTCAGCCTGAACCTTCAGAGATTTTGCTGTTGATTTTTTTATTTTATTTATTTATTTATTTTTGCCGCAGTTCTGTTTTCTTTTTTATTATCTCAGAATTTTCCAGTGCAGTTTCCTGGTTTGTGTCATGCTGCGTCTTTGTGTCTATTTTATTCCTATCAGTAACAGTATTAATTATATTTTAACAGTCTATTCGACTCTCCTGGCACTGCTTATGGCTTAGCCAGACTAAAAGGTTTTCAGAATGTCATCCATATGATGACAGTTTTTACCATGTTATTAATTTTGTCCTGGTTTGTCTCATACACAAACTGTCTTTTTAGGGCAGATAGACAACATTCTGCTACACTACTAATAGGTTTTTCATTCTTTTCACAGAGAAATGTGTCTCAATTCTTAATTGTAAACATTGTAAACAATTGTGCTACTAGAAATATAGGGTTGAAAAGTTTTTTTCTTTGAGAAATAATGCTTTAGAACATTTCCACTAACTAATCTACCAGCTATATGGCAAAAGATGCAAGTACAAAACTTATTAGTTATTTACTAATTAGTTATTATTAGTTCATTATTAATAGTTACATTTTTTTAAACAAATATACAGGTTAAAGAAATGAGTTTATTCTAAAACACTGACTCCATAATATATTACTGACAAATATCTAAAACTTTAAAGCTCGCAATCATTCAAACTGTTTTGCACATCAATAACATAAATGTTCTCATAGCCTTAATTCCCGTTAACATTTTCCTTCTGTCATATACTGAAAACACAAAAATAGCAGGCGGGAGTAGAAGACTCTGGCAGTTAAACTTGGAAAATATCAGTTTATCAGTCTCTAAAGCCGAAAAAATTATATCAGTTGTTGCCACACACACACACACACACACACACACACACACAGAGTGACTGGAATTGGAGTGAGGTGAAAGTAGAACACACACACACAGAGTGACTGGGAATGGAGTGGGGTGAAAGTAGAATACACACACAAACACACACACACGCAAACACAAACACACACACACACGCAAACACACACACGCACACACACAAAAAACAGTGTTTTATGTAGCTCATCAGTGAAGGGATGATCAGGCTGCTTAATATTTTATACATATTACAAAACAAACCATAATGATCATCTCAGGATATTTATCATGATGAGATTAAAGACTGGATTAAAGAAGGTGACAGAGAGAGAGAGGTTTTCAGTTTTCACCCTCTGTGCTTTATGCAGCACTAAAGCACAGGCACTGCTAATGTTTCCTCTGTCTGTGGAAGTGTGTACTGTATATCACAAGAAATCCATCATGTAAATTAAAACACGTACATTGTGAAGGACAGTCCTAATGCTGTGCTTCAGTAATCTGGATTCTCACTATTCTTCACCTGGATTATTTACACTGCACATTGTAGGACTCTCACACATTTATCAACTCATCATCTAATTAACAACACTCTAAACACCGACTTTAAAACAGTCGTGTTAATGCAAGCAACACAAGCTTTGCAGTACTGGCTTAAAAATATAGAAAATATCCTATTATAGTGTTGAATTGCATCTTGTTGTCTGTTTGCAGTGTACATTTTCCTAATTTGCACTCCATATTGTCTGGGGTTTATCTTGTGCGTGCTGTTGTCAGTTCATTATAATATACTGCACCACGGCTGTAGAGAATGTTATTTCATCCTATTGTATAGACGTAAACCGCCAGAATGACAATAAAGCTCTCAGCTCCACTGTACTCCTGCACACAGTAGAGTTTATGAGCTTCCTGCAGTACAGCAGTGCTGTTTTTCATGTCTTCTGTTAGTGTTACAAAAATTCTATCTATCTATCTATCTATCTATCTATCTATCTATCTATCTATCTATCTATCTATCTATCTATCTATCTATCTATCTATCTATCTATCTATCTATCTATCTATCTATCTATCTATCTATCTATCTATCTATCTATCCCTGCTTATTTTAACATATTACATAACACAATAACCCCACATCTTAAAGCCAGCATAAAACACAAAGTATTAAATACAACCCCTCCATAATATAATCTGGAATCTGACAGTACACCACTACAGCAGCAGCAGTGTTTAACCTGCAGTCTGGAGATAAATCCCAGCAGCAGTGTTTAATCTGCAGTCTGAATGTTAATCCCTGCAGCAGTGTTTAATCTGCAGTCTGGATGTTAATCCCTGCAGCAGTGTTTAATCTGCAGTCTGAATGTTAATCCCTGCAGCAGTGTTTAATCTGCAGTCTGGATGTTAATCCCTGCAGCAGTGTTTAATCTGCAGTCTGAATGTAAATCCCTACACTATTGTTTAATCTGCAGCCTGAATGGAAATTCCTACACCAGTGTTTAATCTGCAGTCTGAATGTTAATCCCTACACTAGTGTTTAATCTGCAGTCTGAATGGAAATTCCTACACCAGTGTTTAATCTGCAGAATGAACCTAACCACCGCAACATTGTTTGAGCTATAGCACACCACTAGAATCCTCTTCTTTTGTCTCTCCACTGGTTAAATACGTCTGGTCTCCAACCTTCACAAACTGGCAGGCCTAGAGAGTGTATGCCAGAATTGCGTGTGTGTGTGTGTGTGTGAGAGAGAGAGAGAGAGAGAGAGAGAGAGAGAGAGAGATGTAGTGTTTTCTGCAGTAGACTGATTGTGCTGCGAGCAAAAGACAGAAAATAATGCTATTTGGTCAGTGTCCATCCTCCACTCCATCCTCTCCTCTTTAAACTTGTCTGGACTAGACTCTGTGTCTACAGCTGAGTGCAATCATACATTTTTGGCCTCAATTTCTGTGTGTGTGCGTGTGTGTGTGGAGAAAGGGAACCTATGTAACATAACCAAATAACAGGCAGAGCATTTTAGGCTCTGTTAAATGGCTGGACTTGCAGTAACATCACAGTGCATGTGCCCTGTGACTGATTCACCCTTTGTTTCTCTTCACTTTAAGAGGATAAACTCGAGCAAGCTACATGAGACTGGATTAGCTGCCTTATGCTAAACCACCGTTAAGCCCACCGAATTGTTGGGAAAGGACATGATTATATGATGGGATTGTCATTTAGTGTGCTTTAAGGAAAGAGGTTTTGATTTGAGTGCAGTCTGACTGCTGGTGCATCTGAATGGAGTCAGAAGAATAAAAAGCTTGTCGTCAAGCATCCATGTAGAATCGGATTAGACGTCTGTACATCTGCTCACGTCTCCTCTGAGACGGATGTGCTTTTGCATAATAATGTTCACATGAACATGTCTTCTATTTGTTTTAAACGAAGGCACCAAATTACTGCTCAGTTGGAGGATATGACATGATGAGATAATCTGTATAGAAATAATTAACCATAGGATTTTGGCTTTATCAAAGGAATCAGCTGCACTTTTATAACACTTGTGCTCACAGTAACACGTACTGTAACACACTGGTTTATTTTTTAACCATTTAAATGATGATTAACAAAAAAATAATAAATCACTGTCGAATTCTTGAATCTGAATGACAATTTCCTGCACAGCTCTCACCGGAATTGTGGCTTGTATCAGGGCGCTTGTTTAATATGTTATTGTTTCTACAGTAACTTGTGTGACAGATGAAAAAAAAAAGTGTGTTATTCTTGAGGTGCAGGTTTCTGTGAGGAGATTTTTGGAAAGAACTTCCAATATCAGGGCTTTGTAACATTCAGTGATAAAGCTATAACTTTATATTTTCCATCTTCTTCAGGATGGAGGGATTTGTGGTTTCAGAGAGAAGAAGGAGAGACTCTTGTGGGAAGGACACATTATAGTTGTAATGACAATCAGTAATAGCAGGAACTTACTTGTTTTTTTTTTTGTTATAGCACAGCAATAAATGTGACGATAAATGGATAAAACGTATGTCATGATGTAATGATGATATGTCATGATTATTTATTTATTCATCATAAATAAATAAATAAGGATTAAAAAATAATGGGGAGGCACGGTGGCTTAGTGGTTAGCACGTTCGCCTCACACCTACAGGGTCGGGGTTCGATTCCCGCCTCCACCTTGTGTGTGTGGAGTTTGCATGTTCTCCCCGTGCCTTGGGGGTTTCCTCCGGGTACTCCGGTTTCCTCCCCCGGTACAAAGACATGCATGGTAGGTTGATTGGCATGTCTGGAAAATTGTCCCTAGTGCGTGATTGCGTGAGTGAATGAGTGTGTGTGTGTGTGCCCTGCGATGGGTTGGCACTCCGTCCAGGGTGTATCCTGCCTTGATGCCCGATGACGCCTGAGATAGGCACAGGCTCCCCGTGACCCGAGGTAGTTCGGATAAGCGGTAGAAAATGAATGAATGAATGAATAAAAAATAATGAACATTGAGATGGTAAGAGGCTGCATCACACCACTGATCATTTTCCTACACAGCTCTCCCCATTGTGAGTTATTTCATACTTCTCACTTTTAAGAAGTGCTCTGTGTATGAGTGTGTGTGTGTGTGTGTGTGTGTGTGTGTGTGTGTGTGTGCAGACAGACCGGAGTTTCAGCAGTAAGGTATTTCTCTAAGCAGCTTCATATGCCTGCTTTCAGCTCTTCACTAAATACACCTGACTCAGATTACACACACTCACACACACTCACACACACTCACACACACACACACACACACACCCACACCACACACACACACACTCACACACCACACACACACCAAACACACACACAGCACACACCACACACACACTCACACAAATGCACACATACTTGCACACACACAAAGACACACACACAAAGACACACACATACAGACACACTCATGCATGCACACACATACACACATACTTGCACACACACAAAGACACACACAAGAAGGCTGTTAAATCATGTGCTCTGGTGGTCATCATATTCCCACAGGCTGTTGGTCTGCCTCTGTAATGGAAGCAGTGAGGTGCTTTGGTGATCGAATGCTGCTGGCCTCTCTGTGTGTGTGTGTAGATGCACGTGTGCTCATATGTGTAAAAGAACATCTGTCTAACATCTGTGCATTTGTATGTGTGACATCACCAAGTTAGTAAAATCACCTGACATGTTAAAATAAGCAGCTGCATCAGAGCTCAGAGTTTAATAGCTAACCTGTTGCCCTCAATAACTATCTAAACCAGGACAGACCTGGGCTAAAAACAGATAATTGCAGTCCTTTGTTTCTCTTAATAAAATTAGATCTTGTATAAATGAGTTCAGTGAAAGAAGTTCAGGGAACTGGAACTAGGACGTTTTGTTGTCCTATTCAGCTGAATTTCCAGACCCCAGTGAGAGGGATGTAAAAAGTGATTGATACATAGACGAATCAAAGCTATCTCTTTAAAGCTCCTTTATTAAGTACTCAGTATCCTAAATAACAAGCATTACTCTTGCATCTTCCCAGTCAGTCTATGTGGTTTGGGCAGGTGTGGGGATCTGAGAGATTCTGACACGGGCAAAATTTTGATATCTAGACGACTGGGTCAGAGCATCTCCAAAACACCAGGTCTTGTGTATGCAGTGGTTAGTACCTTACCATTTACAAGTGTCTATTCAGGGGGAAGTAGTAGCTCATTGGTTAAGGTGTTGGACTAATGATCAAAAGGTTGTGAGTTTGAATCCCAAGGCCATCAAGCTAGCCCTGTTGGGCCCCTGAGCAAAACCCTCAATTTTTCAGCTGTATAAATGAGATAAGGGCATTTGCTCTTCTAGAGCTTCAGTGGTATGTGCTGGGAGGCAGTGAGGCCATTGCTCTACATTAGCAGCTCGTAAGAAGCATTCACTGTTCAGCGGCACATTATGGTCTTAGTCACATACTATTCACTTTTCCAACTGTTTTTTCACATCTCTTAAGCTGATTCATGACGATTTTAAACATTTAAATAAATGTTGATCAGTTGCCTTTGAGTTTCCACATATTTTTGAATGAAAGGCTTTTCATGGGTTTTGAACGGAAGTACATGCAGAAGGTATGTGTGGTCAGAGATACAGTTTGCTGTGCCATTTTTTTTGTTCAGGTAATTTATGTGACTTTTTTCTAATCTAAATGTACGGTATCTGATTGTGCTTGAGGGTGTTTGGGAAATGAGCAACAACTTATTATCATTGGGAATATGATACACTAAATACACTGACATACAAAATTAAACAGCAAATCTAACATTTAATGAACACTACACAACATAATTATACTCAGTCTACAGCACATATTATGTACACTATATCGTCAAACGTACAGCTTATACAGCTGAGCAATTGAGGGTTAGGGGCCTTGCTCAGGGGCCCAACAGTGGCAGCTTGGTGGACCTGGGATCGAATTTACAACCTTTCGATTGGTAGCCCAACACTTTTACCACTAGGCTACCACATGCCCCACTGTTGAAAGCTCTGTTAAGGGCATTTAGGTTCTTTGACACCAACAGCAGCATGTTTGAGGAGATCGCTTGCTCCTATAAGGTCCAGTAAAGGAAATTGAACCCAATGAAGGTTATCCTATACAGTTGTGTGCTCTAAAATTTGTGGCACCAGTTTTGGGAAGAAACACATATGCGGCCAAATAATTCAAAAGTGTGTAGAATATACTGGGATTCACCAATTGTTTTTTCTGCTTTGATTCTTACAAGTAGAGTTTACTGTAAGGAACATATTCTACATCCAACTGTAATCTGTTTAAGATGCTATTTCTACTATTTTTCTCTCAACTGGAATATCATGTTCTTAAGACTTGGAAGGAGTTAACGTGAGAAGCAGAAAGTGAGACATAATGTCACCGCACATCAGAAGACCCGGTTGCTCAGTTGAGTTGTCGAGTTGTAGCCTGAGGCTCAGAACTGAGAGTGACCTAGTTCTGAACTGAACTATATGTACACAGTGAAGAAAATAATCCCTTCTTGGTTATAACTTCTGAAACAAATCTCTGGTGCTTAAGCCGTGAAGTTTTGGTGTTTGGCTGTGACATCGTGACTGCGGTGGATGTGATGGCTGAAACACAATTTTCTCAACAGTATGCTTGCCTAATATCATGGATTGTACAATTATAGCATCGCTTTGTAACCTAAATGTTTATATCTGTTTTGTTCAGATGCATTTTTATCATTGCAGTGTACAGAAACACTTCTTCCGTGTTTATGTACAGCTTAGAATATAGTACTGTTTATATGGTCAAAAGTATGTGAACACCTGACCCTAACATTCCTTAATGGATCTTAGAGACACACAAATGTCTAGAATGTCTTTGTATAATGTAAATTTAAGATTTCTTTTTACGGAAAATAGGTAAGGAACAGGTTAGAGACCCAAATCTGTCAGCAGGTTCCACGGCATTCACTAAATTTCAGGGGTTTCGTTACCACGACGTAAAGTGGCCGTGGTTTCTGGAGGTCTTGGAAAACGCCTTCTTTCAAAAAAAAGAGCATACCTACGATGGATAATGAAGGACAAAACAGTCATACAGGTAGATTTTATATTTTATATCTATTATGCTTTATTATCTTACAGTTAAGCTGTTTTCGAAAACAAATAAACAACCAAAAACTACGGTTATGGTTAGGGTATATTATCAAATAGGCCACGCCTACCCGATGACGCAATATCTGTTACGCTGTCCTGAAATCCCTGGAAATAAGTGCATCCCCACGTTCCAACCTTTACTTCTGGTTTTGCGTTGTGACTTCCAGCAGCCATCTTGGAGAAGCACTTCCAGGCAGCCGAAATTTTGTACGTCGCATCGCTATATAAGCACGCCACAAGTTCTTTGTATTCACCAAATGACCTCTTCAGCCTGCCTTGTGCTCCTGTTAAGTCATCCCTCATTCACTTTGCTCCTTTCTGCCTGGTTTGGCACCGCATCTTCTTCCGTTGCTGATTCTGCCTGTGCTACGCTTGTACACTATACTTGTCTGCCTGGTTTGACCCTGCCTGTTCTCCTGTTGTTCTTTCTGCCTGCTCCATGTTTCTGTTCCTGCCTGTGCTTGGATTATTGGACGTTTTGTGACTTATGCCTTCCCCCATATTGTGCTGTTGCCTGGGATTTTAGTTATTGAACTGTTCCCTTACCATGTTTTCTGTCTCTACCTCTTTAATTTAATTTGATTTAATAAAGATGCTTAATTCCATCTCTAGTCAGTGTTCTGCATTCAGGTCCTATTCGGTCGTTCCTGACAAAATCTCTTCCACAATGACAATGCCTCTGTGTACAAAGCACAGTCTATAAAGACACAGTGTTCCAAGGTTGGTGTTGAAGAACCTGAATTCTTCTCAATCTCATTCAGTTCTTCTGCATCAGGACTTCTCAGCCTGGTCTCTCTAATGCTCGCGTGGGTTAATGAGCACAAATCACCACAGCCACACTCCAAAATTCGGTGGACAGAAGAGCAGAGACTGTTATAGCATTAAAAAGATGACCCATGGTTTTGGAATTGGTTTTGCTCAGGTGTCCACATACCTTTGACTTTACAGTCTACATTCAGTGTTATAGTTCTGCATATAATCAGCTTGATATATTACATTTTTACAGATATTTTAGTAGTTTTGAAACCTGTATATTTTATAAACAATTCAAAATTTTAATTAAATGAAGTTTACATTTAATAACATCGTCAACCCAGGTGTATTTGTGTTTCAATTTTTATTTGTCCATTTTACAGAAGAGCATTGTAGTGTCCCGAAGAAACATCCTTATGGTTGGTTGAAATGTCAGTGACTAAGATTTAATGACATCAAGCTAAAACCGTTTAGAGAGGAGTTAGTGCACGAAGACAAACCGCACATCAGGATATAATTATTAGTCTTCATGCGTAGACAGTTAGTGATTCAGCTATTCAGATAACCACGGCAGTTTATTTTCACTTCCTGAGTTTGAGGACATAGAACAATCTTGAAGCATCCTTGCCTTGTACCCTGAGAGATGTTGGGAGCTGTTGAGCACTGCTGGTGGATCTGAGGGAGCGTGGTGCAGTGCAAGAAGCTTCCTGTCATGTCCTGCTTGTTTTGGAGTCTGTTATGGGTTTGGAATACTGGACTATAAAACTCGACATCTGGTCATGTGGAACAACCAACAGTTTGATTAACTGCCATCTGACAACAATTCCTTTTCCAAGTTGAGAAAATCTCTTCTTATTACCTGTTTTTTTTTCTCTCTGAGAAAACTCTCTCAGTCCCACGATCTTCTGCACAGGATTTTCTTTTTTTACCTGTCTTCACGTAGCGTGAATATTATGTGAGATACAAAGCAATTCACTTGGCCTCAGTGTAAAATGTGCAAACAGAGGCTCTAGTCACACCACGTCCTCCTCATTCCAGATGTAAGTTGTAACAAAACAAACTACATCATGGGTTCAAATACATAGCACAACAATACAGCGTTGTATATTTTTGGTAATTTTTAAAAACGATTCTCTGCCTCGCACTTCTTTTGTTTGCTTGGTAAAACACATAGCTTTGTTTTGATTCAAGTCCTGACTCCGCCCCTGTTTAGTTGTTGTTGTTCCCTGATTTTGTATCTTGCGTGTTCTCACGTGTTTTGTTTGGTCCTTTGATTTGTTAAGGTGTTTAAATGCTTGTGTTCCGGATTTTGCGCATCAGTGACGTATCCTCGCGATTGCACCATACAGAGCCTTGTTTCTTGTTTCCCATTTGTTATCCTCATTAAGCCAGAGCTATAGCTTATTTGAAGTTTTTGACATCTGTCTGTTTACTGTCTTGTATTTTTGATTGTTTGCGACCAAGTCTCCGTGTTTCAAACCTTGCTACGTGACCAAAATTGATTTTTATGTTCCTTTTAACTTTAGTGGTTGTGTCACAGATCATTTTTATCCTGAACACAGAAGGGGTTAAGTATACAGTCGTCAGGCTAATAGTGATATCGAAAGGCATTGAAGAGGAAAAATCAATGAGGAATACAGACAGTGTCACATTGTTAACAAGCGTTTGTGTGTAGTCATGTGCAAAGGCTCGTATTCAGAGATGAGGATTTAATACAGCTATTGCACACAGATATATAGACATCAGACGTAACTAACAATTGCTGTAAGTTTTGTGCGATTGTGACTTTCAAGATTCTAATGTGCATTTAATATTAATTCCAGTGCCACTTTCAGATGGTTAAATGAAACCACAGTGTGTCAGGGTGAAATTCAGGGTTTTCGTGTCAATCAAGACAATGTTGAATACATGCAGTAAAGAAAAATTTGCCCTCAACCAAAATAGCAAACACACCAGCATTTTCACCTCACCCACCGTTTTAAGTTATCATACCGTGATTGCCAAGGAAGCTCTGTTTCCTTTAAAAATAAACATTTACTCAAAGCTTGGTCAAAATTGATTATCTTCCCAGGATATCCATTGTTGTGTGAAATCCTGTATTAATCCCTGAAGTCTGCTTACAGTCAAGTCTTGGACACGATGATATAAAGACTCGCTTAATATTTAACATAATTAGTATTTATGACATTCGATTCCCGCCTCCGCCTTGTGTGTGTGGAGTTTGCATGTTCTCCCCGGGTTTCCTCCGGGTACTCCGGTTTCCTCCCCTGGTCCAAAGACATGCATGGTAGGTTGATTGGCATCTCTGGAAAATTGTCCGTAGTGTGTGATTGTGTGAGTGAATGAGTGTGTGTGTGTGCCCTGCGATGGGTTGGCACTCCGTCCAGGGTGTATCCTGCCTTGATGCCCGATGACGCCTGAGATATGACGCCTGAGGCACAGGCTCCCCGTGACCCGAGGTAGTTCGGATAAGTGGTAGAAAATGAGTGAGTGAGAGTATTTATGACAGGGGGCACGCTGGCTTAGCACATTTGCAGCACATCTCCAGGGTTGTGGGTTTGATTCCTGTGTGTGTAAATGTGGAGATTGCATGTTCTCCCCATGTTGTTTGTCCCAGGATTCCTCTGGTTTTCCCAGTCCAAAGACATGCACTGTAGGCTGATTGGCATAAATCTAAATTGTCTGTAGTGTTTGATTGACTGTGTGCAGCTGAGCTGGGTGATTGAACGGCATCCTGCCTTGTGCCCCGAGTCTCCTAGAATAGACTCTTGGTTTCCCACAACTCGTTAAGATAAGCAGTGTAGTGACTGGAGGGACGGATGGAACATTTATCTCTGTGCATCAAGACACGTGAAAACTGAACTGAACTGTTGTCCATCACATTTATTTTAGTCCTGACCTTAAGTTGAAAATGTGTGTTGTTTGAGAATAATGTTTTAGTTGTCAGGAATCTGCCCTCTCAGTTGTTGGTACATTTCTCACCATTACAAAGAGCAACTCTTATGTGAAGTTTTTTGTTTTTGTTTATCTTACGTTGACTCTGTGTTCACCTGTTCTGTGTCCGATTTATTTGTTTTATTCTTTGCGGTTGTGTCTGTTCCTTTGTGTTGAGTCTTTTCATCTTATTTATCTTGTTAAGTTCTGAGCCTCGCTTCTAGTTCCAGTGATCTTTGTTCTTTGTGAATCTGTTTTCGTGTTTTGATTATAGATTAACCTCATTTTATGCAGTCTGGTTGTATTTTGACCCCAACTGTGGACTTTTTTTTACAATTGAATCTTGCATCATTTAACCTCATGTTACATTAATATGGCGCTTTGTTGACTAAAGGACAGGAAATCTTTAAAATCGGTCACAATATCTGGGTCTCTGATGTTTTCAACATTTGTGATAATATTGTCTAAATCTTGTGGTGTAGCCCAAGTGTAAGAGATTAAAGGCATGATGCTTAGCATCTGCTACTTTCCAAAAGGGGTGATGCTACAGATTTCTCCTTCGTCTTATTCCCCAAAGTAATTGCTTCTACTGCTCCCCTTATCTGAAATCTCACCCAGCTGTCTCTGTCCTTTTCATGATTCTCCTCTCGTCCGAGCGTTTCTTTCTTCATCCTCAGGCTTGTTGATTGATTGGGAAAGGAGATAGGGCTGAGATGGAGGACAGGGAAGGGGGAAGTGGTGCTGGTGGTACTAGTGGTTAGTGAAAGCTTAAGGCCATGAAAGAAGATTAGGATCATTTCAGGATGCTTTCACTCTTCCTCTGGTTCAGGGTCATTATGATTGTCAGTGTTAAGGTATTAAGTAATCGATGAGCTACCATACATCATGTTTGCATTTAAATGCATGTGTTCAGGTGTGTTGTGTAGCGTCAGTATTCAAGGATGCTGAGAAACGTCCCTTTTAGTCTTTATTTATGCTGTAAGGGAAGAATGGCAGCCTGTAATAGCCCTTTTAAAGAAAATGGGACTAGGCATTGAAACCGTGATTTTTCCAAACAATGTTAATTAAAAGCGACTGCGTTTTCTGTTCTCTGACAGATCCAGACAATAAACAGATTCCTGAGCTGCACAGAGAGAGTGTGTGTATTGCTTAGTAAGTTCGAGGTTGTTTTGTCAGGTTTAGACTTTAATTAGCCAAGATAATCACATAAAGATGTGACTGATTCTTTTCACACAGTAAAAACATAAAACTACAATCAAGTAGCAAATCACAGAATGTCCCGTTAATATTCCCATTGTGTATTTAGTCACAGTTTCAATTTATTTTTTTGCCATTATGTTGTACATAAACAGTGTTTATATAAAAATACCCACAGTGAACTAGATGTGGAGCTTATTAAAGTCAATAAAAGGAGTTGAGGGTAAATCGTTATTGTTTCTCTAATATAACTGTTTAAAGATCAATACTTCAAACAGTCTGAATAATAGACCTAGCTGTCGGAGCACATCCATATAAACTTCCCCTGCTTCTGTCTTTGTTTCTCATGTGCAGGAAAGACCAGCACCTCCTGTCTTCAGTGAACTGCTGGTACCTGGTTTTGAATCAGACTCGGAGAGAAAGCCGTGACCACGCCACTCTCAACGACATCTACACGAACAACGTCATCGTCCGCCTGGCTCAGATCAGCGAGGACGTCATTCGCCTCTTTAAAAAGGTCTGTGTTCGCTCCGTCTCCTGTTTACAGTAATCTTGGAAATGTCACGTCATGCTGTCGTGCCTGTGGAATATTCGTCATATTGAAAAAGCTTAGGAGACATTCACGCAAAACAGCTTGCTATCCAAGTAAAGAGTTACATGCTAATGACAATCTAGTCTTTCGGTAAAAACAGACAAAAAAAAGGAGATTTCTCTACAGTTTTCTTACAGTATATGTAATGTGAAGTATATGGGGGTAGGAATCTGGATAAATAGCTCCAAAACTTTATTACTTTCTATAATAATATCAGCTCTGCTGCTCGCTGTGGGAATACGCATCGTTCTGTAAACATAGGGATTGAATGAGGGTCTAAGGAAGCTGAAATCTTACCGATATGGAACATGCCTAGCCTTCCTACATTGCAGTGACTGTACTGTCACAGTCTGATGGTGTGTAATTAAATCTGTAAGCTCTGTTTATGGACATTTATAAATAACATTTATAAATAAGCTTCAAGTGACATTTTTAAAAAAAAATGTACAAACAAAACTCAAAGCTACATTATGATAACAGTAGAAGTATGACGAAGAAGTGTTTTTGCAGCCATTTATTCCAGGATCAATAAAGTATCTAGCTATCTGTCTGTCTGTCTGTCTGACTGACTGTCTGTCTGTCTATCCGTCTGATCTAGAGTCAGGACACTGTTGTCTTTCAGTATGAGATGTCTTTGGGTTTGATATCACCATTTACTTTATTTGTATGGAAAAAAACTGTTTTAGTTTAAGTAAGTTTAAGTAAATATTATGGAAACATTTTTTTTTTATGTTTTTTTGGCACATATGAGGAAATACAACACAGGTTCTTCCTGCCTGGGTTAATATGTCACAGTTGTGGTTTTGTATCTAGCCAGTTCCAGCTGAGAAGAATACTTCAGTTAGGTTGTATTACTTCTTTACAAACTGTTAGGTAATATACAGTAAGTTATGTCTTTATTTGACATATAGACATTACAGCACAGTGAAATACTTTTCTTTGCATATTCCAGCTTGTCAGAGCACAGGATTAGACAGGATACAGGACTCCTGGAGCAGAGAGGGTTAAGAGCCTTGCTCAAGCACCCAACAGTGGTAGCTTTATGGGTGCTGGGGCTTGAACTCCTGATCTACTGAACAGTATCCCAGAGCCTTATCCCTGGAGGCACTCACACCTCTGCCCACAGCCCACTTCTGCATATAGCTGTTTTGTGGTGGTGTGAATATTGGAAACAGAAACAGTTTGTCTCAGTTGTTTCACATTATCAATTAATTGGAATATAAAACGTCATGATATTGTAATGTTTACTGCCATTGCAGGATTTTTTTTAGACAATATGAGAAATTTTGCGATTGTAAGATTAAAAAAGTCACAGTTGCTTGAAAATAACAAGCAATTAGACAAAAAAAAGATAGCGAGTGATAAATATGCGTTTCTCAATTCTAATGAAAAATTATTATATAAGCACTAAGGCAGAACAATCCCACAATGCACTGTGGTGTAATGTTGGTTCATATGAAGTCCTAATAATAATTTGGCTAATAAAACAATCCTAATATAGGTAGTAATTTATTTAAAAGGGTTATTACATGATAAAGAATGGGCCGTTCAAAAAGAATGTACTTTTTAATGATGTTTGAAAAGTCAAAATAATTAACTTTAAATGATGAGAGGAGTTTTGGCAGCCAGACAAAAAAAAAATTGCAGTAAAAAAAATGGTGTATTTGCTTGATTCAGCTTTTCAGACTGTGTTAGAACAGGAGAGTCTTTACCGCAGGCAATTGAAATCTTTGTTTCATTAACAGGCGTGTGTTAACACTGTACCATGTTGCACAGCTCAGTACTATGGAGAATTCCTTCCTTTTCCTATCATAATATTAGTTCAGCATTTCCCATTGTTCTTACTGCAGTTACTTTAAATGAAGCCCTAGGGTTTGGACATATAACGAGGCATAAGAAGTCACGTCTGAACAATTTTTTCACGCGTGAATGATGAAGCACAGTTCCACGTGGTGTGTACTCGACACCTCAGGGTTCTATATGTGAAACGGCGTCAGCACATAGCCCAGATTCCTGAGGTCTAAAGCAAACAGCAGCAGCGTGTTTACACCTGGCTGGGCTTCCTCTAGGTGTGTGCACTCCGTCTTAGTTAACATTCATGCGCTAGACCGGAAGTGAAAGAACATGAATAAGCCAATGACAAGCCACGAAAGAACCCAAGGGATTAGTGGTAGGTTGTGTGGGTCAGATGTCTGACCTTAAACAGACTTAAAATATGAATGAAAGCATTAAACCGGTGCAACTCAGTGTGAGCCTGCTGTAATAAGCATTTCCTCTACACGGTTTTAGCTTTAGTGTTGCTTTAGTGGATGCTTAGAGCTGTTGGAGATTTATGTGGATTAAAACCATGCTAATTAATCCATGATAATGTCTTTTAGCCCTAGGATTTTTTTGATTATAAGAAACCTGCGATCGTTCCCTGGCACGGGTTTACTGTCGCTACTGTTGTGTGTGATTTGTGGTGTGTGTTGAAGGAATATTTTTGGTATCCTTTTTTTTTAGGTGGAATACACCCCCATGCTGAGAACTCATACCGGCGTCTCAGCTGGATGTCCTGCTCGCTTGGGGCTAAACACTGATCTCTGTAGAATTGCACCATGTCGAGTATTTCAAGTGTAACTACTCATCTCTTTTGACGATTAGCACTCCATAAACTTATCAGACCTTTAGCATGAAAAAACACTGTGTGCCAATATTATAAAATCAGGGGAATGATGCACCAGTAATAATAATAATTGTTTTGCATAATAATTAGGTATTCATTGGCACTTAGGGTTTAAGATGCAAACAGATGGTTAGCAGCATTTGCGAGAAGAATGAGGTCAGCGAGCACGGGCAGTCACTTGGTAGTCAGAGCAGGGTTTTCTCTGATGGAGAGTGACTGGACTCACTCTCTTTCACTGGGTTGCATCAGAACAACTGCGACTGACTGTTCTGTGTTTGACAAAGCAGCCAGAATAATATATCAAAACACACAGCAGTGTGGAAAAGGATAAAATTCAGTTTTAGGTTTCTGGCATCTGGATACAACTGTACATGAGATTAGAAGACAAAAATGTAGTACTACATTGATTATATTGCCAAAGGTTTTGGGACACCCTTCCAAATCATTGAATTCAGGTGTTCCAATCACTTCCATGGTTAAATGTGTATAAAATCAATCACTAAGCCATGCAGACTGCTTCCACAAACAGAAGCTCAATGAATTCAAGCGTGGTAGGTTGCCACCTATGCAATACATCCATTTATGAAATTTCCTCACTACTACTGTAACTATTCCACGTTCAACTGTTAGTGTTATTATAACAAAGTTATAGAACACCTTTGGGATGAATTAGAGCGGAGACTGCGAGCCAGGCTTTCTCTTCCAACATCAGTACCTGACCTCACAAATGTGTCTCTAGAGGAATGGTCAAAAAAGTCTAATAAACACACTCATAACCTTGTGGAAATCCTTCCCAGAAGAGTTGAGGCTGTGATAGATACAAAGGGTGGGCGAACTCCAGATAAAACCCTACAGAGTAAGAATTCTTTAAATTTCACGTGCATGTAAAGGCAGTCGTCCCAAAACTTTTGCCAATATAGTGTAGATAGACACTGTACACTAGAAACCCTGCCCATATTGGTCAGTCTAAATGAATTTGTCAGTCAGACAATGTTCTTCATACTTGTATAACTTCAATGCAAAAGCTCAAGGTCAAACAGGGGATTATTATTTCTCCCACAAAACTCCATAAAAGGTAAAGATCTGAAGGTAAAAATGTGAAAACGATGACTAAACTGAAAGAGCACTGCACTAAAAGAAGAGTGTTTTCCAGTAATACCATTAATTAAATTAATTAAATTAAAATCCAGTAATTCCATTTTCCAGTAATACAGCTCAGCCAATGCAGTGTGTCAGTTACCAGAGGAACAGACTAATGCTACTGTACATTCACACATAAAGCGACACGCAGTGACAAAGTGACCCAGATCGCTCATGTTCAGTGAGAGCTAGCGACTTCCGGCGACATGATAACAACATCCGTTGGATACTAGCAACACGAGTTGAACTGTATGCAAATATGATATATGAAATAGGACACTTTGCAGTTATACATTGCTGAATTTTCTATACAAACACCAACATCTCCCTCCAGAATGTTTCATTTTAGCGAGAAAACTGATTTGTTGTTAAGTACAATGCTAGTTGAGCAACTCACTAAAAATGTTATTACTATGGCAACCAGTAGCATAAACACCTAATGGGGACTTCATAGTACAGAGACTGATGACTTCCAGAGATAAAATAGGTGTTATTTACTCTCCCTCCACTTATACGCTAGCATTTCTTTTGTCTTAATTGAACAGCCAGATATTTATCTTCATTTATTTTCATCATTTATCCTCACGTTTATCTGCATGCAACTGAAATAAACAGGCTAATTAACTGTACACAATAAATCTTATTCTATCATAAAATTCACACAGACCTATGAGTTGTCGTAGGATATTTTTTTCCCCCAAACTTTCAACACCACGTATCTTGAGTGCATTTTTTTGTTTGATAAATGAGGCTTATTGTTGGTATGAAGTGTTGGAATGTGTGTGTGTGTGTGTTTGTGTGTGTGTGTTCTGACAGGATGTGATATATGTGTCAGGGTATTAAGTTCTGCCCATAACACATAACTCATGCTGCTTGTGTGTGTGTGTGTGTGTGTGTGTGTGTGTGTGTGTGTGTGTGTGTGTGTGTGTGTGTGCGTGTGTGAGTATTGATTCCTAAAGGTTGTACAATATATTGAAGGCTGCAGTAGACTCAGCTCAAAAGCACCTAATCATGTTATATTGTGCATCCTGACCACTTTTTAACACTCGACACACAGTTGTGTTTTTGTGGCTGTTTCATTAAATTACAAAGCACGCTGTGGTGAAACTAATACATCCCATCTGTTACTAGTCCTGGTCACATCTAGAGGTCACTTGTATACGGGTCAGTATATATAGTAAGACATTTTGCAGACAGTTGTGTTATTGTGTTACACAAACTGGGTGTAATATGTTGTGTTCATATTCTGTTGTTTGCTGCACTGATACAGCAGCACTATTGATTGTTGGGGATTAATAGAACTCGCTGTGATTTATCAACATGAAGCAGAAATAAATCAGTGGAGTTCATGCTAAGAAAACGAATACTAAGGGATCTCAAGGCAAAGCAAAAAAAATAGCTTAAAGGTACATGGTGAAATTCTTCACAGAGGACAAATAATAAAAATTCTCGTTGTATTTGTCATGGACACAACCATACACTGTACAGCATACAGGGAAATGTGTTTTTCAGCTGTCTGTGTCATAAAAAAAAGAATCAGATTAGAGTTACAGAATTAACAGAATTCACTGTACAGGCAGGAAAAGGAAAAATATTTCATTTAAACTTTATCCTTTAGTGTTCTGGTCGAAATTGACAGCAGCACAGTTCATAGTTTAATAGAGAGTTTAATAGATAGCAGCCATACACACACACACACACACACACACACACATGCATCGTTTAAGTTAAAGTAAATTACAACATAATAAAATGTAGAATGAGAAACGGTTATCAATTTAGGTACAAAACTGAATCAGCCACAGCATCTTCAGCTAGATGCTAAATGTCTGTCATTTCAAATCACTTTAAAAGTATTCAGTGACATCAGCTCCTAAAGTTTCAGCTCCATGTTATTCCAGGCAGCGAGGGCAGCAAATTTAAACACCCTTTTTCCCAGTTCAGTGCACACCAATGGAACAGACTGTAAGAAGAGATCCTGGGACCGAGGGCTGAAGCTACTTACAGATTTATTACACATGGAGGTTTGAGGATATATGATGGATGCAGAACTAGGAGAGATTTGTAAAATGTCTAGAAATGACAGAAAAAGATCATATATGATATACGAGTATAGATCAGTGGCAGAACAGGATGACTGCACAGATTATGAAGCTTGATATAGTGACACAGCAAGTGTCCTGAGCCCCGTTTGACTCTATGAAGATGTTTTCTTTAGTCAAGCTAGATTTAATAACAAACACACTACCTTTTATTAAAAGATATGTAAACCTCAGAATGTAAGTTATGCTTGAAGCGAAGTGAGGCACAAAGGAATAAAAGTAAATTTTCTTAAAATACTATTGAATTTTTTATGAAATATTGTTGAATTTACTGACACTTCTATATGCATTGTAATTCAGAAGCATTTGGACGGAAAGCTATGTGATTAGCTGATTAGCTGATATTAAACAATAGAGTAAATGTTGTCGTTGTTGCTGTTGTTGTTGTTGCTGTTGTTTTCCTTGGATGCTTCCTGCTCAGGGTTACTATGGTGGATGAGTTGAACAAGTTTTATAAAACATTTGCATATGTAATATTTTGCGTTAGGAAATTCAATATTTAAATAATTATGCAATTACACTGAATTCAGATTTTTACAAGCCTGGCCTGCACATGTCACTTTCACCCAATCAACCACAAGATGATTTTCTTAGGCGCAAACATCTGGACGTCGGCTAAATTCAATAAATATCCTACGCTCCTGCATTTGTGGTCCTTTGATAGAGTCGAAACTAATTAGACACGAACCGGACGTGACAGAGCAACATTATTAAAAAGAGAATGATGGAATATCAGGTCCTTTGTTTTAATGGCTTCCTTGAGAAGTTTACTCCCACCTCCCGTGCTCTGACATGTTTGGGTGACTCATGATGTATGAGTGAGTCTTTGGCAGAGATTAATTAAAGGACCTGATTTGTTCTCCTGCTAAACATAAGGATGATTACAGGAAAAGAAACAACTGAATGATGGAACTAGACGTGCTCCAGCTTTTGGGACATGCTGTTAGCATATGTGTAAATCATGTCCTGTCATGTATACACCCATGTCTTACTCTTAATAATGACACTAATGATAACAAGAATAATGAACAGAGATTTAATTATACAGGACTGGTGTGAAACATACAATCAAATAAATTTATAAGTAAATAATGAAAAGTAAATGAATGAATGGAAAGAAATTGGGCATGTTTGCTACTGGATAACAAGACAGTGCATTTAGATAGATAGATAGATAGATAGATAGATAGATAGATAGATAGATAGATAGATAGATAAATAGATAGATAGATAGATAGATAGATAGATAGATAGATAGGTGGATGGGTGGTTAGGTAGGTGAGATGGATGGATGGATGGACAGACAGTCAGACAGACGACAGACAGAAAGGCAGATAGATAGATAGATAGATAGATAGATAGATAGATAGATAGATAGATAGATAGATAGATAGATAGATAGATAGATAGATAGATAGATAGGTGGATGGGTGGTTAGATAGGTGGATGGATGGATGGACAGGCAGACAGATGGACAGACAGAAAAGCAGATGGATAGATAGATAGATAGATAGATAGATAGATAGATAGATAGATAGATAGATAGATAGATAGACATACAAACAGCCAGCTAAATAGACAGATTACTAGATAGATAGATAGATAGACAGACAGACAGACTGATAGATAGATGGATAGATAGATGCTTTTTTGATCCTGAAGAGATTCAGTGGAAATGTATGTGTATGTATGTATACACATTATTGATCTTGAACTTTTACCGTTAAGCTCTTGTCCAGAACATACAGCAGACTAGTGGATAATGGATCAGTATCATATATATATATGTACATATATATATGTAACATTTCTTGGCCTGATTTATTATTTTTTGTTTCCAGAGCAAAGAAATTGGCATTCAGATGCATGAGGAGTTGGTGAAAGTGACAAATGAGCTCTACACGGTGAGTAATCGGTCTCTCCCACACCTCTATCCTGCACTTTTCTTTCCAATAGAGCTCACACATAGCACATTCTTCGCCATGGCAACATGGCCTTTTGCTTTGCTGTCTGTCTGTTTGTATTCTTGTCCAGTGTTCTGTGAAGAAGGAGAGCTTGCTTTCGACTGACCGGCCTGAAACAATCATGGCAGTCAGTGGCATAAAGATGATGATATCTGTATATTTGATGGTAATGCGGTAATATTTGCTGAGAAAATATCATGATGTGGGCTTTTGTAATTCTCTTACATTAGTGTCGTCCCTCCGTAGTTTCACTCTTAGGTCACATTCACACACACATCGACTCACAACCATAAAGTGACACGAGCAACTATATGACTAGAAGTGTCCAGGCCTGTCCAGTAACGTGACAAATTTGAGAACAGTATAAGGTTATGGAAATACGGAGCGACTACCAATGAGAGTGAAGACAGTAGAGAGCACGTGAGCCGTGACAAAGAGCATTCTCCTTCACCTCTTATGATATGATGCTTATGTACACTGCAGTATCTTCTACACAAACACCAAATCTCCATCCAGAATGTTATATTTTATCAACAAGAAAACTGATTTATTGTCGGGTGGACTGCTGGTTGCTCCACCCGCTAATAAACATTGTTACTATGGCAACCGGGAGTAGGAATGATTACTGGCGACTTCATAGTACAATGACTGATGACTTGCACTGATAAAATCACTGCATGCATGAGCGTAGCTTTAATGCTTCCATCCCTACCTTATCACACAACTTCCCCCTTCAGTCACCATGAAATAAACTCTCTCTCTCTGTCTTTCTCTATCTCTCTCTCACTCTCTCTCTGTTTTTCTCCTTATCTCTACCTGGATGAGTTCCTTGCTATCTCAGCTTTTCTTTTCACTTCATTGGTTAGATTACTCACCAGCGATTCTGTATCAGACAATAATCTCTGTCCACTTTCCCCAATTCCCCGAGCAGCTGCCTGACTGGAAACTTGAAAACTTTAACCAGGTGTTTTTTTTTTATATTGCCTGGTGAAAAACAGCTTGTAAATGTTTGCAGCATATTTAGTGTCTACCAAATCTTATTAGTTCTCTTATAGACAAAAGGTAAACAAACTAGATATGTACCAAATTTAATGAGTGAACACATGAGCAAATGTCATTTTCCCCAACAAAGCTTTTTATTGAGGTGAGTGTTTGCACCCAAGGGACAGTGAAAGCGTATAATGGCTTGGATATTTACAGTTAATCTCTTAGTGAAACATTGGGAAATATTTTTATACCATATTTCTTGATGGTTGTTGATCATGACAACCATGTGTGAGTACCTCAAAATTTGGAAGCACACAATTGTATAGAATGTTATTGTATGTTGTAGGTCTACAATTGACCATCTTGGGAAGTAAAAAAAAACATGCTCCAGCATGACAATGCTGCTGTGCACAAAGCAAGGTCCATAAAGACATAGATTGCAAAGTTAGAGTGACCTGACCTCAACCCCAAAAGAAAACCATTGGGATGAACCGGAGCATTGACTGCACCTCAGACCTCAACACCTGAGCTCATTAATGCTCTTGTAGCTGAATGAACACAAATCCCCACTACACTCCAAAATCTAGTGGAAAGTCTTCTCAGAAGAGTGGAGGTTATTATACCAGCAAAGAGGAACAGGATGGAACCGGATGTCCAAAATGCACAGATGGATGTAATTGTCAGGTGTCTACAGTATACACATCTGGTCATGTAGTGTATCATATAATTTCATATAAAATATGTGCTCCAGATGCTGGAGTTATTTGTTTATCCAGCTGCCTGTATTCAGTGCAGCAAGCCAAGTGATTTATCTATTGGAAATGTATACACTTTCTGAAAAAAAGTTTGTTTCTTGCCCGTGCTACCACACACACACACACACAAACACACAAATTGTGAAGAGCCAATCAGGCTACAGCAATGTTTTTATGACGAAGGATGAAACCAAAGAATCAGATGAAAACCCACACATTAATCTGCTGAATTTAGACAGAACACAGAAGGCATTAAATTTGTAATCAAGTTTAACATCTTACATACATTCTGAATTCAACAATTGCTGTTCATCATGAAACACACACACACACAAACACACAGGTCTAGAGCTTGATTCTTGGTGTGTTTTATAAGGTCATAGCCTGGGAGGATGTGTGGAACAAGATACAGTAGAGTTTGTAACCAAAATTAAATAACAGTGAGTTTACCTCAAGTGGTACCCAAGATACAGGAGATTTTAATCCTAGGCTTTCCTTCAGGATGGTGAAGTTGTGATCTCCAGCTTTAGATTAACCTGCAGTTAGACAAAAACATTGTATTGACTTAATTCAAATGCATACATCATTCCCTGTGATTGAATTGAGTTGTCATGCAACTGAATCAAACCCACAATGCTGGTGTTTTGCAACAAACACTTTACCCTCTGTACTCTTCTACCATGCGGATCTACATTGGATAAATTTAATATTGGATTTAACATCAAAATTCTGGTGTGATTTCGCATTGTAATTGGTTTACTGTGTGAACTCATCACATTTCCTCTACACCATTCAATCTAGTCAGTAGAAATTTGTTTAAAATAGGTTTACTGTAAGAAGTGAAATTTAATATTTGTATGTAAACTATACATAATATTCATTCATTCATTTTCTACCGCTTATCCGAACTACCTTGGGTCACGGGCAGCCTGTGCCTATCTCAGGCGTCATTGGGCATCAAGGCAGGATACACCCTGGACGGAGTGCCAACCCATCGCAGGGCACACACACACTCTCATTCACTCACGCAATCACACACTACGGACAATTTTCCAGAGATGCCAATCAACCTACCATGCATGTCTTTGGACCGGGAGAGGAAACCGGAGTACCCGGAGGAAACCCCCGAGGCACGGGGAGAACATGCAAACTCCACACACACAAGGCGGAGGCGGGAATCGAACCCCCAACCCTTGAGGTGTGAGGCGAACGTGCTAACCACTAAGCCACCGTGCCCCCATACATAATATTTTCTTTCTTAAATCAGAGTGAACATATATTCCTGTTTTAGGGTATGTAGGTATTTAAACTAGAAACTAGACACATCCTTGCTGTGAACTAATATACTGTATAAGGGCATCTGCCCAATACTGTAAATGTAAATATATCTGTTAGGCCATTTCCTTTTGCATATTTTGGTTCATGGCTCTATAATTAAAACCAACAAAATGGAAGAATTCTCATAATTGAATGTTTATTAAAATATATCACCTTCACATACAGACTAATTTACTGACCCGACGCCTTTGCTGGAATGATGGAATTATGTGGAGAGATTAAGTAACAAGTCCTGAAGTGCAGAGAGACCCTGAATCTGTTCCTGCAAAAGAGACAGTACAGTATCTCCTCTTACAAGAAAAAACAAAGCTTCTTCATGTGCAGCAATGCATGCAGCACCTTGAGCTGGTTAGTTCATTTGCTTCTCCGGTTCTGTTTTGTACATTTATCTTTAACAGCCTTTTGCAGATTTCCCAAATGTTAACCCTGAAATTACAGAATGGCTAATTAAGAGTTAGAAGTATTAGCATTTCTGTGCTAATGATGTTGCCAAGTCAGTGTCACATCCCTTGAGACGTTTCTGAAAGACGTTTCTGGAACGTTAAAGCTTTGGGCTGTGGTAGACTCAGTCACCAGTGATTGGAACTGTAAAAGGTAACAGAAACGGTCCGATTTTTTTTATCACCTAAGGCAACATGCTTAAAAGATCCATTCTAAGGGGCTGGTGCTGTTAATGTCCAGCAGTGGACTGGTATTCAATCCATGCTGGTTCCTGATGACCATCCAGTGTTTATGGAACAGGCTTCAACCCTGTCCAGGATACAGCATGTACTACAAATGAAGACATCCAGGGTCCTCGGTACCAAACTGAGCTCAGGTTACATTCTGGATAAAGTTTCTGCATGAGTTCTAATTGGGGTTTCTTCAGGTTCTCTGATTCCCCCACCTCAGAACTACCCCTTGAAAAAAAATGACAGAAGTTGGATTGACAATGCTAAATTGCCTTTAGGTGTGCACAGTTATGTGTGGTGCCTATTCTGTGATGTATTGGCATCCCAGTCGGGGCACAGGCTCCAGATCCATTGCCACATAGAGCAGGATAACGTGGTTTTTGAGAATGAATGAATGAATGAATGAAACAATGAAAACACATTTCATGCAAATAGTTTCTATGTCAAATCTTATTGTGTAAAATATCTAGCATTTACTTTATGCACACCTACATATACATATACATAGCAACACATCAACTTCAGAAATATTGGCACCCTAAAAGAGAATGTGTGAACATTTTTGTATAAAATAAGCATTATTTCAAACACAAACTCAAATTTCCTACTCCAAGAATAGAAGAAACAAGCTTTTGTCTAACAAAATATTCCCCCTAAGAAAACTTCTGGTAATAATTTGGACTATTTATTGGCACCCAGTACAACATTGTCAGTAGTGTGGATAGGTACGCTGAGTATGAGCGAAGACACACACATGTTCAAATCTATAGAAATTCAGGGCTAGCTTTACTGGCATGTTTAAGGGAGGTGGGAGGAAACAAGAGAACTCAGAGGAAACTTGTGAGGTCAAAAGGTAAACACATGAAACTACACAATAGTTCTTGCCACCACTAATACGAAATTATATTCAAACGTTCTTTATAGATCTGCCCAGTGTCTCATACCATTGTATTCATAAGCAAACAAATTCAATTCTATCATCAAACCAACCAATATAACATCTAGCATTAAATATGAAATATTTTAGCAGCTTTGATCCTGTTGTCATGCCACATTTTACTGTTGACGTTGGTTGTCTGTTTGTTGTAAAAGTCAAACAGCTCAAATGTGTGTTCATACAGAAGCACCTCAGCATGCCAGAAAATGAGATTCTGCTGCTTGGGACCGACAGACCTTTAGATCCAGGTAGCTCATAAACACACTTGGTAGCGTAACAAGTCAACATCCTTGGCTGTTGTGAATTGGCCTATTTTTCACACTCTTCCATGCTTTAGTACTATATATATACAATATATATATAAGATATCTGTTAATCCTTCCAACTAGGGGGCACAGTCGTATTTTTTTTCTTTTTGTTAGGTTTATTTATGATTTTGGACTTCCTGCTGATGAATGAAATGAAGAGTGTTTAGGTTTTGTTAGCGCCGTAAAAGTCATTTTTGCAGAGGACAGCAGATGTATGTTCCAGGAAGCTGTGCATCATAAAAGAGCCAGGTGCTGGCATTCATAAAACTGTGCAGTACCAACCATTAAATCACAGGATAAGGAGCAATATAGATGCACCAGATCTACATTTGGATGCTGAAAGCTCTTGCAAGGATCATCCATAAGTTTTAATTAGGAATGCCACATTAAAAATAGATTTTCTTGCTTTCTCATTTTTCCCTAATGAGAAAGGTCTTATGAAGGATGTTCACATGCACTTTAACACACTGCTCACGTTGTCTGGTTTTACTTGACTGTGGTGCATGTTGTCCAGAGGCTACATCTCTGCTCATCCTCTTCCTAATGAGCTGCAGGAAACAGCTTTTTCCAGCAGAAGTTGGTGGCCAGCTGCAGTGGACTCGCTTAATGACTGTGATTTGGCAGGCTTCTTTAAAACACACATGCACACACACACACAAACACACACACACACACACACGCACACACACACAGCTGCATTAGTGTTAGTATGTGATATTAGTTTTTGTCGGCTGGGACTTTAATGTTTGGCAACAAAACAAAATTTCTTTAGTAGTTTCTGTTTGTTCAGACCAAAGTCTCGTAGGTGGTAATTCATTTAGTTCTTAGTATCAGTGTCAGGAGGTGTTGCAACTCTGCACCGCACAATATTTTTATTTCAACACTAACAAGCCTTCACCTCACTTCGGTAATAAACATAAAAATAGTTGCCCAGACACAATAGAAGTGCAGAGTATGAACATGCTCAAATATTCTAGACTTACATCAAGCTGTGTTGCCTATAACATGACAGAATTCTACATAATTAATGATTAATGATGGATTCCTTCAGTTATTCATAGATATAGATACACAGTTTTCTGCTTGGACTAAGATTTGTCCATGGACTCATAGAGTAAATATAATTTTTAAGCAAGAACTATTCATTAGACAGGGTGACCGAGCCATGATGATGATGTGTCCATTCTTTTTTATTATTGTGCCAAATAAGGAACAAAACTCCACACTGTGTTGACTTTTAAATAAAAATAGAAAATTATATTTTAATGAAAACAAAATGCGGGGCACGGTGGCTTAGTGGTTAGCATGTACGCCTCACACCTCCAGGGTTGGGGGTTCGATTCCCTCCTCCGCCTTGTGTGTGTGGAGTTTGCATGTTCTCCCCGTGCCTCGGGGGTTTCCTCCGGGTACTCCGGTTTCCTCCCCTGGTCCAAAGACATGCATGGTAGGTTGATTGGCATCTCTGGAAAATTGTCCATAGTGTGTGATTACGTGAGTGAATGAGAGTGTGTGTGTGTGCCCTGCGATGGGTTGGCACTCCGTCCAGGGTGTATCCTGCCTTGATGCCCGATGACGCCTGAGATGGGCACAGGCTTCCTGTGGCCGGAGGTAGTTCGGATAAGCGGTAGAAAATGAGTGCGTGAGTGAAAACAAAATTGCACCAAGGTGGTGCACCACAGATCAGTTCCATAGATCCATCCATCCATCCATTCAACCATCCATCCATACATACATCTATTTATTTATCCTCTGCACTGCTTATCCTATACTGGGGTATATCCCAGGGACTCACAAGGCAAGGTACACCCTGGACAGTGTGCCAACCCATTACAGGGCACAATCACACATCTCACACACAGACACACTTGTTCATGTGCAGGCCAATGATTGTATGTCCAGAAACCTAATTAAGTAAGTTCAAAATGGTAACTAACACACCATAATTATTTACAGCATTTGGCAGATGCCCTTATCCAGTTACATATAACTCATTTATACAGCTGAGCAATTGAGGGTTAAGGGCTTTGTTTAGGGGCCCAGGAGCGGTAGCTTGGTGGCCCTGACGTTTGAACTCACAAACCTTCTGATCAGTAGTCCTGCACTTTAACCACTGAGTAACCACTTCCCACTAGTTATGTGCATTCATTAGCTGCAGTCATTCTGCTCTTTTAAGAAAGAGTTTTAGAGATTCCATTTAGCCTCCAAAGCACATGTTTGGACTGGGGAGGAAGGTGGAGTACCTGGAGGAAACCCCCGAAGCACAGGAGGAGCATATACTCTCCACACACACACTCGAACACTCATTCAGTATACACCCACATCTACAGCACCACGCATATTAAACATTATGTTTACATTTCCATGCTGTTGCTCACTGTTTTTCTGTCTTTGCACATACTATCTTTCACACTCACTCTTCAATACCAACTGCTGCTATTACACAAGTGTATATACTGTACAGTATGTTTACAAGAACCCTCTTTGTTCACTATCCTATATTTCTGCACATTGTACTGTGTAATATAAATAATGCACATTGGTCAGCACTATATTGTTTTTTTTTTTTTTAGTGTTTTGTATTGTCTGTTTGCACTGTCTTTTGTCTCACACTGTTTTCACTAGGGTACACACAATATACTTTATATCGCTAGGACTAACTTACTTACTACGTCCTTAGCTCTGTGTTGTTTTATGTAGCACCATGGTCCTGGAGAAACTTTGATTTATTTCACTATGTACTGTGTCAGCTATATATCGCTAAAATAACAGTAAAAGCTTCTTGACTTGACACAAACTAATCACTAAGACACTGTTCACTATCACTAGTTCACTATTGTGAACCAGACCAACCAGACGTACTACACATTTACTATTCGGATGTTTTTTATAAATATGCAGGACACACTGACAAAACTGAGCAAAATCAAATGTATCAATCTATAATTGATTCCTTAGTCAAGGATGTAAACAGGATGTTTCTACCTTTGTAGAAAAGTATAATGACTGCACTTAATAAATTAATGTCAATAACTGGCATGATAAATTTTATTACATTATTCTAGCTACCATTTAGAGCCTAGTTAATAATGGTATTGGAAGTACAGTCGAGGGACTGGGCAGCACCTTGGAGATTTCACTTGTTTAGTGAGCTTACTCGTAGAAATCAAGCATCGCGTTAGTTCTGGCAGGCCACATTGTCAAGCGTGCATCAGCTGTTAATCAGCTGTCCACGACGCACCAATCCGGTTACGACATCCATATTACCTGACCATTTAAATTCCCATTCATTGTGTCATGAACACGGAACAGAGCGGACCCAAACGCAGGATAGCATAAATAAAAGGGGTTTAATGACAAAACACAAAACAGGAACACAGACTCGAGACGGGACTAAACAGGACTAAGACCACAGTAGATGCCGCGCTACACGAGGCAACGCGGCACAGTTAAATACAAAAAAGGACAATGACACAATAGGGATCAGGTGTGATGACAGGGAGGAGCAGACGAAGGCGGGGCAGAAACGTGACGAGAAACGTAAACAAGCGCACGTGGCCAGAGTCCGGGCAGAGTCCTTACACATTGAGCCACTTTCTAGCGCATCGCTGTGACGCGATTTAAACTCTCTCCTCCAACCTCCAACCCCGACTCCACCCGTTGTTCCTTGTACCAGTTTACGTTATAAATCCCCACATATTTTTCTCTCTCTCTCCATTTCTCTTTAATTATTTATTTATCTATTTATTTATTTATTATTTTTCCAAAAACGCGTAAGCGAGCATATCTAATACTAGATATGGGGGGGGGATCTATTCTATTTTCTAGTTGTTGCTCTCCTCACTCTGTCCATGCATGCACATGGACGGGCGCATGGATTTTTTTGCCCAGAACAGAACCATACCGACCAACACTAACTGTATGCATATCATCTAATAAATTCTCATTTGACAAAGTGGTCCTGATTGAATTATCATTCATCCACTCGTGCTAACGCTAAATTCTTACTGAGCTGGACATTAGCTGGTGTTTGTCCAACTGTAATCTAGAAGAACATTATTAATGTTAGTCTGACACTGTGATAAGTACAATAAAGGAGCAGTACTTCACTTTGCTTGATGAAGTTGCTCAGAAGTTATACTTTATTTCAAGGCAACATCTAACTCTAGAGCTACAGACAAGGGGCTGAGTGATTTTCAGCCATTGAGACCACAGTAAGAATCTCTGGTTAAACTGTACAACAGAACAGCAGTGATATAATTACAAACAAGTCTTGCATTATTATTACAGCTGGGAAACCCAAATTCTAGCTATTGGATGTGTACAGAGAGAGTGGGTGTTTGCTTCCTTGCTTTATTCAGTATCATCCACATTCAGAATTGCTTTCTTTGTCCTGGAGGTAACAGCTGTATCTGTGACACCAAACTCTTCTCTTCACTCACACGTGATTCTGAGACTAAGAATATTGGGACATTTTTGGTTGTCATCCCAGTCTTAGGGTATAAATGTTTTACTGTTTTCCACACATCCATTGTCATATGAGGTTCAAGTTGGACCGTAGCTGACTTTTTTGTTTCCCTGCTGCATCCTTACTGCCCCCTGTAGGTGATGAAGACATACCACATGTACCACACGGAGAGCATCAGTGCTGAGAGCAAGCTAAAGGACGCCGAAAAGCAGGAAGAGAAACAGTACAGCAAATCCGGCGACCTGAACGTCAATCTCCTGCGGCACGAGGATCGCGCCCAGCGCCGCAGCTCTGTCAGGAAGATTGAGAAGATGAAGGAGAAGGTGAGAACAGGGCATTTGAGCCACCATCAGTGTCTCCTCAAGACAGTCTAATTGGCTTGAGATAAGATGGGTCTGTTCAGCCTTCATGGCTGCTTAAGTAGGTGACATATCAAAGGAGCTATTTAACAAAAGCTAATGAAGGAGCTGCTCGTCATCCACCACACTGTTTACTGTTTACTGCTGGGAATCCATCAGACTCCTGAAAGCACTGACTTGATAAAAGGTGAATAAGATGTAGAGAAGCTAGTTTAGATACTGTAGGACGTGTGGAATCTCACGCATGCTAACATGCAGCACATCAGCTCAGTGGTCTAATCGTTCACCACAGCAGCTCAGAGAGCTAATTCTTGTACAATCACTAGGATTCTGAGTGCTCAGTTTCTGATTCTGCTAAAATCCAGTTTTTTTTGTTAGGTTGTATTTTATGTTTGCTTTTTAATGCCCCTAATATCTAAGCCTCAATTGAACAGAAATGGGAACATTGCACAGTGATGCAGAGCAAAATTCTGACTCATCATGCAGATTGCAGAAGGAAGGAAGGAAAGAAAGAAAAAAGAAAGAAAGAAAGAATGAAAGATATAATATATATATATATATATATATATATATATATATATATATATATATATATATATATATGAAAGATATAATATATGTATATATATATACATATATATCTTTCATATATATATATATATATATATATATATCTTTCATATATATATATATATATATCTTTCATATATATATATATATATATATATATATATATATATATATATATCTTTCATATATATATATATATATATATATATATATATATATATATATATATATATATATATATATATATATATATATATAAAATGTATAATATAACTCATATACTTGCATAGTACTTTCCTTAAAGTAACACATTTTTCTCCTCTGTCTTCTTCTTCCTTCTTCAGAGACAAGCCAAGTATTCAGAAAACAAGCTGAAATGCACAAAAGCTCGCAACGACTATTTATTGAATTTGGCAGCCACCAACGCCGTAGTGGCAAAATACTACATTCACGACGTCTCCGACATGATTGATGTGAGTATGGCACATAAGACATGTGTTTGTGTACGCTGGCTTGGATGTGTAAGTGTTTGTTTGACACAGTTAACACTGCAGGGGACTCCATCTGTTTCCCGTTGCATTGTGGGTACCGGGTCTCGCTAAAGCCGTTCTGTGTTATTTCCTCCGAATGTTTCTTACAGACATTATTTTCTCTGCTTTGCATAATTATCCCCTTTCTGGTGTTGTAATTCTGGCACCCACTGCTGCTGCATCATGTTAGAATTCCAGTATTATTTATTCTTACTTAGCAGATGTTTACTTAACTTAAAAGCAGTTGAGTTGATTTTTAGGCTTATAATCTGCCCACACGAGTTAGTTATACTCAGTAATGCTATCCGGTCAGAATTAAATAGGGGTTTGTGTTTGCATTACTGACCACTTGCTGAATGTGCTTGTGTGTGCTTGTGTGTGTGTGTGTGTGTGTGTGTGTGTGTGTGTGTGTGTGAGAGAGTTTATAAGTCATTCTTCTGTTCATGAGTGGTGGTGGATCCTGAATACTAGGTGTGAGACAGAAATACACCTGGTATAGGATGCAACCACCAGTAGCTCTCACACACACATACACACACACACACACAAACACCTACAGTATGTACATAACAATTTCTAGTTACTGACAGTTAAACCTTCTATCTAACAGCAGGGTTTTGTGAGCTGGGACAAGCAGGGCACCCAGTAAGAAACCCATGACAAACCTACAGAGAAATCCCACACATGCAGTAATCAGGGCTTTGGATTAGACCAGAGACCCTGGAGCTGTGAGACAGTAGAGAAACGCTTCTTAGTGCAACACTGCGCTGCCTAAGGGCTATTTATTTTACAGAGGATTATTAATATGTACACTTTTTCATCTCTCCTCATTAATGCATAACAGGAAAGAAATAAGGATTTTGTTTGCATTAATATTTTAACATTAAATGTTTAAAAGGAACAATTTCCGTGGCACATTTACAGATTTTTTTTTTAGGTTTTCTTTTTATAAAAAGCCCAAAGATATAGATTTTGTGAGTAATCAGAATCGCCTACAGAAACTTGTGCGGTTCTTATGCCATGTCATTGGTTTTTAGACCATGTAAAGTCATCACAACCTTACTACCAAACTAGCAATGGTGTCCTTAAAGCTTGTGTGAAGAATGTGGCAGGGTTTTAATGTTGCACTCTGTGCACAGCTCATAGTGGAAGTTATTTCATGACTGCTACTCGGCCGCCCCTGCCTTCAATCACAGCAGTCTTTATAATAGAGTCACTCTATCGTGTATAAACAAAGAGTAAGGCAGTTCACACACACACACATGCGCGCACGCACGCACAGACATGTGCACAGCTGTTTACTGGGTCTGTCAAGGCAAATCGGGGAATTGAGACAGTTTCATGATTGCCCCGGCTGGGTGTATTGGGGCATACGGCTCGTGTGGTACTTTGTTCATCCTGTTCTTTTAAACACTATGTTAAATATGACAGAAACAACGTTAGCCATTATTGTGGAGAACTGTGATTGGTTTCTGCGTCTGTTGTCTTTACGCCATCATAATGGACATACAACATTGGTGGCATGTCTGTCCATCATACATAATCTAACAGCAGGCAATGAGAAGAGGAGCAAATGTGGCTCCTTTTTGCCACTGAGCTGTAGGGAAAGAAAGAAAGAAAGAAAGAAAGAAAGAAAGAAAGAAAGAAAGAAAGAAAGAAAGAAAGAAAGAAAGGGAGGGAAGGAAGGAAGGAAGAGAAGGAAAGAAAGAAAGAAAGAAAGGAAGGAAGGAAGGAAGGAAGGAAGGAAGGAAGGAAAGGAAGGAAGGAAGGAAGGAAAGAAAGGTAGAGGTATATCATAGCATGGAGATACATTTTGTTGAGATACAGTTACATATGTTTAACATGACCCTGACGTCAGTTTACTTTATTTACATTCATGACAGTTCTGTTGTAAATATTAATGCCACTATTTATTATTTTCAGTATGTAATTTGATGCTAATGATTATCTGATTCTCAGATTTATCAGCTGATTATCAATAATGAATGAATGCACATAACTAGTGGGAAGTGGTAACTCAGTGGTTAAAGTGCTGGACTATATATCAGCTAGACAGTGCTCTGAAATAACCCGTGTCTGCGGTCATGTATAGTTGTGTAGCATAAAAATGTAAAAGTCTTCACATTAGTGGATCAGATTGGGCAATGTGTCATTATTGATCCAATACCAGTCCAAAATATGAGGTCACATTCATTCCTGATCCTCAGTGACACTGATAGATGCACTGTATTCTGGTTTAAACACATAAACACAACTAAAGCTCTAAAGTGTCTTAATCAGGTTATTCAAATGAGCCCATGTGCCAGTTTAGTCAAACACCTAATTGAGTCTAATGGATGGATTTATGGCTCAGGAGAGCTAGCTGTTTCCTCTTCATTAAACACTCATGTAATAATTCACAGACATGTTTGTTTCCCTGCAGCATATTTCAAACCTTCTTCTAAATTAGGTTAGTTTATGCTATTTTTTAAGACTGAAACTAATTAAACTGGCTATCCCACTGTGCTTGTACTTCTAAATGTGTGTTAAAGGCCTCGTTTTGGTCTTCAAGCCAATTCTTGTCTGTAGACTCTACTGTTATTCAGAGTTAAGTGTCTGTACTTAAGAGTAAATAAATAAATAAATAAAAAAATCAACTGTAGCGCAGAATTGATGATGATTCCACTAATGAACCGAACTGAAATGGACATATTTGTAGCTTGTTGACATAGCAAACAGAAACGAGCTGGTGTACACTCTAATGCTTTGATAGATCTTTTTAAAACATCCTCCTTTGTTTTCCAGTGCTGTGACCTCGGATATCATGCTAGCCTGGCACGCATGTTTAGGACCTATCTCTCTGCCGAGTACAACCTGGAGACTTCACGCCATGAAGGTCTGGACCTGATCGAGAGCGCCGTAGACAACCTGGACTCTCGCAGTGACAAGCACAAGATCATGGACATGTACAACCAGGTGTTCTGTCCTCCCATGCGCTTTGAGTATCTGCCTCACATGGGAGATGAGGTGAGAAAGTTCGACATAACCGCAGCATCTAACCTGAAGGCTTCATGAAACCCTTCATATTCTGACTGTGTGTAGATCTGAGACCTAAAATTTGGTACAACATGTCTCAAAAAGTGAAAAGGCAGAAAGCGTATTTAAAAATGACAATTCTATGGACATTACTAACAAACGTGACCATGAATCTTCTATATACATGCATGTACTATAAACTTCCAGAAACATCTATTATTTATAGAATGCACCCAATTATGCAGCCATGCTTTTCAAACTGGCTTCTAAAGTCAATTTGGTCATTGTAGAAATCCTACTTTACAAATATATTGATAACAAGTTTTGACGGAAAATTTAAGTTTAGGTTTTCCTACCCAAGTTTACACCAGCAAGAGACAAAGCCGCTTCAATTTCAGTGACAGCAAGCAACAAACAACAGCACAACAATTGATCTGAATCTGTTAATACAGCTCGTACAGTACAAAGCCTAGCAAAGCCTTATTTAACATTATTTAATCAGATTAAGAATGTGGTAGCCTAGTGTTTAAGGTGTTGGACTACTGATCAGAAGGTCGTGAGTTCAAATCCCAGGCTCACAATGCTGCTACTGCTGGGCCCCTGAGCAAGGCCCTTAACTCTTAATTGCTCAGCTTAAATTAAAGAGTACATGAAAATCATAGATATTACAAGGTATAAAAGGTGTATCTATGAACCTGCCACTCCAGCACCAACTAGTGAGAGTTCACTGTGCATGCAGTAGTAAAACCTAAAGCTGAATGTCAGAAGGCCACCATTTTATGACCGTGTGTGTGTGTGTGTGTGTGTGTGTGTGTGTGTGTGTGTGTGTGTGTGTGTGTGTCAGGTATGCCAGGTGAGCGCTCAGCAGCCAGTCCAGACAGAGCTCCTGATGCGCTACCATCAGCTGCAGTCTCGACTGGCGACACTCAAGATCGAGAACGAGGAGGTGAGCCCCATCTCTGAATCAAATATTTAGACATAATCTATACACTTTACGCCATGACATTAGACTGCACCATGTACAGCTAAAGCCCACATTCGGGCTCCTCTTCAGTATTTATTAATTACCTAGAGATTTTGATTTGAACAGTTATTATCTGTAGTCTAACTGGTGTCATACACAGTATGGATCAGTTCCATTAGAGAAAACATGACTCAGGTAAATTGAGCCAGACATCAGCTGACCATCTGAATCAGCACCAGGATGGATGCACAGGATAGACCTATTAAATAATTGCCACCTCAATCTCCGTCTTGAAGGAAATGAATTAGTATGAAGCCAGGTCGCTTGGAAATCAAGGATAAATAAATTGGAAAAGCAAACTGAGGCACTTTTAGGACGTTTATAACACTTAAACTTAGAAGTGTCTTGATAGCATCCGTCTATTTTAAGTCCCATCTGTTTGTGTTATATGAATAAGTTAACAAAGTCAGCTTAATCATTTTCTATGTTAACTTATCTAACTTATCTTAAAAGATTTCAGACTCCTCACAGTATTATGAAGAACCTCAGGATGTCAGAGAACAGGGGTGTCTATACGGATAAAATTCAGATGATTTCATTCATAAAAACACACAAAATAAAACAGCAAACACTGGGAAAAAGAAAAGCGAAACAGATCACACGAAGACAACACAAAGATGAGGATTCCTCACTGCCCAAGGCAACACGGCCGGAATAAAAAGGGAGACAATTGAGACAGGAAGGAATTACACAAGGGTGGGGCAGACACGTGAAATAAACGTAAACAAAAAAAAAACACATGGCACCAGCAAAAAGTTCAAGCTAGATCCTGACAGGATGATGGCAGGAATATTCAAGCTGAGACTTTCAATTAAGTTGCACACTTGTTCTTCACTATAGCATTGCCAGATGGTAACTTTGACCAAGTCAGCTCCTTAAAAACCCTGTGGATTTGCTCAGAAATGTTTCACAGGCTCTGTTGTTTCTGAAGCACTCAAGAAGATGCATCACATTGACAGCCACACTGATGTAATTTCCAAGATTCACTTTGTTATATGTGGGAACGTGGTGGTATTTTTAGCTTTTCCTTCCTGCTAATAATGTTTTTTTTTTTTCTTTCCGGAGTGTAAGAGTGGAATTCATGAAGGTGCTTCTTTGCGGCAGTGTAGAAGAAGCCTACGTGTCATGATTTCCTACTAAGCGTACGCAGATTCTAATCGACCCCATAATAGCCCAACCTGCTCATATTGATGGCTCCATCCAGCCCTTATCGCTGTATGTCTCATAACCAGGCCATAATGGACGATTTGTGTCAGGAAGGGAATATGCTACATTAATCTCAGAGCTTCACAATAGAGTCCTGGGGCAGTTATACATATCATCTGTGTTGTAGTCAGACAGCACTCATTTTCAGTCATTCACATGAGTGATATTTCAGCCCAGGGTTGTTTCAGGAGTCATCGAGAGCTTGGCTTATGGTCATGGGAAAAACTACCTGAGAGATGATATGAGGATGAAACGTTGAGACCTTTCATCTGTGCAATTGCGCAACCAGGACGTTCTTTCTTGTTATAACATCAAGTCTATTCTATTGAAGTTATCTACTGTTCACTGATAGAAACTTGAACTTGTTGTTGATGGTCAGGTGCGCAAGACCCTGGATGCGACAATGCAGACACTTCAGGACATGCTGACCGTGGAGGACTTTGACGTGTCTGATGCCTTCCAGCACAGCAGATCCACAGAGTCTGTTAAATCAGTGGCATCTGAAGGCTACATGAGCAAGCTGAACATCGCCAAGCGGCGCTCCAACCAGCAGGAGACCGAGCTCTTCTACTTCACAGTGAGTCAGACAGCTGATCTACCTCTAGGTTTGCGTTAAGAGTATAGGTTTAATTACTAGTAATAATGTGACATTAATAACAGACAACCTCAGCATTCTTAATTGTAAAGAATATTAAAACTAAGTATTTGTTTAAATGTTAATGAAATCACTTGCATTGAAAAAATGTTTATTCAATCCATCACTAAATCGACTACATACACAATAGCAATTAAATGACAGTTAATTGAAACAAGTAAATTACAACATGTTGGTTCATGCTGGTTGTTATGTTTTACTTATTGATGTACAGAAGTATTTTCTAGACAATTCTCAAAATTGTATTTGCAGTTGTCTCTTCTGTATGTGGATGCATAAATTGTGTCATAATTCAAATGGGAAATGCAAATAGCACATTGTGTCATAAATCGAACTGAACTGCAAGCTCAAGTGCATTTCCCATGTCTGATGAGTTACGACCCTGTCATTCTGAAATAGCTATAGAAATCACCCCGTTCGCTATTTCACTTCCTCTGCATCACGTATGGAGCCAAATATGAATTCCCAATCACGGAATCCTGTCAGTCATTGTTAGGGTAGAGTTTACTATTGGGTATGTTGGTGTTTGGAAGTGATGTCTGTTTGAAAAGCACCTGGAAAATTCTTCCATCATGAAGCTCTGAAAAAGTGTTAATACAAGTGTTTATCATTTGGTGAATCATTTCGTAGTGTATTCATGTTGAACGTTGTACACAGTTTATCTGTGCTACATAATGTTATTTAAGAGATCTTTGACATGAAGCCTTACTGATATTTTATAAGAATTTTTCAGTTTTCACAGCAACCGTGCAATAAACGACTAACAATAATAAATTCATTTAAAATGTTCAATGTGTTAGACTTACCAGACCAACAAAATTATTTGTAAGTGTAATTCTGTCCGTAATTGAGTTAGTCCCTGCCGTATTTTATTTTTATACTGTCATTCTGAAGGACTTCCTCATGCCTCTGATCTTTCAGCACAAACATTTAAACAGTGTTGGGGAGGTACAGTGTTGGACAGTGCTGGACAGTGTTGGACAGTGCTGGACAGTGGACAGTGTTGGACAGTGCTGGACAGTGCTGGACAGTGTTGGACAGTGCTGGACAGTGTTGGACAGTGCTGGACAGTGCTGGACAGTGGACAGTGCTGGACAGTGCTGGACAGTGTTGGACAGTGTTGGACAGTGTTGGACAAAGGCAATCTCAGAGCCTGGCATCAGATATTAGAGACATTAATCTAATTTATTTTTGTGACTAATATTTTGCAGATGGAGCTTAGTATATAGCAGAGTTCATAAACATTTTTCAGCAAACATTATTTGTTTAAACATTAATTTCTTTCATTAGATGCTTTCATATAGATTTATTTTATAAACCAAATTCAAATGTTTTTCACATGGAGTTTGCATGTTCTCCGTGTGCCTCAGGGTTTTTTTCCCCAAGTCTAAAGACATGTGTTGTAGGCTGATTGGCATCTCTACATTGTATGTAGTGTGTGATTGGGTGTGTGAGTGTGTGAGATGCCCTGTGATAAACTGGCATACTGTCCAGGCTGTACCCTGCCTTGTGCCCCAGGTCTCCTGGAATAGTATAGGCTCCAGGTTTCTCATGACCCAGCAGGATAAGTGAGAATAGATGGAAATATTCTGTTAATTATTTCTATGTACTTTAGCTATTTATTTTGTGGTACATAATCTGGAATGAAATGTTCCATGGCTTAACCATAAAGCTTTTAGCACTGAACATAAATGCTTTTCATTAATTAAAATGTTTCCGATTTATGTTTGAGTTAGTGAGGTTTGGATTAAACTCATTCAATTCAAACGACCAGTCCAACTGTATGAAGTAAACTACACAATACTGTACTACAGCAAACTAGAATACGATCCTAAATGATAAAAACTCAGTACTCTGAGATTATTGTTCCAAAACTGGCTAATAAATAAATCATGGACTCCCCAGCAAGGCTTCGGACCACAAGTATATAGTATAACTTTTAAGTCTTTTTTCATTTACTATGTAAGATATCACTTTTGCAATCTAATCACAGAACACTGAACCCATACACAGATAATGAAAGTCTACAGCCCAGCGTTCTCATATCGGAAATGAAATCATAAAACTCCCAGGACGAGTCTCTGCGACTTAGCAACAAAAGCGGAAATTAAACCTCTTAGAAAACAGATCGAATTATTGCCGTGCAAAACAGAACACAACAACGTTTGATCCTCTGTCGTAGCGAGCAGTTCTATCCTTTTGTGTCACTGTCAGCTTGTGTTAGTATCACCGGCTCCCTAACATCTTCATCTCTGTGTGTGCAGAAATTTAAAGAGTACCTGAACGGAAGCAACCTCATCATTAAACTGCAGGCCAAGCATGACCTCCTGAAGCAGACGCTGGGGGAAGGTGAGTGCTTGCATAACCAGCGCTAAATGCCAAGTGTCAGACCTTGTGTGAAGGTCTCTCATTGTGACTTTGGTCGCTGCAGGATAACGTCAAATTAAGGCCACGGTGTTCAGTGAGAGCCTTATGAGAGTTTTAATGAAGAGTGTCGTTTAATGACTTCCTTTAACGTCTGGTCATTAAAAGGAGTTTGTTGTAGATACAGGTGATTAAAAGCAGATGGTAATGTGGCATTTCTCCAGGTTCGAAATTCTAATTTGCTTGCTGTATTATTGAGGCATTGAGGAAAGGCTTAATATGGTGAGTAATACGGTGTAAGTGTGAATCACGTCAACAACCCAAAAAATAGAGAGCTAAAACATAACAGCAATATCAGAAACATATCAGCATGAACTCAAACCACTAAGGAAAGGTCCTTATTGAGCTGGACATGCCAAAGGATTTACTGCAATGTTACTCATGTTATTATAGTGAGGAGTAATACTTTCTTCTGAATTATTCCATTAATGCCTGGGTTATAGACTATTTTATATAAAACATAAATCATATCTTTCTTTCTTTTTAAATGCAACACTAGATATTTGGTAATATATATTGTGTATTATAGAAATGCCTTCAAGAATTTGCCCCAAATTTGTATTCCAATGAATGCTGTGACAGCATATTTTAAAAATAACATTGTATTAAAAGCCCTTTACCTCCTACTGTAACATCCTCCAGCTGTCCAGGTCTCTGAACACTCTGTTTATAATTTTCTAATTTGCTTTTAAAGTTTTTATTCACATTCTGGTTTGTTCATGTATTTTGCACTTGCAGGCCACCGTAGCATAATAAAGTAGGTGCTCTTTTTTATTCTCTGTAGAGGGAAAGCCTCATCCTGATATTTTGGCAGCTCTATTATGGCCAGTTTGCACCCAATCAATCAGCATGAGCGTTTGGGCAGCTGCTGGTGTGCTGTGTCTTAATCTAATGGCGGCACGGTGTGCGAGAACCCAGCTGAGACCTGCTATGCGTATGGATGTTCACAGACAACTATGCCCCCCTCCTACCCAGCAGCCCCGGCACTCAATTACACCAAATCACACCAGACAGGGAGGGCTAGACGTCTGGGTCCTGTTATGGCCACAAGCTAAACCTGTGTGTGTGTGTGTGTGTGTGTGCGCGTGCATGTGTGTGTGTGAGAGAGAGAGACATATGGTGGCTGCAGGTACAACCCCTGTTTTTAATTATTCACCTAATTGATCCTAGGTGCATTAGATGATCTGGCTTACTAAGTGTGCTCAGCTGTAGTGATGTCCTCACGGTTGATGAGATACTCACCAGCTGGTGTCACCACCATGTCTACAGACGTGGCCAACCTTCTAAAAGCTAATTTGGACATGCTTCAGTGATCTGAAAAAAGCATTGATGTTTTGAATTGGACTCCTTCTCAAGCAACTGCTGAATCATTTTTTTTCCATCTTAGCTGGCTGCTCAAAAAAAAAAACGATTTCTCCGATCAAAGCCCTTCAGTGACATTCACGACATATATGCAGATTCTCAGACGTCAAGTTATTTGGAGTAAAATGATCTCGGTATTTCATTTGGAGCTTTCATTGATATGGAATTACAGAAAGAGAACATTAAGTGGCGATTTATAAAGGGAGTGTTATTGTGGTGCTACAGCCAAACTATTTCTTTGGAAAATAACTGACAGGAAATGTTCTCTGTCTTCACACGAGTGTGTTTAAGTACTCCGAGGACAAAAGCTCGGCTTCTTTTTTCTATATTTGGCAGAAAATAAAAGAGACAATGATACCTTTTTGATCCATTTCAGTTGAATTTATACAAGGCTATGATGGTGATTCACTAAACTAAATAGATGATATTTATTTGAAGTGATTGCTCAAAACATTGATTCATTTATAGCTAGTCCTTTGTGTACCACTATTCAGTTAGAGGAAACACCCTCTTTACCCCATTTACATAAATATTGTCCTGTGATAGCAGCTGGGAGCGTATGTGCTAGACGCGCTACATGTCTGTCTATCAGGTTCCCCAAAGTCTTTCACGTGTTTCTTTCTATCATGTTTCACACAAATCATTTAATGAGCTGTCACACGCACAAACCGCATTGTTGACCACATTCATATACACACGCGCAGACGTTCCCGTTTCTCACCCCGCCGAGCCGTCTAGCACCCCACAGGGATCCCCACAAGGTTTCTACAGCGACCACAGCACTCCTTTGTCTGAATATCAGGGTTCATCCATTCATCCTTCTCTCAATAGACTGGCTCACTTTCACTAAAGCCCCACACCCAATCCATCAAAACTCTACAGCTCACAGCACCAGATCTTATAAGAGCTTTTATCTCTTTTTTCTTTCTCTCTTTTGCAGGAGAAAGGGCTGAGTGTGGAACGACAAGGTAAAACTTTTCGAGAAATAATCTTTTCGATCATTTGTCCTGATTGAATTGATGCTTCATGTGATTGTGCAGAACTGAAAGGGTTAAACACTAAATAATCAAGAAGTACGTACTTAAATGATTACTGCAATTTTGCTGATACTCTCCTCCTGGTTGAATTCACATTTGAGCTACTTGTGGTGTGTAGCTTGTACTGAGCTGTGAAATAATGACAACACAGCTGTTAAATGCCCAAACTAATCACAGTGCATTATTCACTGCTAGATAATAACAGATCATTAAACTATATCAGATATTTTTATCAGACGCTAGAGTCTCCATCTAGAGTCTCCATCAATTCATATTTTGACAATTATAAATATGATTGGTATTTTAAGTATTCTTAAGATATAATGGGAGATATAATGAGAGTATGGTATATTTAAAAGTATCTTGTTCTCATTGTATATTTCAATTTGCTAGGGAAAAAATATCCACTTCCTGTTTTTTGTGCACAGGCTTCAAAATGCACAGTTCGGGAAAATTTTGCATGTTTCTAAAATAATTCTTAGTGAATTTGCATCATTATTCAGCTGAATAAACAATCCTGAACAAGTCAGTGAGAATGAAATAAATAGAAAGAAAGGAAAATGTTTTTTTCCTTGCAATAAACCCTTAATGAATTAATGCACAGCGGTCGAAGAGGACTTGTCCCCAAGCTGTCATTGGCAGGTTAAGTACTCTCTCTGTGAGTAGGGTTAGAAAAGCCGTACCAGTCCGCTGGCAAAGCAGATGTCAACCACCATCTGTGCAACTGCTCATGAAAACCTGCTCCAACTGCTGAGTAAAGTGCTATGGCACATACCACAGCTCCGGCACCACACGTTTACTGATCGACTTTGGCCCATTAACCATTTGTGAGAAGTTTACATTAAGGAATGTCTTATGTTTATATGAACTTCTGTTTGAATGTTTACAGCTAGAAATCTTTTAAATGGGGATGAATGGCAGTGACAGCGTGCAAATTAATACAACTTAATACAAACTAAAATGTGTGTAATCCATAATAAGGTGAAATTTAGTTAGGAGATGTTAGTCACAAGTCAGAAGTGAAGCTGGAACTTTTGATTTTGTCAGTACATGAAGTTCTTCAGGAGAGACGATTTAGTAGCACTGTGCAGTTTCTTTGTGATGACAAGCTGTTTTTTTTTTGTTTTTTTCGGGCTTATTAACTACAATAAGAAATCTGAGATGCCTGTGGGGAAATTCTCTAACATAAGATTAATTCAACAAAGCATAAGTAATAAAGTTAAGTATTTGATATTAGTCATTAACAATGTGTTATTAGGTTATTTATGACCAATAAGTGGTGTCGTTAATATAAGTTTTCCTCAGTGTGAAAAAAGTAGAAGGAATGACAGACGATGGCCAACGTTGAAGGATAAAAAAAACTCTTAAAAAAACTGAAGAATAAAAAAACTATTTTTTGCTCCAAAAGTAAACGGAAACACCGGCATGTGTAGTTTTTTCTGGTGATTAGTGCTTAGTGCAGCTCAGTGTGATATTCCATCAGGTTGTGTGTGCTGTCACAACACGAGAAAGCAATTAAGTCTTCATATCACAGTGTGTGTTTCTGAAGGAGGCTGCTGTAAATGCCACGATATGAAGCTAATTAGGGGTCATTAATAAGATCATGATTATTTTTCGTGAAGCTGCTATTAATTTAAACATGTCCGCTATTAAAAGATTTGAGGTTTACACTTTATGCACTGCACGGTTGTAACCTCATTACTTTTGGTGTTGTGTGTGTATGTGTGTGCATTTTTTTGTTTCTCTTTGCCGTATTCATTTTTCCCAGACCCCCTACCCTACCCCCGAAACCACAGAAACTACGGAAACCTCGGCCACGCTCCGTCTATAATCATAAGCTGTTTAACGGAAATATGGAGACCTTCATTAAGGTACCATGTTGTTCTAGACAGCTCTCTCTGCTGGAATGGAGGGCTGACTGTGGCACGCAGGCTGTTTATCCTCTGTTTCTTAGCGCTCGCTAGCTCCCTCCCTCTGTGCCTTCCTGTAACTCACGCCTCCTTCTTCTCCTGATGCAGATTGTAAGGGTGGCGGAACACACACGAAAACCAATAGATACACAGAAATGACCCGCTTTTTTTTTTTTTGTTTGTTTTTTTAACATAAAAACAGAATTAGCTGTGTTTATATGATATTTGTGCCACCCCGTGCTGCATCCTGAGCGTTCCAGCAACCGCTCTGAGACTCAGGACGACAGTGTCGTCTCCATGGCGATCCTGTCGTTCCTTCCTAATCTGTGATTGTCTTGCTTTTCTCACCCCTCTGCTCCTCTCGCCACTGCTTTCTGTCCTAGGGGAAGAAGGAATACCCGTATTCGCCACCAGGTACATTAGCGCAGAGCAAAAAAAAACAACAAAAGTGTCATTTTTGGTTTCTTATGTTACTGGTGAATCTCACTCGTCTAATCAGAAGTGAGTTCAGTGGTCTGTGTACTTCTTGTTCATTCTATTTTGTGTCAGCAACAGAAACGTAAAAACGAATCATGAATAGTTATTTGATTATTGTTTCAAAATCCAGCAAAAGCGAGTCGTGTCGCTGTCGTCTATAAGGCTGTAAATCAATATGCCTGCGACTCTTGGCCAGTGACTATGTTTCCAATATGGAAATAAAAGTCTCTTAAACTATAAATGGGGGGATGTGGTAGCTTAGTGTTTAAGGTGTTGGACTACCAATCGGAAGGTTGTGAGTTCGAATCCCAAGTGCACCATGCTGCCATCGCTGGGCCCCTTAGCAAGGCCCTTACCACTCAGGATAAGGGTGTCTGCCATATGCTGTAAATATACTAAAGAAAGCATGCATTAGGACGCACTCTCAGACCCTGCTACCTCTGTACTGGTGGTGGGAAGACACCAAACATCCACATTAGGATTCCTAATTAGCATCAAACAACAAATGCTTGCTGAGAATGGCACAAGGGATTCCTTTTTTACACAAGAATCTTTCCCACAACAATCATGAGGATGTTTAGTCTCTTCACAAATCCATAAGAGTTAATTACATTATGTACCTTAGTACATTTATTACTAAGAGGGTTACTTTTAGCTTTCATTCCACCTCTAATTTCAAATATGTGTCAAAAAAGCCAAACTTCACATTCAGCAAAACCTAAATGATATTCAGGAGAGAATCTCCTAATAGTTCCTGATGAAAAGTCTTTTCATTCGTCACAATCATGTGGCATAATCTCTGATATTGTTCTCTATAATCATTTCAGTTACAATACAGTTACAAAGGCATACCCACAGCTATCAGTGTCAGCCCTAGTTTTCAGAAAATCGAACCCTTTTCTCTTTTAGTTATGGTTTCATTTCAAGAATAATCAAAAAACAATTCATGTTTTTTTTTTGACATTTTTGTTACGGACATAAAAGTAGAATGAACAGAAAGTGAATTGGAAAGAATCATAGAGAACAGATGTGCCTAATGTGCTGTTCTTTTCTATAATTACTCTGCATGCTTTAAACCCCCAAATTTAACTTCAGTCATATTATTGCTTCATATTCTGTACTATCATATTCAAACAGATTTAAATAAAATGCCTACAAACGAACAGAACACAAAGCATCTTTCAACATACATACATACATACATACATACATACATACATACATGCATACATACATACATACAGTTGTGTGAAAAAGTGTTGGCACCCTTCCTGATTTTTTTTTTTAATGCACGTTTGTCACACTTTAATGTATCAGATCATTCAGACATTCGACCAACTGTTAAAACATAATTTAACTGTGGTTTATTACACCTGAGTTCAATTTCTCTGGCCACACCCAGGCCTTATTACTGCTACACCTGTTTGCAATCAAGAAATCACTTAAATAAGACCTGACTGACAAAGTGAAGTAAACCAAAAGATCCTCAAAAGTTACACATCATGCTGAGATCCAAAGAAATTCAGGAACAAATGAGAAAGAAAGTAAAAAAGAAAAGGTTATAAAGCCATTTCTAAAGCTTTGGGACTCCGAATCACAGTGAGAGCCATTATCCACAAATGGTGAAAACATGGAACAGTGGTGAACCTTCCAAGGAGTGGCCGACCGGCCAAAATTACCCCAATTGCGCAGAGACGACTCATCCAAGATGTCACAAAAGACCCCACAACAACATCCAAAGAACTGCAGGCCTTACTTGCCTCAGTTAAGGTCAGTGTTCATGACTCCACCATAATAAAGAGACTGGGCAACAATGGCCTGCATGGCAGAGTTCCAAGACGAAAACCGCTGCTGAGCAAAAAGAACATAAACGCTCATCTCAGATTTGACAGAAAACCTCTTGATGATCCCCAACGCTTTTGGGAAAATACTCTGTGGACTAACGAGACAAAAGTTGAACTTTTTGGAAGGTGTGTGTCCCATTACATGCAGTAACACTGCATTTCAGAAAAAGAACATCATACCAACTGTAAAATATGGTGGTGGTAGTGTGATGGTCTGGAGCGGTTTTGCTGATTCAGGACCTGGAAGACTTGCTGTGATAAATGGAACCTTGAATTCTGCTGTCTATCAAAAATTCTAAAGGACAATGTGCGGCCATCTTTTCGTGACCTCACGCTGACGCAAACTTGGGTTCTGCAGCAGGATAATTATCTAAAACACACCAGCAAGACTCATTGCAAGTTATCGCAAACGCTTGATTGCAGTTCTTGCTGCTAAGGGTGGCTCAACCAGTTATTAGGTTTAGGGGGCAAGCACTTTTTCACACAGGGCCATGTAGGTTTAGATTTTGTTTTCCCTTAATAATAAAAACCTTCATTTTGTGTTTACTTGTGTTATCTTTGACTAATATTTAAATTTGCTTGAGGAAAAATTATAGTGTGACAAACATGCAAAAAAAAAAAAAAAATCAGGAAGGAGAAAACACTTTTTCACACCACTGTACATACATACTGTATACATACACACACTTTATACATACATACATGTACATACATACATACATACATACATACATACATACATACATACTCTATACATACACACACTTTATACATACATACATGTACATACATACATACATACATACATACATACATACATACATACATACTGTATACATGCACACACTTTATACATACATACATACATACATACATACATACATACATACATACTGTATACATACACACACTTTATACATACATACATACATACATACATACATACATACATACTGTATACATGCACACACTGTATACATACATACATACATACATACATACATACATACATACATACATACATACATACATACATACTGTATACATGCACACACTGTATACATACATACATACATACATACATACATTCATACATACTGTATATACACATGCAATGGATATATACAATGGATAGAAACAGTATAGAGACCCCTGTTACAATGACAGATTTTTGTGGTGTAATAAATAAAACCAAGGCAAATTGTGTCAGATCTTTTTCCATCTTAAATGTGATATCATGTCCAACAAGCTTCACGTGAAAGTCCAATAGAAGCATTAAAAAAAAGGAACATTGGACTGTGCTCAGAATAGACCAGTGTCATTCAAATTCATGTTCAAAAGTAATTATGATCCACCTGTCAGCACAAACATGATTCTATTCACCTCAAATAAAGATCAGCTGATTCTGTAGGAATTTATTTCAGAAGAAGCGAACAAAAGAATTTTCAAAACAATAGATGTACCGTGAAAAACCATGAAGGCCATCAACAAGCCCACCTAAATTTTGCCCAAACAAACAATAGTGAGTTCTAACCATGTGGCACGATTTGTTATGGCCTGATGAGAGCAAAAAAGAATGTTTTGGGCATAATTCTAATATATATATATATATATTTGGCACAAACACAAACAGCTCTTCATCCACAGCACCACATCCCACATGGGCCAATTTATTTTTAGCACAAGAGCTACAGTCCTCTGTTAGACAGCTGAGGATGAGGAAAATAATTTCTTGCACAAGTCTTGTAGACGGCTGGAGAGCTGTAGTATTGTTTCAAAGAAGAATCAAGAATCCAAGAAAGAAAGTATCCAAATTCTTTTTGTTTAAAAGAAATGTTGTTTCTTTTAAACACATACATTTTGTTGGTTATCACATTAAATATAGATATAGTTTGACCTGACATGATTTTTCTTAGCTTCATTATTACATCACAAGAATCAACAGTTTTCACGCGAGTTTTCACTGTATTTCTGTTCTATAACTATAAAGCAACTACCTTTTTTCTATTAGTGAAAACTCTTGTAAAATCACCATTAAACGCTGTTTATATTGTAATGTAATAATGTGTGTCTTGTTTTTTTTTTTTGTTTTGTTTTGTTTTCTCTCTGTTCTCAGGATTCAGGTCAGCCCATTCCTCTTGTAGTGGAAAGCTGCATTCGATACATCAATCTCTATGGTAAGCAGTCTGGATTTGGGTTTGTTTTGCACAGCTTAGAAGCTCTTAATGGCTGTAAGTGAGGGCCGATTTATTATTACAAACACAACTCCTTCTTATCATTCATGCAGAAGGTTATGCACACTGAACGACAGGGTGGAGGATATACGGATTTTGCGCAGATGCTGATTTGAACGCTCATAAGTTTTGTGTTTGTTGAGAGCTTTGTAGGACGATTTTTCTCCCAGTGTGCCATGTGTTGGAGAGCAGGTGAGGTAAAGACAGTGGAATATGAATTTTCCTGTATTGCTATCTGCATTGAAAGTAGATTCAGTGATATTGATTGATAAAGATACAGGAAGGCATGTTTTTGGTCTTGTGTAGTTATTGATTTTCTTTCTGAAGTATAAGATTTCTTAGAAAGGGTTTGAAATGTTCAGTAGTGCCTCCAAGATTCATTGCTAAAGCTGAATTTTTATTTGTTATTAATCGATGTTCTTTGGTAATAAAAATAAAAAGTCAGGCAGTGTTAAGTAAATTAGATACCATATTATAGGCTGAGCACTGGGCAGCAGTAAAGCTGGGCAGTTGTCGGATTTATCGCGTGTCTCCGAACTCCCAGCTGCAACCTCAACTCAGCTCTATACAGTATCTGTATGTCTGCACTGCTTTCTCTTTTCAGGACACATAGCAACATTTGCAGAACACCACAGTCCCCCTGTTTCATTCCAAACTCCTCTTTCATGTGACGTAGGCTTATGAGTCAGATAATCATCATCGTTTCATTTCCTTTATCAGATTACATCGTTCGTCCTCGCTGTGCTGTTGATCTACCTGAAACATGTCTACACTGGGATAGTGGCATTCCATATCTAATGAAATCTCATTAAATCGATCATAGAAACCACATGTCCCTCAAAAACAAGAGAGAAACCACATGTCCCTCAAAAACAAGAGAGAATCTGCTTCATGGAGCAGACAGACACTTTACATCCATATTGCATTTCCCTGCTTTGTGTTATGCAGTTTCCGATGGAAAGTGGCATGCAGTGAGTCTTTCTGGTGTCATATCTTTCGCGTTCTATTTCAGGTCTGCAGCAGCAAGGCATATTTCGAGTTCCTGGATCTCAGGTGGAAGTCAACGATATTAAAAATTCATTTGAGAGAGGTGGGTGTGCGAGAATTGTTTTTCTCTCTTTAATTCACTAGTTGACGTCAGAACAGATTATGTTTTCTTATGGAAGATGTCGAGTGTATCAATATGCTGTATTGTATTGTTTGGTAAAAGGCTCACGGATAGTTAACCAAATGAATACTTTCATAATCAAGTAAGGTGTTTGTCATAAAATTAAGTATAATAAAGCTTAAACAAAGCACACAGACACTCTAAAAATTGTAGTCTCTTTATCACAAATTAGGAGAGTCTTAAAAAAATAATCATTAAACATCAGGATCTGGTGTAAATAGCACTTATTGGTCATTTATGACAGCCAGTGAATTGTCAAGCAAAATCTTACAGTATGGCAAAATTGCACACAGTAGCTTCTGAGTGGCTTAAGAGAAATGTGTTAATGCTGTAATTGGGACAAATCTATAACCTGTGTAAGAAAAACTTTTGCATTGAAAATGTATTGTCTTTATCATAACACCTCTCCAACCGAGACATTTCTAAATCCTCCTAGTTTTCTTTAAAAATTCCTGTTATTATCTAACTAAATAGATTTTCAATCATGGCTCTGTTTTTCTCCTAAACCACATACATTATTTTAAACCCATAGCATTTATGGTTACATTCTGATCAGCCATAACATTAAAACTACTGACAGATGAAGAGAATAACATTGTCGAGGGTTGGGAGATATTAGGCAGCAGTGAGCAGTCACATCCAGAAACTGAAGTGTTGGAAGCGAGAAAAAACATGTATGGCGCTTATCTGGGGAAGTATTGACACCAGGATGCACTTCGCAAAGAAGGGAAGATGGCGAAGGCAGCGCGATCCTGTGGCAAATGTTCTCCTGGGAATCTTTGGCTCCTGGCATTCATGTAGATGTTACTTTGACATATACCGCTTACTTAAAGACTGTTGTAGAACAAGTGATCTCTTTCAGCAGGATAAAGTGCCCTACCACAGGAACATGGTGAAGAGCTTAAGGTGTTGATGTGGCCCACAAATTCCCCAATTCTCAATCTGATCAAACATCTGTTGGAGGTGCTGAACAAAATAAGTGTAATCCATTGAGGCACCATGTTGCAACCTAAAGGACTTAAAGGATCTGCAGCTAACGTCTTGCTTATAACAGCACAGCACACCTTCAGAGGGCTTGTGAACTCCAGGTCTTTACAGATAAGAGCTGTCTTGGCAACACAAGGGGGACTGACACAAGGTGGTTTTAATAATTTGGCTGATCGTTGTATTATGGCAACATAAATGGGTAAACAACAGGAAATTCTATATTAGTATAGCATCAGGGGCGGTTCTAGACCTTTTTTAGGGTGGCTCAAGCCCCCTGTCTGTGATCTCAGCCACCCTAAAACTATAAGTATAATTTTTTCTTTCAAAAATAAAAAAATAAAATTACGTCAAAATGCAGGACGTGTCGTCGATGGGAAAGAAAATTATTTATCAGTTTCATCCAAGAGTGAATTTTTTTACTTTACTTTTACGCGCGTGCGTTGTAGTCTTTCAAAAGTGCGTCATCAGCTGTCTGCTTTATTAGAACGGAGAAGCACAGGCACACGCAGCGTGCACGCGTAGTCAGAGTTGGAGGCATTTATCTATAACGTTAATGGGCGGAAAGCCGCAAAGACGGCAATCAAAAGCAGTGAAATGTCACTATTCTTATTAGCAGAGTTGTAGCACAAACAAAATATTAATGCAAACAATCCATTCAATACTAAATAAAAATAACATTTATTGATTTGGTCTTTGTCTTGTGAATATATTTTTTATTAATGACTGCATTCATTGGACACACTGTTCGTAGAGAATGCACACATACATAAACTGATTTGATTCAAGACTGGAATCATTACATCATGCATAAAATTTTGGGGTCCACTTTTGCCATTTTAAATAATACCATAACTTTTGTCTTACTATGTAGTCATACATATGTTATACTATGTTATAGTTTATGTTATATGTTATGCTATGTTGGTTTTCTATGTTATACATATAATATATAATATAAAACTCTTCTTGTTTTATATTCTCACTGAGGGCTAAAACCCCCTAAAGATGAAATCCTAGAACCGCCCCTGTATAGCACCATGAATTACTGTATGAGTGTTTTCCTCTTTTAGGTGAAGACCCACTTATTGATGATCAGAATGATCATGATATAAACTCAGTGGCAGGGGTTCTGAAGTTGTACTTCAGAGGATTGGAGAACCCACTCTTCCCGAAGGAACGCTTCCTGGACTTCATCTCCACCATTAGTGAGTTCTCCTGTGTGCCGCACATCTGCTCGCCTTCGTGCAGTGTTCAAATTATTGCTAATTTACCTGTAGGATGAAAAGGAATGGACTGCGCCAACAAATCCTTATGGCTTAGAGTAACCAGGCAGCAGTCGATGAAGTGATCCAGTAAGGCAGATGTGATGTCTGGAAAAGATTAACCTGTGTGTTTGTTGCAGAGCTCGAGTCATCTGCTGAAAGAGTCCATCACCTTCAGCAGCTCATAGTCACTCTTCCACGCACCATTATCATCGTCATGAGATACCTGTTTGCGTTCCTCAATCAGTAAGTCTGCGGGTTTCACTTTTTTGGAAATGACTGTACTGTATCATTTCAGTAGGACAGTGAGCCTGTGATGAGTTCCACACGTCTCTGTGGTTGTGGTGTATTTCCACGACTGGGCTGCATAGTCAGTCAGCAGGTGTATGAATAACTGCAGTCAGACACACAGGCATTCATTATATTCTTATGAGTTATTGAACAGCATCTACTGTTTATGTCCTATTCATTGCTGCGTCTGACTGTCTACAGTACTTTAGAATTTATTTATGCCAGCGAAAAGCCATTGCTCTCTGCTGTACTACAGCTGTCTTGTTTTATTATACTATTATTAATGCTTCTGCTGCACCCTTTCCCCTGCAGAACGGAAAATTCAGTTTCGCATCCTGAAGTTTTATCTGGACAGCTTCTTCATTTCTGTTCTTTTTTCACTGTGTCTGAGCCCGCAGCATTTTCAGCTCAACATTTTTAATAGTGTTTAGTTTCAAAGGTGTCTGGATGCAGAATAATGTCACTGTGGAATTGAGTTAAATGAATCCAATTGGTGGTAGACACCTCGAATGGCAGAAAATGGAACGATACGTCGATACGTTTTTCGTACCTGCAGAGTGAGTGAGCTTGCAATTTCTTCAGAGTGGTGCAATAAATCCAGTCAAAATTATCACCTGGATATTGAGGCTAAGTGTGTGCTATTAGCTTGTCCGTCACAGGAAATGTACTAGCACAGCCGACGTAATAAGAACATGACAGACGATGTTAGGAGGACAGCTTTGTAAATCATAAACATCTGTGCAGGTCAAAAGGATAAATGGTTCAGTTCACAAGCATCCAGATAGACAGTTTTCTTTTGTAGGTACTTATGAAATCTCTAGTGTCGCGGTGTCTATGTGACAGAAACTGAAACAAATCCATGTTTACTTTGAGCAGCGTTGTTTAGGAAATCTTCCACTTGAAACACTAGTCACTTCTTATCTAGAGCTCCAGCTTGCCACGGACACAGTAACACACCATAAAATTTAAATAAAAACTCGGTCACGCCTCCTTTGAACGCGCATGTAAATAGACTAAATTTTAGAAGTTACAAATAAGATGAATAGAAACATTAAGACATAAGAAGTAGTAGTTGATCAGTGTTGATGTCGTGTGTGTAAAAGGAGAGACTGAAAGTAAAAAGCACAGCCGAAGCGGAGAAACCAGGGCGGCATCCGAACACGGTAGAATTATCTTGATAGTTTACTTTCACCAATGATTTCAGGGAAGCTTTTGTACAAACAATTGTTTTATTATAAACACTTATTGACAACCAGCCTTTAAAAAAGCAGGTTGACATTTTTCTCTATGGAAGTTGGACATATGCAGGTGCAGTAGATAGAGATTTGTTATTATAAAACGTAGGCATATCCCTTTAAATACCTTCCCTTCATTTCTTTGCATTCCTTTAAATAAAAAGATTCTAGTTGAATTATGCCAAGATAGCTCAAGTGTCACTTTTCAATAGACTCAAATATACTTAAATAAATACACACAATTATAGATAAGATGATACAATTTTTAGTCATCATTTCCCATGCATTACCTGCCAGTAAAATTTCCCAACATTCAGTTTAGCTGACGCTTCAAACCTTATTCCAAGGTTATACCTTGTTACTACTAGAGCTTTCCAGATCCCCTGTATGATCGGAAACCTATTTATAGACTTATTTATCTGCGTGTATCTGTTCTCTCACCCCACCACCAGTCTGTCGCAGTACAGTGATGAGAATATGATGGATCCCTACAACTTGGCCATCTGCTTCGGACCCACTCTGATGCCCATCCCGGACGGCCAGGACCCTGTGGCCTGTCAGGCCCACGTAAACGAAGTCATCAAGACCATCATCATGCACAGTGAGGTCATCTTCCCAAGCCACAGGGAACTTGAGGGCCCTGTATATGAGAAGTGCATGACTGGAGGAGAGGAGTACTGGTAAGAACTGGACTATAAGTGATTTAGCATGGTTGCTGAGGATGTCTAAGTTTAATGTGTAATGATAAATGCTGGACAACCAGATTATGTTTCATACTAGTTTATATTAGGTTATATTTGTTGTTAAAAGTTTTAATTTGCCAGGGCATGGATGCTTAGTTAGCTTTGCACCTCTCGGAATGGGCATTTGAGTCCTTTTGTGTGTGTGAGTGTGTGTGAGTGTGTGTGAGTGTGTGTGTGTGTGTGTGTAGTTTGCATGCTCTCCGTGTGTTTTAAAGGTTTCCTCTGGACACTCTAGTTTCCTCCCCCAGTCCATAGACATTCATTGTAGGCTGATTGGCATCTCTAAACTTGTCTGTAGTGTGTGAGTGTGCAGTTGTTCCCTAAGATGGATTGGCCTGTCCATGCTTTGTACCCCAAGATGGGTGAGATGGGTTTCCCTGCCTTGTACCCCAAGATGGGTGAGATGGGAGTCCCTGCCTTGTGCCACAAGATGGGTGAGATGGGTGTCCCTGCCTTGTACCCCAAGATGGGTGAGACAAGTGTCCCTGCCTTGTGCCACAAGATGGGTGAGATGGGTTTCCATGCTTTGTACCCCAAGATGGATGTCCCTGCCTTGTACCCCAAGATGGGTGAGACAAGTGTCCCTGCCTTGTGCCACAAGATGGGTGAGATGGGTGTCCATGCTTTGTACCCCAAGATGGGTGAGATGGGTGTCCCTGCCTTGTACCCCAAGATGGGTGAGATGGGTGTCCCTGCCTTGTGCCACAAGATGGGTGAGATGGGTGTCCCTGCCTTGTACCCCAAGATGGGTGAGATGGCTGTCCCTGCCTTGTGCCCCAAGATGGGTGAGATGGGTGTCCCTGCCTTGTACCCCAAGATGGGTGAGATGGGTGTTCCTGCCTTGTGCCACAAGATTGGTGAGATGGGTGTCCCTGCCTTGTACCCCAAGATGGGTGAGACAAGTGTCCCTGCCTTGTACCCCAAGATGGGTGAGATGGGTGTCCATGCTTTGTACCCCAAGATGGGTGAGATGGGTGTCCCTGCCTTGTGCCACAAGATGGGTGAGATGGGGGTCCCTGCCTTGTACCCCAAGATGGGTGAGATGGCTGTCCCTGCCTTGTGCCCCAAGATGGGTGAGATGGGTGTTCCTGCCTTGTACCCCAAGATGGGTGAGATAGGTGTTCCTGCCTTGTGCCACAAGATTGGTGAGATGGGTGTCCCTGCCTTGTACCCCAAGATGGGTGAGACAAGTGTCCCTGCCTTGTACCCCAAGATGGGTGAGATGGGTGTCCATGCTTTGTACCCCAAGATGGGTGAGATGGGTGTCCCTGCCTTGTACCCCAAGATGGGTGAGATGGGTGTCCCTGCCTTGTGCCACAAGATGGGTGAGATGGGAGTCCCTGCCTTGTGCCACAAGATGGGTGAGATGGGTGTCCCTGTCTGGTGCCACAAGATGGGTGTCCCTGCCTTGTACCCCAAGATGGGTGAGATGGGTGTCCCTGCCTTGTACCACTGAGAATGATAATACATGTACAGTACATCAGAATTATTGTTAGAAGACTATATGGATTCATTCAGTGAATCTATATTTGTGCATTTATTTGTGCATACCACTTAATGTGTATTAACACATTTAACAAGCTATCTAGACTAATAAGTGACAGGTAACTGGAGAATTTTACAAATGTAAGGCTTAAAAACTGTCATGTAAACAGAAAATGTATTCAACAGTTTTTGTGTGCCACAGATTAGTCCACATACAGTACACAAGTATGAGGTTGATCTTTAACACGCTTTACAACATTATGCTGACCATGAGGGCAGCGGTGGCTTGGATCCGGGTTGTTGACTGGAGGATTGGGGTTCAAGTCCCAGCACTACCAAGTTGCCATTGAGCAAGGCCCTTGAACCTCACTGCTCCATGGGTGCTGTATCTTGTCTGACTCTGTGCTCTGACACCAACCTCCAATGTTGGGATATGTGAGGAACAGGAATCACACATGCCCAGTAAAGCAAATTCAGCAGTTTTTTTCAACAATACTATCTGGGTTTTACTGCTGCTGGTACACACCCTACAGTAGTACATTACTGAATTTTATGTTCCAAATGAAATGGTGAATTTATTAGCTTGTGTTAGGAAAATACACATGAAACCCTAATGGTAGTGAAGGTGAAACTCAAGCTCTTTTTATAGTGCCAGTGAGCAAGTGCTCAGTGAGCAGTGCTGTACGTCAGACAGCAAGGCAAATTGAATTCATTTCATAAATCTGATCTTCAGACTGACGTCTGCATTGCAAATGACAAGTAACCAAATCTGATTTGTCTGAAGTCTGTAGGTGTCAGGTGATGCAAGTCTGAGAGGATACAGATGGAGCAGTTTTAATGAGGGAAAGACAAACTGATCTAAAATGTGAGGTAATATTAAAGGTCAAAAGCAGTATTCAGAGGATAAGGCAAAACACAGGAATCACAAGGCAAAAAGCTGGGCAAACAAACTCAGATATCAAAGGCTTCACCTGAATACTTCACGTCCAGCTAGTGACTGAATGTGACATAAAGAGATAAAGGGTCAGTGAGTGAGGATGTGTGATTGGGAACACGTGGAAGTACGTTTTTTTTTTGATGTGGAGTCTGCGGTGCATGTTGGGAGATTTACAGAATTTTTTAGAATTTTTTTGTGTATTTGCATTGCTTTTCATAGTAGTGGTGCAGGAATGTTTGAAATATTGTTTAATATTTTGCACTACTGAAAGTGTAACCTAAAGATATACAGATTTTTGCCTGTCAGTGTTGAAAATATTTTGAAAATAGAAATCAACTATAATTTAATAGTGCAAATTTCTTTATATTGACAGCTGTGTGTGTGTGTGTGTGTGTGTGTGTGTGTGTGTGTGTGTGTGTGTAGCGATAGCCCGCACAGTGAACCAGGCACCATTGATGAGACGGACAACGGAACCGAGCCACACACCAGTGAAGACGGTACACCAGACACTTATTATTTATTTAGCTTCCATTTGTTTGTTCATCTTTCCATCTGGTCGGATAGCTAAAACCTGTCCTGAGTATTCATTTGGCTTGTACTGTGAACGTGTACAATTATTTTAACACACACAAGCTCAAAAAACATCAATGCCACACAACACTGTCTCACACCTACACCTCCATATCCTTTTCACTTAGGATCCAGATCACTTGAGAACATTACTGTAAAATAAAATAATTAAAGCTTTAGTTGGACTCTAGACTATTTGTTGTTCTCAGGCTTTACTAGCATTATGTATTATATGAACATTTAAAAAAAAAGATTTGAATTGTATTAATATTATATTATACTCATGGGCTTTTGAATATAACTTGGTCAGAATCAAAATTCACACATCATGGAAGTCAAAAGAAAAACAGAAGAATCTGGATATGCATATAGATCATTTATGCATGAAATGGGTGTATACTGTGGATGCAGTCTATCTTTTGTTTTGCTATTGTTTTTGTGTTGCTGTTATTGTGCCTGTGCTGCTTTGACTGACTCGCCTGTGAGCCGTTAAGATCGCCCTTCCATCAGCAGAGAGCGAGCGAGACGTCTCATTGGCTGGCAGGAAGTGAGATGATATCAAGCCAGACCTTAAATTGCTCTTGATGGCTGTTTTGGAAAGAGCCTTAGATGAACCAGGCTTGATCTCTCTCATGCTCTTAACCTCCCTCTATCTCTGTGTCTGCTTCACACACTCCTTCTTCACAAATGCTAATCTGTTGGCAAGATTCTTGCGCAATGCTTTTTCCAGCATTTTAATCACTGAACAGTGAGGAGAGAAGGACATTCCTTATCCAGCCTTTTTTCACTGCAGGTTCTCTTTCCCCTCTCCTAATCTGCTTCTTATTGCTCTGCTTATTATCTCTCTGCTCCTGTTCCCTCTCTCTCTCTCTCTCTCTCTCTCTCTCTCTCTCTCTCTCTGTGTCTCTCTCTCTCTCTCTCTCTCTCTCTCTCTCTCTCTCTCTCTCTCTCTCTCTCTCTCTCTCTCTCTCTCTCTCTCTCTGGTTAGAAAACAGTTCCTGGTAGCGCTTCATGAATTGCAATTTTTCAGGCATATCATGAGCATGAGTGTATTGTTTTTAGTGCTCATTGATACCAATAATAATACAGAATTGGATGATTTCTCAATCAGTCTTAGAATCAAAAATGACTGATTATTAAATTATCCTCAGTGATAATTAGTATTAATCAAGCAGTGATGTCACTACCTAGTGTCAATCAAGCAGTGATGTCACTACTTAGTGTCAATCAAGCAGTGATGTCACTACTTAGTGTCAATCAAGCAGTGATGTCACTACTTAGTGTCAGTCAAGCAGTGATGTCACTACTTACAGTAGTGTCAATCAAGCAGTGACATTTATCTTTGTGTGTGTTTGTTTGGTTTGTATCCAGGGCCGGCCCTGCGCATAGGCAGAATAGGCAAATGCTAAGGGCGCCGCCCACCACTAGGGGCTCCCGTGCGCCCAAATTATTATTTTTATTAATATATATATATGTATATGTATATATATATATATATATATATGTATATGTATATATATATATATATATTTTTTTTTTTATTAATATATAAGTATATATATTTTATTACCTGAGAAGTATTTTAATTATATATTTATTATATATATTTTATTGCTGTAAGAAAGGCAAGGAAAGCAAGGTCTCCGTAATATAGTTTTTTTTTTATATAGTTTGTGTGTGTTTCCAAAATATTTTCAAAATAAAGAAAAACAGGACAAAGCTGTGCAGTTTGTTTCTGTGTAAGTTTATGAACAAAATGATCGGAACACAATTGTCTGTGATTCCAGGGGCACCAGGTGAAATCTTGCCTAGGGCAGCAAATTGGCCAGGGCCGGCCCTGTTTGTATCCATGTAATATCACCTGGTATAGTATAAATGAAAAGTGTATCAGACACCAGTATCAGTATGGATGTATCCCTAGTCTACCGCTTTGATCTGTATTCCCTTTTAGTCTGTTCATTTGTTTAAAACACATGAGTGTGGTGCATGACCTAAACAGCTCATGGTACAATTTTGAACGTGTATCTCTTTGTTGATTTAATCCACTACCTCAGAGCAGAGTCAGCACAGGGAGAAAAGCTCTCTCCACAGCCCAGCCTCCTAATTCACATCTCATACAGTTCATGCAGTGGCTTTAGCTTGCCAGCAGGGATATTCTCTCTCTCTCTCTCTCTCTCTCTCTCTCTCTCTCTGTATGTGGTATATGTGTGTGTGACTAGAGAGACCTTGAACTCAGTCTGCAGTATAATGTATAATATGAATTTTAAACCATGCCACTCTGCTGTGGTCCACACATCACATCACAGCCCAGATTTCCAGCACACTTGACAGACAGAGATTACTGTCAGAGTGTTACCTTTTGCTCAAATGCACAGGGCATAAAGCAGCAGAGATCACCACATTTCTATCCCTCCATGCTCTGTCTGTAGGTAATTTCACCCCTGACTGAAGTCCTTAATGAAACTGATTGGCTTTGCTGGTTGAAGGGGATATTCCCCATTGGGAAACTATTTATTTTGTGCATGTATTTAACCGCACCTGACCCAGCTCTCCATCCATGTCTGACAGAGACACAGAGCTGAAGAGGTATAGAAGGGCAGCCTGCTGTCTATTTAGAATAATGACATGCAGACAGAGCGAGGAGGCAATTTGCTAGGGTTTGGATGAAGCCTGTTCTCCACTTTGCATTTTGAGCAACTGAGATTGAAAGATCTGAGGGTTATTTTAAGCAGGAAATGAAATTGCATCCCCAGGTGGATGGACTTCATATATAAGGGTTTTTTTTCCATTGTAATCTTTCATTGGGATCTTTCTGAGATTGTGTGTGTGTTATAATACCCCCTTTTCCAGAGGTAGAGCAGATAGAAGCAATCGCTAAATTCGACTACGTAGGACGCACACCTCGAGAGCTCTCCTTTAAGAAGGGCGCATCACTGCTGCTCTACCACAGAGCGTCAGAGGACTGGTGGGAAGGCAGACATAACGGTGTGGACGGTCTCATCCCTCATCAGTACATCGTAGTACAGGACCTGTGAGTACACACACATCACAAACCACCTCAATAATCTCTGTACATAAAGCCAAAGCACTCAGGACAGATTTATAGAGTTTAGAATAGTGCTGAAGAGACATTGTGAAGCATGGAGATAAAACTAAAAACTGCATTTTAAGCTTAATTCATCAAGTGATTTTCAGGAAAACTTTCATAAATCTGGACTTCTTATGGTGTTGTACCATTTATTTGTAATAATAAATTGTGTGTTTATGTTATGATTTGCTTAAAATGGTTTATTATGTTTTGAACATTTTTAAAACAAAAATGTAAAATTTTTTAATAAACAATATTATTTCGAAAAGGCGAAGACGGTGTGTGGAGTGAGACGCGTGCAAAATAACCCCTAATCCCTGAATCCATGGCCTAATGAGCAAGGCTGAAATATATGAGTGACCTTAAACATCAGGAAATTAGGAAATTTTGCATCTGGTTCCTCATAAGCTTTCGTCCCAATGTAGCGTTGCAACTCTCGTTTGCTCATTAGGTATCAATAAGTAGAGATGCCACGATGAACGGTTTATTTGGAAATGTTTTAACCCCTTGCTACAGCCATAGAAAAAAAACATACTTTTTTCTTCAGTTAAAGCACTTCAGTAGAAATTCACCCAGTAGAAAAGGCCGCTCACTGAAATGGACAGGATGTGGGACATGAAAGATGTCCCATTGGCTTCTGGTGCTTACTTTCTCTTTGCACCAGCATCATTTAAATGAACAATTGTCTGAATTCACAAGCCTTGTGAGCCAGTAGGAAACATGTGGTCTGTTTAGTAGGAAATATGGAGGAACTGCTGATTATTTCACCCATGTATTGCATTTAGCTGTCCCAGTTTCCCTCTAGGGCTTTTGGTGTTAAAAGGCTCGGATTGCTCTCTGCCTGCCAGGATTTTCTTGTTAGTAAGGTTGGCAGATCTGTTAGAGCTGCATCCAGGTTTCTATAAAGTTGCTTCACAATTAAAAGTGAATTGAATTGAATGTAAATAAGAAGTCATTCAAGTTGAATAGACAGTTTTGCCCTTTTTTAAATAAACACTTATATATTAGATATAAGATGATAAATACATTACAGAACTGGTCAGAAATTCATGTCATAATTACATCATTTTTTTGCAGCACTAATAGAAAAGCGTGTGTCTAATCAACTGCCTTTTGTACTGTGGGTTAAAAGTTCTCTGTCTCAGAAGGGCAGCCAGTAATGTCGGCAATTGCTCGAATAAAATTTTCGCAACCTTTTCCATTTCCGCTGTTACTGAGCAGCAGTTGAAGGCCAGCCATGTGAAACCCCGATGTGTGCCGATCACTGCATTCTCATGGTCTTGTTACTTGCTTTGTATGGTTGAATGGAACCAATCAAGCCTGAATTTTAAACCAGATAAAGAAAAAAAAATAATAGGCCCTAAATAGATGGAAGCTTTTGGTTGAGAGACAGTAGAATGAATTCATTTTAGCACTGAAATGCTAATATAAAGTGCTGATGATTTGGTAAAGTAATAAAAAAAATTGAGGTGTTTTTGATGTTCTTGTACGGTGTCAGTCCAGACAGAGCCTTTCTTCATAGGCACTTTTTCCCCACAGAAGGCAATGAACATAGAAAGAGCATGAATTTCTGAACTTGTTCGCATTTACAATGGATATGTAAAAAAAAGGATGTGGTTTCATTGAATCACAACAAAACTCTGAACAGACTTCCTCTCAGTATGTGCTCTGAGTCATCCTAAACCTCGTGCTCTGCCTGTGCCCTTCTGTCTCAGGGACGACGCCTTTTCTGATAATCTAAGCCAGAAGGCAGACAGTGAGGCAAGCAGCGGGCCTCTACTAGATGACAAGTCCTCATCCAAAAATGACCTCCATTCACCGTGTGAGACAGCACCGGAGTATAACTTCAGTGCAGTGATGGGCAGGTGAGACACAATAGCACACAGACTTGCTGACTTCCTGCTGTTTGCTCATATTGCTGACACTGTTGATAGTGAAAAGGGATATTATTATAGTAGATTATATTATTATTTTACAGAAATACAAACATGTAGTGTGTTATATAACCGTTGCTGCAGTTAATATGAAGCTGTTGTTTACATGCTGATGGATGACAAATTTGTCAGGGTGTAATTAACTGTGCATGTGTTGTTGTTGATTTAAGGGTACGTTTGCGTTCGGATGGTGCGGCTATCCCACGGCGCCGCAGTGCTACCGAGAGCCACAGTCCCCCACGTGGTTCTGACACACCGCCTCGTGCAGCCGCATGTCCCAGCAGCCCTCACAAAGCCATGCTGAGCAGCAGGAACCGTGTGGAAAGTCCTGATAAGAGACGCCTGGGCACGTTCGGCAGTGCTGGCACTATAAACTACCCTGAGAGAAAGGTGTATGGAGAGGGCCATCCACTGAGACCGAGCACTGGCACACGCCACAGCAGCTTGGGAGACCATAAGAGCCTGGAGGCTGAGGCCTTAGCTGAGGTCAGAAACTTTCAGAGATTTTGATATATTTTCCACAGCTAAAGGCTTAAATGTGAAAAAGCAGACAGATTATTCCTATAAAATATTTAACCTGTTGGTAAATGCTAGGTCATGCCTGTTTGGCCCGCTGTTGATTAAAGCGCTTTGCTTTGGCCTTTATTTAGCTTATGTACTGTATGCATAATTTATCATAAGAGCGTCTATGAGGCCTCTGTACATGCACATGTGACCAGAAATAGTCTGCTACGGACTCACTGGTTCAGCATCAGTTTAATACTGAGCACCGAGGCGCAGGACACAGCTAATGATCTTTCAGTAACTCAGTGAGTGTTTGCACTTTAGCTAATGTGAAACAAATGGGCTACACAAGGGCAGAGTTTATGAGAAAAAAAAGTGTTATTTTAAATCCAAACGCGATGCCATTTTTGTGTAGTTAATTTTTTTCAGCGATGCTTAGATTACTGATAATTCTGATAGTCAGATGAGTTAAAAGATGATCAGTTCTGTCCATAATTATGAAGGAATTCTACCAGTAAGGGTTATGTTCCTTTAATAGTTGCCTTTAATAGTTTATAAATACCTTAATGTTTGCCTTGTCAGTGTCTGAGTGAGTGCCTGTGTATGCCTTATCTCAGTTATCTTGACTGTGACCATGCACTTGTGTGGTTTAACACCTCTTATCATTCCAGCATTCATACAGCTTGTGAAGTCATAAGCCAGGCTCATTGGTTTGAACGAGCGAAGCTGAGCAGTGAGTTTTATAGCATATGAGGCCAAGCTGAGGTGCTGTATACATGTCATAGATAAAGTACAGCAGTGACATATGGAACCCTGAGATAAAATTATGGCTAAGCCTAGCACTCAGCCAAGCCAAAGCTCAAACCCCTGCTATAAATCTGTTCTGCAACTACAGACCGTATTCCAGAAAGTGATGAACGTCTTGCTAGAAAGAAGCTTAAAGCCACTGATAACCCTGTCTGAAATGTTTAAATAATCCATGGGATACTAAACTGTCCATAAGCAAAACTAACATTTAACAATTATATATTCCACTAATATAAATTCCTAACTACACTTTAATTATGAGTAAAAGGAGTAATAATCTTTTTTCTGCCTTTACAAAATGATGCATCTTTATTGATAACGTCAGCAATGGTAACAATTGTGATATACGTATAGAATTATAGGAAGTTTAGTATTGAAAAACTAGGGTTACTTGTCCCCCTGTTTAATTGCCTAAAAGTATCACAGGGCAGTTAGCACCTTCTTAACTGTTTAGCGTCATCCAGTGAAGCTTGGCGATAACTTCTGCTTACTTTATTATAGGGGAAGAAAACACTACCAAGTCTTGAATATGGTACGAGTATGGAAATTAGATTAAAAAACAGCATGCCTTTTTTGACAAGAGGTATGATTTTAATTATAGTACAACTACTTTACTAAGACGCATGTACACAATTTGGCCAAAAATATGGATACCTAACTGTCACAGCTGATGATGATACAAATCTGAATGGGCGTAATTGTTTAGACTGTTTTTGTATACTGTAGCATTACAGTTTATAGTTTCCCTTCACAAATCCCCTGCGCGCAATACTAGGTCCGAAGTGCAATACGAGTGGAAGTCCTGACCTCAACCCCACTGAACACCTTTGGATGAACTGAAACACTGACTGTACCCCAAACCTCCTCACCCAACATCAGTACTCACTATTGCTCCTTTGGCTGAATGAACACAAAACCACACAGCTACACACCAAAAACTAGTGGAAACTCTTCCCAGTGGAATGGAAGTGTCCACCAAACATTTGGCCATATAGTGTATTTCACGTTTAAACTATATTACTAAAGTATATACAAGAACTTGAAAAAAAATTCTAACTAGATACAGTTTTGCTCACACTCAGGACCAAAACTCTGCACACAGCAGGTAGAAGTCCATTCAATTTCTGTGGTTGGGTTAATAGGCGATATAGCAGATGGCTTATTCTGATTGGTATGTTGGTGGATCTGATGTCATCTCTTCTAAATATAGTCCTGCTCATGTCGCAGTAGAATGAGAGAGCAACTTCACCACAGACGCTATACATAGCAGCAAAAAGTTAATCATACAAATAAGTTGATGGATCTACACATACACATGGATAGCACATGCTGTTTTTATGAGAACTAATGTCTTTTTTATGTGTTATGCAGGACATAGAAAAGACGATGAGCACGGCTCTGCATGAGCTGCGTGAGCTGGAACGCCAGAACACAGCCAAACAGGCCCCGGATGTGGTGCTGGACACATTGGAGCCACTGAAAAACCCTATAAGCTCAGAGCCAGCCAGCCCCTCGCACACCATCGCCATCCGTGACCCCGAGGCGGCTCTGAGACGCGGTAGCAGCTCCTCCTCTAGTGCTGCTGAGACCATGATGATGAGCACGTTCAAGCCAGCGCTGTGTGCCAGGCTGCCAGGTGCCCAGCTGCGACCTCCGGCTATAAGGCCCACACGCCCCGTTCCCTCTCAGCAGCAGCGCTCCAGCAGCTCAGGCTCATCCGGAGTGGGCAGCCCTGCCATCACCCCCACTGACAAGAGCTTTCCCAGCAGCCCCTCCTCTAACACAGCCGACAAACACGGTGGCAGCATGTAGCTCCACCAATAGTCAGGGTCAGGGTTGGCTCTCTGATGTGTAATTCAGCCAGCCTTATGAAGACCAAATTGAAGGGGAAATGTTTCACGTTGTTTTTTTATTTTCGTTTTTTTTTTATTTCCAGAATGAGCCTCAGAATACTACAGAAGTGAGCTGTGGTTACTAAGGCAACAAGGCATATGAAGTCACAAAGTTTACTTTTCTAGCACTTAGATGTGTAAAAATATATTGGAAAGTAATAGCAGCTGTGTACCACATACAGTAGGGTCTAAAAGAATCCACTGCTAAACACTGATTTTTATTTGTGTTAGTTCGAGCATAAGTGAATATTTTTTTAACATTTGCCTGCTTATATTTCTCCAACAGGACCATTATGAAGTTCAGCTGGATAAAAAAATATTGTGTTAATTGTATGTGTTAACTTTTAATTGAAAAATACGGCATCACAATGCCTAAAAAAATGAAACAAATGACATGCACACTGAATATTTCAGATTTGTATGACGAACCTCCAAATTGTTAAATAATACATATTAAGTGGATTTTTTTTTGGAGAGTGGAGTAAGTTTTGGACCCTACGGTATAAATTAGTATACAGTAGATGTGTGTCTGTTTGAATACACACATACACACATATATGACTATCTATATATGTGTATTTAAATATACACATATATTTATATATATATATATATATATATATATATATATATATATATATATATATATCAACATCTTAATCAGTAATGTTAATGATATTTCACCCTCTTAGGCCAGTTACACACAGTAGAGCAATACTAAACAAAATTGATGTTTGTTCTGTCTGCACTGCTCGGCCAGAGGTGTTGTTATTGAGAAGGTAGAGCTCTCGCTCGCTCTATATATATCTCTCTCTCTATATCTATCTCTCTCTCTCTCTCTCTCTCTCTCTCTTTCTCTGTCTCTCTATCAGAAAAGGAGGTCCCATGTAGCCCCTCCCCCTAGAACCTGACTGTCACTCAAAGCATTCTGTGACTCCCAAGTCTGCCCACATGGGTTGTTGTAAATAGAGATATAATGTACTTGAATTGTTAATGCCTTTTATTTTGTAGTATAAGGGATGTTCAGTAAAGTAACAACTTAGCCAAGTTGTAAACATATATGAGATGCAGAAACTGAAACCAATATCCATCACCAACTAATTGTAAGAAACCTGTGGTAAAGATATAGTTTACTTTGTATATAGTTTTTAAGTAGGATGTTCTTTTTTAAATGTCAAACATGTATATTTGGGGACAGAACAGGCAAGAATAGATGGCATTTCACAACATCCAGTCACAACAGCAAACAAAGACTGCATTCATAAATACGAGTACTTTTGTTCACTGTCTGAGCCGTTGTTTCTAAATATATTCCACTTAAACATGTCTTCATCAAAAAAGCATTTCTGAAACTCATAAATATTCAGCACACAGAACCGGACCAAGACGATTATTCCTACTGAAACAATTCCAGCTTTTCATAAGGAGCCTTCGGGTTTTTTGGGTGCACTTAGAAAATTGGTCCTCAGCAGTATATTTAAAGGTGCTTAGCTTCTTAAAAGGGTTCTACAAGTAAACTCGTCTGATCAGTAAACTCTCTGTTGTTACATAGCAGGACAAGGGACATGCTGAAGATCTCATAATCTGTGTTTTTTTTAATCCTTTTAGATAATAGATAAATATAGCTATACCTTGCAAGGACAACGTGTAACCATATTTTCTTACTGTTTGTAGGAGAGGATGCTGTAGCTTATTGAAATATATCTAGAAAAAAAAAACCTAAACAATTGAAAAGCATCTAGTCGATATCATATTAAGCTCAAACCTACAAAACACTTCTTGACACACATATTGTACAACTGTACACATACTATACACATACATGAACAATTAATCCTCAATAACGTTAATGCGTTCTTAGTTATATCGTTATTAACGTGAGTCGTTGTTTTCCCGAGATGTTAAAGGGCTTGAGTACACTATTTCTAACCAACATGGTTATATACTGTAGAGATATGTAGAGTCATGTTAATCCCACCTTGATAATTCCCACCAATGCACAGCAGATCCTGCAGGGAACATCTCACTTGCCCCCATTCTGTCACATCAATTCCAGTTCATTTTTTAGCTGGTTTCCAGTTCTCACCCTCCTCCTGCTCACTGCATTTGGAGGAGGAGTTCTTACTCAGGCACGATGATTGCCCGACTGAACCAATTATCCGCTTCAGTCAGTCTCTAATCTCATCCTCACTGCAGATAATCAAACATGGCCACATTTTTTTTGCCCTCTAATTTGCCGGCTCTTGCCTGTTCTGCTCTAATTGTAAATGCTTGTATAGTTGCAAGAAAAATTCTGCTGGGAAAAAAGTACTGTTACTGCACACTTTGCTTGGTTTGCGATGTGATGATGTTCAGCGAGTGGAGCCCTTGTCTTAACGTATCAACAGCACAGACATCTTTATCTGTCTCGTTAGTTAGGAAGGCTTTTGGTTCAAACACGCACAGGCATCTGTGTCTGAGTCTTAGCCCTGATCAATGTGACATTCTTTTTATGTTGCATTACAATGACACGGTCCTTATCTTACTGTCAGCGTTTTATACCCGGTCGTGTTAGCAACCGATAATTAGCGGACGGTCGTTAATTACTGCTCAGCTAGCTCAGCCTCACCTTCCGCATTGTCTTTCGTGGCTCATAATCTGGTGACATGTGCATGACGATGCAGTTGTGCCTTCCTCAGATCTATTACACAGTCCTTTAAAGACATACTGTACATGGACTGTTGTTCATTAGTACTTACTATCATCGCATTACTGTGACACACTGATTTAGACATAGAAAATATGATGTCAAGCTAGAGAACATGCGAAAGGCATTCTCATATAACTTTGCCAATTGCAGTGAGACTGTTTTAAGGTTTAGTGCATTAAGGCCTGCCCCGGTAAGAAAGCACCACAGACAGAGGATAAGAAACATTCATCCCCTATGTAAACTGATCTAAACTGTGTCTTTCCTTGACACTTGGATGGTACCTTCAAATGAGTATCTTTTATACTTTGTCCTTAATACCTGGGAAGGTGTACCTTTGAATGTAGTGTACGTTCAAAGATGAATTCTTAAATATACACAAAAATATAATTTGTCTTTAAGCCTCAATTAGCTTCAAATATGTATCTTAAATAGTTTTAAGCATAAATGTATAAATGAAAGGGAGGTGTGGTGGTGCAGGGAGTATTGTTGCCGTCTTACTACACCAGAGTTCTTTGTCCATAAGTGCCAGTTACTGTCTGTGTGGAGTTTTGCATGTTAGCCCTGTGTCCACAAAGGATTTCCTCTGGATTCTCTGGTTTTCCTCTACCTCCTAAAATCATGCATGTAGGATGACTGGCTAGATTAATTGCCTCTAGGTGTGAAGGATTGGCATCCCATCCACAACCACTGCTCCTCTGGATAATAATAATAATAATAATAATAATAATGGTATAAATGGTGCAGTATTGAGGGTCCAACTTCAGTGAGGAAGGATATAATTTAGTATCTTTATTTAAGACTTCATGTCGGATGTAGTGATGAGTGAAGACTCTGGCGTCTCTGCTTGGAAAGCCGGGATACTATATCTTCAGTCCTACAGCAGGTCCTGCACTGCCTCCTGGAGGCCAGAAAGAGTTTCCTCTTGTGCTCTTCATCTTCCTCTTCTGGAAAATGCTGGATTATTGTGTTTAATCAGAGAGCTGTCACTTATAATAATGCAATTTGTCTGTGTAGAATAAAATGTTACATTGAAATTAGCACTGAACAGTGAGTCATTACAGTGAGTCATTACAGTGAATCATTACAGTGAATCGCACAATGTCCCATCTCCAGTGAAGACATCCACGATGTATATAGACACACTGCCTCCCCCTGACATGATGTTAGTAGTGATCTTAAATCATTAATGCTAATTTGGTTGTTCTTGATCTTATCTGATTCACTGCCCATTAACTACAACTCCAGTGTCTAATATGAGCACAAAGAGCACATTTCCAAATTGTCACAATGTACAGTAAATGACTGTATGATCTACAGTGTATGTTATGTGACTAACTTGCTTTTTAATTTTAACCATTAATAATTTTGGTGCCCATCAATTGTTGTTGACTTTGATCAAATACCTTAATTTTGATCAAGTTTTTTTCTTGGAGTTTATCATATTATAATTTGAACCATCAGGGACATCTGCTCTAATCCTCATCCAGCAGTAAACGGCTTGTTGGCCTGCACTGGATTCTCCTGAGGAAAGTGCTCATGAGTAGGAGCTGTTCAACTTGTTACTAGAGATTAATAGCAGATGTATGAAGGCTGCAGTCCATATCACACCATCCTGAGGTTTTAATCATTACCATCTGTTTCTTATGTGTGTCAAGTAATTCTTATCATTTGTGTCTCCTCTCTGTATGACCTGAGACTGTGCTGCACAAAAGCTTTGACCTTCTGCCCCTTGTATAATCCTTCTACCTATCGTTTTAGCTAATGCATCGCAGTATTTAAGGCCTAGTCAAATCTTCTATGGTACTTGCACGTTTATTGAGGCACTTGGTGTCCTCCTGTCCGTTACGGACTGTACATGGACCATAAATTCTGGAAGATTTTTTCTGTCGGTTTGAGAACGTATGCTCTAATGGGTGTGTATTATATGTATGCTTGATTGTATGTATGCTAAAGGTAACAGAATTCCTCCTTTCTATAGACACAGCGTTCATTAAACCAAACGTGCGTCTGTCTGTACTAGTGGGTTGTGAATATTGACATACTGTTTTTCGCCCCTCCTATTAACCCTTTTGTCTAATGATGCTGTTTGTTCATGAGTGTTTGGATGGTTGATTCCTCCCTATGATGTAGGTTAACTGTACACCATGCCACTGTTTGGATGTGATGAATTCTCAAATCCAAAATAAAAACAGATGACATTTTTTGACATTTTATGTTTTGATCCTTTAGCATTTTCCTGTTGTGATTATTGTGTACTAATAATTAAACTGATGGAAGAAGCCTATAGATGATTATGTTCATTTTGCGGCAGAAGCAGCAGTTTATATACAATACTATTATATAAGTCTTAAGAAGTCTAAAGGGTTGCTCTATAAGATCACTGACAGGTGACTGATTAAAAAAATAATCTGGAATGGAAAACCATACTGATGTTTCCATACAGATGTGCATGATAGAATCAAGTATTTACACTGAAAGAAGGTTCATTATTATATTGTTATATTATTATACAGTTAATATTATAACTTCCTGAGTTTTAACAGTAAGAGAGACTGCACTTACATTTATAGCTATGATGTTTGTGAATTAGTGCAACATATAAGGAAAAACAGAATGTAGGACGTGACCAGACTGTCAGCAAGACAGCCACATGGAGAAAGATATTATAGTACGGAAAAGTACAGGCACTGGATGGGCTTCAGAGATGTGGAAAAAGTCATATGGTCAAATCCTTCACCTGTCAGCCTGTCAGATGAGCTAGCTGACCTTTAAGATTTGATAGAGGGTGAAGATAAGTTAACATGCGTAGCAGAGTGATGGAGGAAATTTGGGTTTTTTTTAAACCAGGACAGGAAACAGAACCAATTCTCTTATAGTTATTGGCACAGAAGATCCTTAGGAAGTCTAATACAATTTGACTGCTGTATAACCTTCATTAAACTCACTGTGAGCACTAACTGTCACACTAACGGTATCCAAATTTATCTTCAAAGGGCCGGTGTGGGTGCAGATTTTCATACCAATTGAGCAGGAGCCACACCTGATTCCACCTGACTGATCAGTTGATCTTGAATTTCAGTAGACTCAGGTGTGGCTTCTGCTTGGTTGGAAAACCTGCACCAGACACTGGCTTTCTCTGGCTAAGATTGGACACTCATGCTTTACATAAACAATTTGATATGTACTAAAATATCTGATGACAATTCAATTGTTTATGACTAAGACTGTAGTAATCTTCTTACATGGGGTTGGACTGATGAGAAAACATTGATGGTGAAGAAACAAGGGAAGAGGCTGATCGGCCAGCACCGATCTGTGGATGTTGGCTTGGTCACATTGAGCAGGACTAAATGAACATTTGAATATGTCTGAGACTCTAGTAGGTGTTGTATATCCATCTGTGTCCTGTTTCAGAGGAGGAAAGTGCCCAAGTGATTAGTTTGTCTCAGAAATATGGCGGCATGTCAGTTTGAGAAAAGAGACTAGCACACAACCATCATCCAATTTATATCCCAGGTCATGGCCTGACAAAATCCCGTGTCTAAGCAAGTATGATTTAGTATAGTTTCTGAGCTCTTCCTGGGAGATGCAGGGGAAATACACTTGGGTGTATCAGCACAATACTCTAGGAATCTAGTTAATCATGAACTAAAACAAAGAGAAAAAACATCTAGCTTCCCTGATGTCTAGTGTCAACTTTTTTTTTAGCGTCATGTTTTTAGATGCTCTAAATTGCAGTCATGTTATATGCATGATGTGCTCCCTTAAAACTCCCAAATCTACACTACACATTATACTCCTGCAACAAAGATGGGAGCAATGCACTTTCAACAACAGGGAATCCTCATCCTCACCTCCAAATAAACTCCACCCACTTTTCTTGGATGTTCTCATGTTATCGGCAACACCATAAACAGACGTGGAATTACTTCTGAAGATACAGCGACATCGCTTTAAATTCATATTTGGCCAATTACATAAATTCTACATCAATTATGTCCAGTTAAGTCATCAAATTTATGAATTGAAGTTTGTGAATTCCAGGTGAGATTGTGTATACCCCCTTTCTGCAGGGTGACTGAGTTAAATCCATGAATAAATCAGGAATATCTGATGGTCATTGATGGTTTTTAAGAATTAACCATTCAGTATCAGCATTTATTTGTACCATAATCCATGAATATTGTCACGGAGTCACCAGGTCCTTCCCTCACTCACCAACATTCACATTCACCTGAGTACTATTCAGCACCACCTGTTCCTCATTCTCCAATCAACACACACTATATACTGTAAGCCACTCTCAGTCACTCACTCATTGTCTGGTCTCGTATGTACTGTATGAACTTATTCTCTGCAGTCATTCAAGCTCCAGACTCCCGTTTGTCTTCCAGCAATCGGCTACCCTTCCTGCAAAAATCAAATATTTCCTTCCCAAATATTGATGACAAGTCACCATAGGACCATACTCACATCTCAGGTTTCTGCTTTCATGATTTTAATTCAGGACTTTCTTGACATAGATTTAAAGAGCTGGTGATAAATCTAGGGCTTGTCAATGTATGTGATGAACTTTCCTAGCATAGAGCTGAGAACATGGGAATGGGCGGGGTTACAAATTGTCCCTTTGTAACTTTACTTCGTTTGCTTTACTTTGAACACCCCATTAAAAACTTTTACCCTTATATCCAGTCACTGGGGTTATTTATCAGAATGAGATACTGCAGAAGTGCTGCACATGGTGGCAGTAGTGTGTTAGATAGATTCAATAGAGATGCGTAATGCAGTAGACAAGGGTTTTCTGATTCATTGTTCTGATGTGAACTTTTGCAGTCAGTATAAATTTGCTACTTTCATTACATTTTCTGGAAGGCTGGAGCTTTAGAAAAAGCCTTTTGACTGTCTCTCACCCCTAAGATAAGATACACTCTAATATTTTATTCATGTGTCCTGATTGATCCTGATACAGCTGTCCACTGAGCACAGGGAAACAAAATCTCATTCCTCACACACAAGGGACGTTTTAATAATAATAACAAAAAAAAAATTAAAGGGGAAAATATTGCTCTGTCCTTCTGAGAGTCCCAATTTTTGCTGAAAACAATTTATTTTACTATCGATCTTTTTGTTGGTTTCATTTTCCAATTCAAAGATCACAGGTGAACTGAGATCATCGCGAATTTCTAGTCATTGCAATGTCTTCATGAATTATCAGTAGGATAGACGTCCTGATGTGAGCCACAGTTTTATAAACTATACGATGATGATTATTATTATTATTATTATTATTATTATTATTATTATTACTATTACTACTACTACTACTATTATTATTACTAACTTATTATATTTAATTATATTATTATTTTATATCATTATTAAGTCTGAGGCACATACAGTATAGAGGAATAAATGGGATTTGCATGTTGCAATGTTTAGCTCTGGGGCTCTGGGGTACTGTAAGATGTGGGAAGGGAAGCTCATGCAATGAGGACTGCTGTCCAGTGCTTAAACACTAGGGCAACTCCAATGACAAACATCAAAAAATGCAGGATCTACTTTTGAAGTCTAGAGACGATCAGGGCTCCTGCAGGACTGTGACTGAAGGCTGATGCCTGTGAAAATGAGTAAGATCTCAGTAGACAGATGAAAGAGATAGGGAAAAAGATATATACCACATATCCACCAACACATAAGGATTACCTGTGGTAGCTAGTCTAAATTGGCTTTGGAATTCTGGTGAATATGAAATGAAGATGAATAGATATGAAGATGGAAATAGCTAAGAATTACTAACATTTAGACAGCTTCCTGTAAGTGGGAAGAGAACAAAATTAACCTTCTGTTTCTTCAATCTCTCCAAATGAAAGAAGACGTCTCATTAAAGGAATCTGTGTTTAAATTTTGGAATATAGTTTCTGTATAAAAGTCATAGTTACCTATTTGTAGTTATGCTATAGAGAAAATCTGTGCACAAATCCTACCTTTTAGACAGATCTAAGTCATAGACCTTTTGAGTTTGAGTTATGAATTATTGAAAGGTTTAAAGACATGACATTAGAAGTGGATGTATGACAGCAGGTCAGAGTTTTGTTTTAAAAGCAATGGTATTATGTCAAACTGAAAAGGTATGATTTAATGGTTAGTGGCATTAAAATGTTGGGCTACATACTGTGGGAGAGTCACATATGTATGCAGCTTCTTGTGTAAACACCAATCAAATCAATTTGTAGTCATTTAGGGGAGAAAGCAAGCAAACCCCTGGCTAAATAGTGCACCAAGATTTTCTCTGAATTGCAACTGGTCAAATGAAAATCTCCTAGACTGAAGTGCATAGAGAAGATTCTCTTTTAAGCCAATGACTTCTCAGCTCTTGGCGCAGTGTAGCATATAACAGCAGTGAGGGACAAAAAGAACAAAGACCAAAGACAGCACAGAATTTAAAAAGGAAATAAAAAGGATAGCACTTGAGACAGAAGAAGAGAAATACTCAAGAATAACATATGGGTCTTTACCCCAACCTGTGGCAGTGTGAGTTGCTTGCAGAGATTCTGTAACACTGTGCTGGGAATTTATCAAGTGCTCATGCGTTACACGTTAACTGCCATGTCAAGAACAGGTTTTATGAATAAATTGTTCATCTCACTGATATTATATTATTATTATTATATTATGTTATATTATATTATATATTATCATATTAACAGCATTCAAAAACAAATGATTACATGGATGGCAAGCTGTTTTATTTTTTTTCAATCCCTTTGCATGCAGACTGTTAAAGAGGATGAATCCCGAGAGAAAAAGTAGGCGATCGAATATAAATTGGCCAACATGTGGCTGCATAATGAGTCTGCCGTAAACCTTCACCTAGAAGGATTAGAAATTAAATTAGACTGATTAGATTTTTTGGGAGCCAAATTGTCACCCTGCAAAAGAGCAACAATCAGCACTTGTACCTCGTCCATCCTGAGAGCATTAACAAAGAATGGACTAAACAGGTACTGGAGAAAGTTAGACGCTAGAAGCTCCTCAACAGCAATAAACAAATTGGTGTTAAATGTGCACTTTTTTTTAATTCAGTATAATTACAATAGTTTATGTCTGAAGAGGGATTATTATCGATTATATCGATGGAATAAGACAATGAAATATCTTACTACAAATATGACTAGAGATATGAATATTAGATACATTCACCTTTATTTAAATATTCACACTTGTTCCTTGCCAAGCAGCAGAGTGGATTTGCACACAGGTTGCATTAGAATATGATTTGTTTGTATTGGTGAAGGGGGCTTTGTGTACGCTGGTTAAAGTCAGAACTAGACTCAGTGGAGAAAGATCTATAGCAGTAACCAAATATCTAGCTTTTAAATGAAATCTATTTCAGAATGAATGATATTTTAATGGAGCTCTGAGGAAGAATATCTATAAGATAATGTTTGAGATCATTAATAGCCTAGTGCACATCTATAAAAAGTATAAAGTCTCAACAAAGATGAAGAACCTATGAAGAATCTTTCAAGTGGGAAGAATCATGGGAATCATGCTGTTTTTAACACCCTCCTAACCACACACACACAAACACACGCACACACAGACGCACACGCACACTCACACTCAGTTGTGGTGCCTTGTTCAGTCTGTAAATGGGAATTTCTTTTGTAAAATCCTCGTGTGACTCAAACTGTTAGGAGAAAGTGTTTAATACACTGTGTGCTGCTGACAAAGGACTATAGTGAACATTCTATTAAGATGCCTTTTAAAGTGAAGATGCTTCTGTACAGACCGTATAGCTGACAGCATGGTTCTGTCACCTGCTGAGGAACACAGAGAAATCATTCAAAATTTACTGACTGCTTAATGTGTGTGTGTCTAATACATTTATATAGCAGGGCGAATCCTCATCTTTTTGGATGAAGCTGGATTTAAAATGGCAAAGGTATGGCACAGGTGAAGAAATGTGAGGTGCAAACATCACAATGTGTGCAGCACTGTCCAGTAATGGTCCGATGTTTCACAAAACTTTCACTGGCCCCTACAATACAGAGAGACTCATTGAGGAGAGGAGAGGAGACGAGACGCGACTCAACGAGACGAGACGTACCCTCATTGTTATATGTGGCATTCCACCAATCTTTTTGCTCTGACTCATCTTTTTGCTCCCTCTCTCCTGACCTCAATCCACATGGCCAGATTTCTTTACTGGATGCCATAAATGTGTGTTGTCTTCAGGACATTTCTCCTGAAGACTGCACAGGATGGATTAAACATTCCAGAAGATACTTTCCAAGATGCATTCAATAGATGCACATACAATATGAGTGAGTGTAATTGACATGTTGATTTTTTTTTTTGGTAATTATTATTACTGTCCTGGAATTTTAGAATTTTTTTTTTGCAATCACATAGTTAAATACAACTGGTGTTATCATCTACATGTTAAATATATGTGATAAGTAAGCCATGTGTGTGTGTGGGTGTGTGTATACCACCGCAGAATAAAAAAAAAGTTCATGTTAAAATTTAGCCTCAGTTTATCAAGTTCCTTGTTTCAGCTTAACAAAAAAGTTTCTAGGTTATAGTCTATACTGTGTGTACTGATTTATGTGAATACTTCACATCCTTTACAGATGTTATTGTGTTTAAAGTGATCTATATACTTGAACTTTGTACTGAACAGCTGCAGAGAACGCACCCAAGATTTATTGTTGAATGTACACTTGTGGTTATGGTGTAGTGACAATAAAGCCATTTGATTGAATAAAGTTGCCATGTATTTTTTTTTTCCATCAGCAGTAATAGGTAACCGGTCAGGGTTATAGGCAAGATGGAGCCTTCAGACTGAGGCGGTGATTAACCTTCAGACAGGACAACAGTGCTAGATTAGAGTGGTTCAAAACCCAGAACCTGAATGGAATAAATAGAATGGCTTAGTCTAAGCTCAGACCTCAATCCAACTGAGAATCAGTGGCAAGGTTTGAAAAATTCAATTTACCAAAGGACATCATTAAATCAACTTTAGCTTAAGCAATTTTGCCAAAGATAACTGCCAAAGAAATCAGAATACAGATGTGCAAAGCTGATAGAAACAGATCCCAGATGACTTGTAGCCCAAGGTAGGTCTACTGAATTGACACTGTGTATTGACACAGAGTCTGGTCAAATGCTAAAAATCCAAATTAAGTTAAAAACAAAACGATATTGTGCATATCGCTATACTTGATACATGCTGCGCTCATTTTGAGATTATGATGTCGTGATCATGCTGCTATGGCAACTATACCTTTTCCTTGCAGAGCTGATGTTTTGAGGTTGCTGATGCCGCTCTAATTGGTCTGAATTAGAGGTGTTCTGCAGATGACTTGCTGCCCTGAATTCAGGATGCATTCAACAGATCAATACAGGTGGCTAATTATAGCACAAAGTGAAAGGGAAGAATACACTCATGCTGCGACGCCAGGAAAAGGTGTATGAATTAACAAAACTGTGGGGAGAAATATTTATGTTTGCAGAGAAATTAACATAAAGGTGTTGAGAAGGAAGGAAAGTGGTGCGGATTGATATTCTTTCTTTGAATATGAGCACGTAAGCTCTTGCCGCTGTGTAAGGAATGTACAAATTGATAGATATCTGCCAGTTTTCTCCACCATGCTCTGCAGTCTTATTTCATCTGCTTTTGATGAACCAGCACGATGTATTATTTAAATACCTCATCCAATTAGTTTATACAGACATAATCCTTATGGCCATGATAATATATCAATCCAAGCGTTTTGGCTCTGTATAAATTGCTCTTGGAAATCACACAGCATAGAACAGTGGTTGAGCTTGTTTACTTGTGAAAGGACCATGGTCTGTGGTTATAAGTGAGGTTTGAACATGAGGAACGTGTTTTTGTCTGTAAATTCGCTCTTGGAAGGAGGGCCAGGTGATTGCATGCAACTCTGTGGCTCAAAAGGCAGCACGGTGGCTATCTCTGCCATCACGGAAGGCATCAGGGAATGGGACGTGCTCCAAGACCACACACAGCAGTAAACAACAGGCACAAGAAAGTAAAAAAACAGAAAAGGTAATGTCTAGCAGTCTTTTGGGTTATAGCAGACAGCAAAGATGGCTGATAAAATAAGTTAAGAAACAATAAATGACAGATATTAATATTAGAATGTAATTTGATATTGAATTATAAAGGTTGAAGGATCAGACGTTTTATGATATGTTAGTGATTGCAGTCTGGCAATTAGCAGATCACATGGGGAGGTAAACACTGGACCATCTGTGCTCTCTTGTGAGTCTGTGGAAATGCTGGGCCAGTTGTTGGCCAAAGCAGTGTCTACAGATGTGAACATAACTTCCTTCCACACAGTGTTAGAACACAGAGAGTAAACACTCCTGACTTGAGATGCACAAGTCATTCACAAGATTGCATGGTGACTCATTTCAATGACATCCTCTTGGCCATGAGTACGCTATCATCATCAGGAGTTTGATCATATGCCCAGAGCTTATTCAGATTAAATGAAAGGCATCATAAAGGATTGCGGGCTAATGATTTAAATAAATAGCTGGTTAAGACAGTTGCACCCAGTTAGTATTCAAAGTAGCAGATAATTGGATGACTCACAAAGGTCATCTATTTAATTCTACAAACAGTCAGGAGGTGTCACTCATCCATTCGTGGTGTCTCATGCATGCACACTAGGTGACGGGGAGCGCTAGCTTTCATCACAGCACTGCTAATCACTTTTAGATTTGACACATGTAAAGGAAAATTTAGAAGTAGTTCCAATGCGGCTTGAATACCACAGGGCTGTTAGGTTTTTCCTTTCTCTATGACATATTTAGGGCAGTAAAAACTGTTCACACAATCTTTCATGCATAGAAATACTCTTTGCACTGATTTCATGCTCAGACCTGTATGATGTAATAAGCCTGTAATGTAAGTAAATCATTTCTCCAAGAATGTAATCTACATGAATTTAGAATTACAAGCACACTTAGTCTCGTGTACTTAGTCTCAAACTAGAGCTTTTGAAAGCTATACAGAAAATCACTCCTTCCCATGCTTCCTTTGTTCCAGATTGCCTTTGCTGCTTTTACCTGCTCTTAAAAAGTTCTGCTACCTGCTGAGTTTAGTATTGCTTTTAGACAGAAGTCCATGTATTACTGATGAGGTCTTTACAAGGCAGCTGGTCCTGTTAGACCGAAAAGGATAATAAACTGAGTGATAGCATTCATCAGAGTTAGTTCCAAATGCAGTGAAAGCATTTATTATCCCATTTCAAATAATGACCCTGTTCATCACAACTTAATGAATGATTCTATTATTAAGTAAATGAGAAAAGGGTCTCAGTAAAAAAATCTCAGTATCAGCTTTGCAGTGAATTAATGGAAAGTTAGGGGGAAAACTTGAATGTACTGACAAAAATATATTCAGCATTGTGTAAGGCGGCTTTTGCACATAAAGTCTGCTAATACGAACAATCAGGAGTGTGAAGGCCTCTGTGTGTTGTTCATATACAGTGGGATCCAAAAGTCTGAGACCACCCTGAAAATCTGGGAGTTTTTATACATTTGATTTAAAATTGAAAACAAAGAGAAACATTTACATTTTTAACATTCTAAAGCAAAAAAAAAAGGAAATTTGCAACATCTGGACTATTCAACACTCATTTACAGCATTTTAACCAGAGCAACTTACATTTTATCTTATTTTTATACAGCTGAACAATTGACGGTTAAGAGCCCAGCAGTGCACACTTGGGCCCGGGATTCAAACTCATGACTTTTTGAACCTTTCCATCTATCTATCTGTGTGTGTGTGTGGGGGGGGTGTGTGTGTGTGGTGTGTGTGTGTGTAAAGCAGGGATGCTGGTCAGTTTGAAAGCTCTGTAAAAAGAACAAAGTTATAATGAATATTAACACTACAGATAACAATTAATTAAGATATTTTGCAAACCATAGACAATGATCTGAACTGAGAAACATTAAGCAAATCAAAAAGTTATGTCACACTCATATTTTATTATTATTATTATTATTATTATTATTAAGCACCAAAAACATACTGCAACAGGAAAGGTCAATGTGAAATATTAAGTATTTTTGTCACAAATAAAGTACATGTGAACACACTCACACGCACAGTTACAGTATACAATCAATCAGTTTTGCTATCTCCAGGCTTCATCTCTCAGACGTGACAGTTTCATTGTCTGGCGTTTTATCTCCATTTTTTTTTTTTTTTTAGGTTAGGTGACAGTTCATGTGTGCTCAGAGATGTGGGCTGATGCAACTGAGAAGGAGCTGTGTGGCAGTGATTTGAACAGAAATGTGGCAAGAAAGTCTGCAGATGCACAGGGAGAACATTATAGTGACTGTCTCTTTATTACAACATGTCACACAATAAGTTATCAATAGAGAGTCATACTGGATGCCTTTAGTTGTAAGCAGCATTGTAAAATCTGGTAAGTTAATTAAAAAAAAAAGTAAATCTTGTTTCTATCCTGACTATTTTATAATGTGCTTTATAATTGTGAATTCAAGCGAGGGAATGCTTTGTTTGTGAAAGTATGAAAAAAAGCAGCCTGAGTCGTATTAAAACTATGTTTTACTTTCTAAAGACAGGGGTTCTCTAACTATTGCCAACAAGGTCACCCTTTGATGCTGAAATAAATCGCTCAAAGCCAGCTACACTCTTTTGTAAGCATAACCCATCTATTTCAATATTATTGCACACCGCTGACTTAGACCCATGCGCAGGAATAAAACCAGGTCCTTGTTTAATAACAGAAATAAACACATAATCAAATCCAAAGCACAACCTGGCAGACCGAACACAACAGCAGACAATGACAGACAAAGACAGACTCAAAAAGGGCAGATATAAATACAAGGACACATTATAGGATAATTACAAACAGGTAAACACAATTACATGACATTAAACAAGGAGTAACAATCCCCTGCCTGCACCCCCTCTGGTGAACTGGCAGTGAATTGTCCCCATAATCCTTACACGCAGTGGTCTTCTGTCAGGTAAACGAATAGACCCTCACTACAAAATTAAGTCAGAACAAATGAGACCGTAACATACGCTTTGTGCTGTTGACTATTTCACAGGGTCTTGCAGTTATTGCACCGGTAAAAGAAAAAGTAAGTGCTGATGATATATGTTCCTAGGTTACAGCTATTTAATCAGTCTGCCTAACAAGGTGATACACAACAGGAGTGATTGGCGGTGACATTTACGAGTTTCCTCACAGAAGAAGAGAGAAAAGAACGGTGTTCATGTCCATTCGTAAAAACAGACATCACAATATTTTTAGAAATATAAAATTACTCATAGACACATGTTTGTGTCATCTTGTCATATGTTCTTCCTGCCATAAAGCCCATGATTCTGTAAATATTACTCACTGTTAATGTTTCAGAAATACTTTTTAGTGCATATGTTTAAGGGAGCCAGAATCATTTTTAACACACAAAGTATTTATAAAACTACAATTAGAACCTGCTCCTGGTGAAAAGCACACTGTCACATTAAGATTTGGAGGTAAATAATATTATATAAACAGCCTATAAAGCTATACTGCACCCTGCTGTGAGATGAATCGGCACGCTGTTTAGGTTTGAAATGTACGAGCTAGCAGTATGTTAATCCCACAAAAATGCTACAGAGCTGTACAAACAGCTGGATGTTGCTGTACATTGCTGGTCTATACTGTAGCTGACTGATGAGTGAATACTGGCTTGCTCTTTTTACACGCCAGAAGGAGGTTTCGTTCAGCTTTCTCTACCCTGCACTTGAGTCGCCCTACCAGAAAAGTTTAATAGCTCTTTCAGAGATTCATGAAATGCATTATGCATTCCTCAGGCAATCCTCCAGATTGCATTTAAAATCACAAAGTAATGTCAAAGCCACATCAAGACACGTGGAAATGTAGTACCTGTGTAGAAGTACCGAAAGGATTAATTAAATAATGACAGAGAACGAACGCTGCAGTGATGGCTTCCGTGACAGTGTATTAATTTTGAATCAACATGAATGTATACATAAAAAAAACTCATTATCTGACAATATCAATACATGTGTGTATCGCTGCTTCTTCACTGTAGTAACCAGAAATACAAACAGAACTGACTTAACACTTCCTTAGCTCCACATGCTCTTTGCAAGAATGGAATACTCTGAAACATACATATAATCATCAAGTATGCACAATGTTAATACTTCCTCTTAAACTGAGATAAAAGAATCAAATCATCTGGAACAATATAACAATATAATTATACTTTCACTAACATTAATATTTTAAATATTCGTAACTGATAGCGTCTCTCACGTTGACCACGAGGTGCCCATACTACACGTGCTCAGGCCTGCTAGCTCATGACACATTATCAAAAGTGTAATACAAACAAGTTTTGAAACACTTTTTAACACACTTAACTCGATAGTATGGCATTAAATAGTGTTTGTTTTTAAATAAGTGTCTTAATTTGCAACTACTGTACCTGTGTAGAAGTACCGAAAGGATTAATTAAATAATGACAGAGAACGCTGCAGTGATGGCTTCCGTGACGGTGTATTAATTTAGAATGAAGCGCATCGGGGGGCGTCACCTAGTGGCGCGCGCGATGACGTCATCACGCATGTGTTTCAAATAATTAGGATACGTAATCCAATAAATGTGCTAAATTAAACACCTATTTTATGTAAAGTACGACTTGAAAATCAAACACTATTCAATGAATACTAATGTGAATACTACAAAAATAAATGTAACATTTTTTATAATACATTTAAATGTGAACTCGTTTGATAACACATTCAGTATATCACAGAAAAACTCCCACTACGCCAAGGTCCACAAATCCACAGAAAACTGTGATTTGAAGCTCAAAATAGTGTTATTTCTTTATTCAAGCAAAATTGCTATGAAAGTGAAGCCAACTCACCCTTTCCCAATATACAGTATTCAACTGGTCACTAAGACTGACAATGATTATCTCCTTAAAGCAAAAACTCCCCAAAAAACTAGACCTTCCCAATATAAGACATAATAGGCAGTCACCCAAAAAGAAGAGGAGAGAGCCATGGAGGTCGGGTGCATTAAACCTTCACTGGTGACAGAGTAACAAAGAGGACAAAATAAAGGTCATTGCTTGTAGTGTGCATTGAGTGGTTACCTCAGAGCAAATCATCCTTGCTTACATGCAGGAAAAGGTCAAAACTATGACAAAATGCCGAACCTTTCTTGCCAGAAGTGGAACAGAGGGAGTGGAAAATGGATTTCTAGCACTCAATGAGAAGTTCATCAGTGCTCCATGATAAACAAAAACTCATCATTTGTAGCATTGGTGGATGCTTTTGTTACAGGACTGGAGCAATCCTGTCTCAATATCATGTAGCTTAGGCCAACTTTTACCTCGTGTGTTCCATTTGAAAAAGCTGAACTCTTACTATTACACTGAGAAGCCAAACATTCTTAGAAGCTATTAAAGCTGCACTGGAGAAATACAGACACTGGCTTGAGGGAGAAAAACAATTACTACAAATTCTCATCAACCCTTAAAGCATTTATTGTGTCAAATCAGCCAAAAACCATAACTCATCAAACACTATGTCTACTGTTTTTCACCTAGTGGCAGTTTGCATGAGAGGAAGGAAACCAGTGGGAGGTCTAACAGCTTGTCTCACCCTTTTCTCCATCACACATATCTCACAAATCTCTGTGGAAAAGACATACCAAAAAAAAAAAATTATTGACTGATTAGTGGTCAATAGATCAGTGTAAAAATTCTGGGCTAAATGCCACCCAATTTAAGTTACTTCTCCAAGCGATTGCTATAAATGAAATCACACTGGGATAATTTAAACACATGCTGTGACGTGAAGAACCCAATGTGCTGAATTCTTTAACTACCACAAATTGGTTCAATATGATCCAAACAAAGGTTATTTCTACCTCTATTTCTGGGTTGTTCTGCCTATTTATGATTATAACCCATATCTAAATGTCTAGAATTGTTTCATTTGAATTAGAAAATTAAAGAATAATCTTTTTAAAAATCATTATGACATTGTAGGTAGATAACTGGTGATGTTCCACACCTTTTTCTCTCTTCCAAGATGGATTTGGAGAAATCCTTTCTGGATGTGTGTACACCGTTGTCCTGAAAGTAGTATTCCTTATCTTCATCCTATCAGCTCTATTTAAGGACTCTTGGGCATATCTCTGTAGATCCAAGTCAAATCATTATATTTTCTGGATTTATCTGTCATGTTCTGATGTAAGACTTTTTTTTTTTTAGAATGTTTGCAATTTCTTTTTTTTATTAAATCATCTGCACATGGATTTACAACCTGCTGTCATGTTACATATCCTCACAGGAAAGTCAGCCTTAAAAGATATTTTGGATGAACGCTGGAGAAAATGAACACAAATATAATTTATTTATATAAATACAGTAATTAGTTGGATTACTAATTACTGGAGAACAGCAGATCCTCCTTATGGCAGTGAGCTTCTACTTAATTTGTGTTATGTTGCCTGCACTATTTCTGAATTTGGTGAAAACTTAATCTTTCCTTCACTAAAACATTTGTCCTTATATTGTATACTGATTAAATTACCTACAGTTCATTTTTTGACCATAGGTTTCGTCCAATTTTACCTGTGTTGTGCTGTTTATTGATTGCCTGTTTGTTTGTTTTTTTTACCATAATTGTGTGTAATATCTTGGATGGTTTGCCTTTCTTTTGTTAAAGATCACTCACCTCCATTTGCATCTGCTTCTGTGAGTTGTCATGTCAGTATCTTTCACAGATACAGTATTACTGTTTACTATTTATCATTTATGTATTGCAATGCAAAATACTCAAAATAAATAGAATTCTCAATCCATCATTAAAATAGATTTAAACTGAGACTGGCCTCCACTGATGGACCTGAGGTTACTAATAATACAAAGAAAGAAACAGTGTAGGAACCTTGACGAATCTTCAAAGAGGGACATCCTGGTCATAGTTGATTGTGTGATATCCAAATTTCTGTGTCCTTGGGTGTTCTGTGGAAATACAGTGCAAGGCAATTCTTTCTTTACTGTCCTGATTCATGCTGGAAAATTCTGAATAAAGATTATTATTATTATTATATTATTATTATTATTATTATTATTATATTATTATTATTATTATTATTAGTAGTAGTAGTAGTAGTAGTAGTAGCAGCAGTAGTATTTAAATAATAATGAAATAGTAAAACTTTCATTGTGATGAGATGGGAAATGTCAATCTGCTGAAAAAAGTTCTCACTCACTCACTCATTTTCTACCGCTTATCCGAACTACAGTACCTCGGGTCACGGGGAGCCTGTGCCTACTGTATATCAGGCGTCATCGGGCATCAAGGCAGGATACACCCTGGATGGAGTGCCAACCCATCGCAGGGCACACACACTCTCATTCATTCACGCAATTGAAGAAAGTTCTGTGTCCTTTAATTATCCAATTCGGAGGGGGCAAAAAAAAAATTGAGCTACTTGTCCACACGACCAATTATAGGAAATCAGGTGATAAAGTCCACAGCTTTGTATCCGTGACTTTAGCTGTTTCTACATTGGAAGAGAATGTGGTGTTGACAATCAAAAACTAAAAGTTTAAACTAAAGGTTTTCCATATAAATAATGTATTAGATAATAACCTTGATGTTTTACTGAAATGTGCAAGAAATAAATAAAATAAGGTACAGCAGCACAAATGTATTCATTGCCACTATGTTTGGAGCAAACCGACACATTTATGACAGTTAACAGACTAAATAGCATGACAACATATTCATAGTGGTCAGGCAGTCTTGGTGAGCAGTAGTACGTTCATGATTCTCTCATCCTTGGCCTTGGAGTCTGGCTTAAAGGAGGAGTACCTTAATCTTCCCATTAAGTCTGGCAGGAGAAAGGCAATGAACTCATACCACCACTCATAGAGAGAAGGGATAAGTAATATGAACCCAGTAATATGAACCTAGTAGTCCCTTTAATGGTGGGACAGTGGCTTGGCAGGAAGTGTTGCCTACTACCTCACATATCTAGGGTCGCTGGTTTAATTCTGACCTCTGATTACTCTGAAGAGGTTGACATGGCTTCCCTGTGCATGGGCTTCCTTTGGATTTGCTTTTATTTTTCTCGCTGGGCATGATTGAGTGTGAGAATAAGTGTGTTCATGGTGCTCTGCTATGGACTGGCATCCCAGCCAGGGTACATTCCTGTCTAATGCCAAGTGTATCTAGAAAATACTCTGGATCCATCATGACCCTCACCAAGATAACAGTTGCTGAAGGTGATAATGAATATTCCTTTCATGTTTGTAATTAACCACTGAGTGATTTATTAAAAGAACGCAGTTTTGTCAGATTTTTCTCACGAAGTCAAGAGTACATGAAGGTTAACAGGATAAAGATTTCTTTGCTGAATTCTACTGTGAAATGATAGCTGGACATTGGAGACAAATTATCCCTTTATCCTACACTCCTCATTGAGAACACTCCTTTGCATAATCTTTTCTGCCTTTTAGCAGACACCCTTATTCAGTGTGACTTACATTTTTATTTCAATTTATACAAGAGAACAATTGAGGGTTAAGGGCCTTGGCCAGGGTCCCAGCAGTGGCACCTTGGTGGGCCTGGGATTCAAACTCATGACCTTCTAATCAGTAGACCAACACCTTACCCACTGAGCTACCACATCCCACAGCCTTTGCTCTTCCTAATTGTATTGAGTATTCATCCTACAAACTGCGCACTGGTCTGGCAGAATTGCCTTGGTAATGAACTATTCTCCAGTTGTGTTTGTTTCATTCATCTTTGCTATACTCTGCCAGTTAATTACAGAAAAGCCATCAGAAAGCTTTTTGGTTCCATTACCTTTCAACTGCCAAGGTCCAAATACAGTGGTTTATTATGTAATGACATGACTCATCAACAGCACACTCATACACAGCACATTCATCACCCACAAACTGTTACAGACTGTTACAGACACTTCACATTAAAACAACAAAAAAAGGTATTTCTAGTTTTATCTCTTTGCGTGCATTCAAATAATTTTTCTACAAAAAGCAAAGAATGCCCTACCCAGTATTACTTAGTGTTCCTAACTAAGCCCTTTGCATACGTATGTGCTAAAAGTACTATATATAAGAAGTATTTACTTATTTGTCACATATACAGCATATACTGCAGTCCTGATACAATGTCCCTGGTGCAGAGACATAAGACCTTGCTCATGGGCACACCAGTGAACTGTAATCTTGATCAACAACCCAGAGCCTTAACCATTTCACCCATCACTGCCATATATATAAAATATTTTCCCCAATACACATATTTTCACTGTATGTATGTATCATTGGATTTGTACATTTTATTCTCACTGCACATATATACAATATCTTGGCATTCTTTTTATTGCACACTCTACTTTACTAATATGACATTTTTTAAACAAAGTACAGTCCTCCTCCAAATTAACAGTAATCTGCTGGATCGGTGTGTGTGTGTGTGTGTGTGTGTGTGTGTGTGTGTGTGTGTGTGTGTAAAAGAATAAATAAATAAATAAATAAATAAATAAATAAATAAATAAAACTAATATTCCCTAAAATGTTTTAAAAAGTAGGGTTTTCAAAGTGGCTAAAATAGACCAATATCATGCCTTATATACTAAAGTTGATACTAACTAGTGATGGACTATTATTATAATCATCATCATCATCATCATAACATTCACTTTTTTTTTTACTGTTTGCTCAATCGCAATATAAAGTGAGTGTTTTTCTTGGTTAATATTATTTTGCTAAGGCTAAGGCCATAAGCTAAGCTAAGCTAAGCTAAACTACTTGGTATGATATGATATGATGCAGATATACACTAGTGAATTTTATATACAATTGGTTTCCTTCCACAAAGTTTTAGCAGCAAGAAAACTGAGATGTCAAAAGTGAAATGCTAGTTTCGCCAACCATGTTACTAGGCAGCTAGTAGCTGGATGCCTATTAGCAAACTTCATAGTACAGAGATTAGCGACTTCTAGCGACAAAATCATACTTTAAGCACTTACTCATCTTTATTTGTTTACATATTTATTTGTCTAACATAAAATATGTGTAGTCTTTGCTAGATAAATTAAGGACATGAACACAAAACATAATGTTGAGTTAAGTTAATAACAGGGGAAACGTTATCTAATATCGCTAACTTTACTTAGGTGACAGAACAGAGCCCCTTCCTCTATTTTCATATTCCAGTTTTTTGTTCTCTGTTAACATCCCACAATTAAAAATAAAATATTAACTGACACATTACCGGTGGACTAAGCAGATTATTGTTATTGGCCAGTTTCCTGGATGACAGCCTATAGGAATCGTTTCAGTGGGTTAACCACAACAGTTACAGAAAAACATAACTGTTTTAAAAATAAAGAAAATAAATGTGTGATTAGTTTTATTTGTGGACTGTTATGTTTAATTTATTGTTCAAATGGTGTTTTCACCACAGTGTTTGCTTAAAATATTAATAATAAATAATAAATAGTAGATAATATTACAGTAAATACACATATTTTCCACACTTAAGTTTTTAAGGACTACTGAGAGGGACAACAGTTGGTTATTCCATTCCTACAGTATATAGGTTTAACAATCAGTCCATCTGTCTCTCAGTCTGTTTACAACTCCATCTCACACACCATTCGCAGTGTAAGCCCAGTATTTAGAAGTAGGCCTTTAAATATTACTAAGTGCCCAAATATAAAAATGTTTCAAGTGCCATTCCCTGGACAAGACCCAAAATGAGTACTGACAGTAATGGAGATGGAACAATCAACAAAACAGCTCCTTCAGCCACTACTACAAAACACATCAATGTAGGCCTATGAAAAGCTAATGGCTGACATCATGGTGAAATTACAGTGACATTCATGTGGCCCATAGGATGAACCTCTTGCATTTTAACAAATCTTTGAACTTTCCTTTAGAATCACATTTATGCCAAAATGCTAACTTTGCACACATGACAGTGCCATTCTACCCTTTATTTTGTTGCAATGTTACACATCCTGTTAGTTTAAGGTTATGCCTCTGTCCATAGCAGCATTAATTTGCCAACACTGCCATAATTCCATACAAGTGACAACATCTGTGATATTTTCCATAAAATTATTATTATTATTTTTTTAGAGTGTGCCATAACCAGAAGAAAGCAGGTACTGAAGAAGATCGAATGAACAATAAACACATCACCTCGGACCAAGCGAGCAACAAGCCACATGTGATCATATCAGTTCCATGTTCCTTGTCAGTTGAGCTTGATATCTGACCACCTGCTTTCATCTACAGGAGGAAAAAAATATTCCCAAATTTCAATTTCAAACTAAATAGAAAATATAACCTTCTTGCTCAAGGTTGTCTGGTCGCATATTTTTTCCAGTGAGATCTAATGTTTGCATCCTCGTGTCATTTCTTTCTATTGCACTCATTAGCATTAATTTCTTTTCATTTGCTTTTCTCCTTCTGAGTATGTGAGGAAGAGATGCAAAGAAATCAGTGACAAATATTTTTGCCGTATTTGATGTCCTTTCTAAATGCAATGTCAATTTTAATTTTAATGTTAAATGCAATGTTGATGTTCTAAGATTTTACTTTATTTTCAATCGCACTAGGGAAAGTCAAGCACATTTTTAAGGGTTTCTATTTGTACCTATAACACTTCCTGGGTATGGGTAAGGATTGACGAAGCTGGAGGTAGGCTGGGAACAACTCAGAATACAAAATCTCATGATGTGCTTGGACAAATCTCAGTGATGTAACCTGGGGTGCATGAGTCTTATCAGCATTTCCAGTGACTAAGGTTGTAGCAATCAAACTGGCACCATTACTGCATGCTCATTGAAAATGATTCCATATGGATTCCTCACATTATCCTAACACCATTTAGCTATATTTGCATAACATAAACACCCAGTGGATTTTGCCACACAAACATGTCTACCTACTATACCCAGAACCATAGATTCATTAGCGCATGATACTGTACCAGCACACATCTCCCCACTATTTACTGTAAGAACATATATTTGTCTTCAAACAACATGCCTGTGATGATCAAACTGCAAGCTTACATTATTCAATGTACTAAAAAGACAAAAACCACAGAGTCTACAAGGCATCCAGAGCCACTCATATATTTTAATGATGGTGTTTAATGATAGTGGTTCAAAGTCTGTCAGATCTGAGATAGAGGAGGTGTCATTAAGAGTACTGTAAAACACCAAAAGTAATAAGTTAAGGCAGTTGATCTATGAAGTCTAATAATTATCATGACATATTTGATTGAGAGCCCAATCATTATCAGAAGGACAAAAAAGGAAATAAATTTCAAATATATTTAATATTTCAATTATTCAGATCTTTTCCAGAGCTACTTACATTTTATACAACTGAAGGTTAAGAGCCTTACTGTGGAAGCTTGGTGGACCTAGGAGTTAAACTCATGACCTTCCAATCAGTGGTCCAACACCATAACGACTAAGTTAACACATCCCAAACAAATAAAAGGAGATAATAAATAAATATAGAGAATTAAAAGGTGAAAATAAATAGGCAAATAAATAGCTCTTTTTCATGTCTTTTTAAGAAGCCCACATAAGGGTGTGTCATTACTTTAACACCTCATAAAGTACATCTTGACAAAATTGGCTGTAACATAACAGATTTATAGACAGGCTGATGGCCAAGGACATGATTAAATGTCTTTGTTTGCTTTTAGTCACCTCTAGTTTTAATGAAGCAAGCACATTGATTCATCTCTTATGGAGAGAAAGAGTGCTAAATGGCTCCTAGATTGATTGTTGCCTCATTAACATACCAGTCCAACTCCCCTTACTTCAAAAAAGAGCAAATGTACACCACCACTGATGTTTGCATGCTATATCAAATGCTATAACATTGGCTGTCCAGTCGCAGGAATACACAAACTGTCATGGTCTGAGCCTAGGCTCCTGTGGGTTTCCTGTTCCCTGGTGTTTTGCAATTTACCCACTTTCTCCTCCTTCTGTGTTTGTCTTTTCACTTCCTGCTTGTGTGTTTATGTGTGTCCCTGGGTGTGGCGCTCCACATACCTCTACCCTGGTTACTCAGTCACTCAATGCCAGATCTTTCTGTATGTCAGTGCAGTAACAACACTAATGCCATCTTTGAGTTTAATGCTCTGCCTTTGCTCTCTTGTGTCTTGTTCTCAGTCTAATCCTGTTTCTCCTGTGCCCCAGGTTCTTATCTCATTTACATTTACGGCATTTAGCAGACGCCCTTATCCAGAGCGACTTACATTTTTATCTCATTTTTTATACAACTGAGCAATTGAGGGTTAAGGGCCTTGCTCAGGGGCCCAGCAGTGGCAGCTTGGTCGACGTAGGAATCGAACTCCCAACCTTCCGATTGGTAGCCCAACACCTTAACCACTAGGCTACCACATCCCACAGTAAAGAATGCAGCAGTTCCATGCAGTTTTACTTTTTAATCTCACCCTGCCTGTCTGTCTGTCTTTCTGTCTGTCTGCCTGCCTGTACTCTTCTACACACTTCTCCAGCACTTCTTCACCTTCCCTTTAGCTCACAGACAGAGCACCTGACTCACACTCGAGGGGGAATTCTCACCTTGACAGATGCTCCAAGCCATACTTCCTCCTCATACATCTCTACATTCACTTATCCTTCAAATAAACCCATGTTATCTTCAGCATTTGTGTCCTGTATGTTCTGCTTCTGGGACCAAAGCTCTCTTAGGCTGTAACACAAGCTGGCAAGGCCTGTACTGATCCTCCATTTACAATTCTTTTCTCCTTCCAACTTTAAGTGTGAACTGTAGAATTCTTGACTATTAAAGCAGACAAAATATGCAACAAACCTTTATTGCCAAAGCTGATTGCCGAATCAGACACAGTTGAGGAATCACCTATGTTCAATATGCTGAATAAACCATTACATTCAGATATACAACCTAATTTAAACAGCAATAAAAAGCCTTTTTACTGAACCACAAAAGAATACTTTCTTGAAACACTGCAGTTTTAGTGTTGCCAGTAGTGATAGTTGACTAATAATCTAGCTAAGTGCTAATGTGCAGTAGCAACTAATGACCACCGATTTTGGTGAAGCAGGATGATATTAATAACTAAATAGCCTTAAACTAAAGTAAGTAGAAAGGCTATCACATGTGACTTATGTTGTAGGCTACTACCTAGTGTATTTGTAGAGTTACCCTGTAATATGTAGTCGACAGCATACAATCTAGAAGCTTCTTTTGCCCAATCCCGAGGATTTGATTGTTGTACAAGCTGAGCTGCGTTTTTCTGCTCATCAGCATTGTAAATATGGATTATTTCAGTCTCCATGCACTTCCTGTGAACTTGAACTAGTCTAAACTCTCTCAACAAGGCATTTCTGTTATTGGAATGATGTTCACTGGAGGTGTTTTGTTTTTGCACTAGTCTGAGTAAACTATTATATATGAGACTGTTAAGCACGAAAATCCAGAGGAGATCAGCAGTTTCTGAAACACTCATAAATACACATTAAACAGTACCAATTTTAGTTCAGGTAATGTGACATTTGTTTTGGATTAGAACTGTTTCGTTCTGGATTGTGATTGGAATTTAAATGATTTGAACATTTTAAATCTCAAAGCAAAAACATTTAGTATCATAAGATTTTTTAGAAACATAGCTAATTTGTATGCACATTCCTCCAAGCCAATTTTATACATTAGCAGTTAAGATATGCTCTTAGTCATTCTTGCTCTTTTTTTTTAAATGTAGATTTTTAAATAAATTTACTGCAATTTGTCACATACTGGGGGGCACGGTGGCTTAGTGGTTAGCACGTTCGCCACGTTTGATTCCCGCCTCCGCCTTGTGTGTGTGGAGTTTGTATGTTTTCCCCGTGCCTCAGGGGTTTCCTCCGGGTACTCCGGTTTCCTCCCCCGGCATGGTAGGTTGATTGGCATCTCTGGAAAATTGTCCGTAGTGTGTGATTGCGTGAGTGAATGAGAGTGTGTGTGTGCCCTGCGATGGGTTGGTACTCCGTCCAGTGTGTATCCTGCCCTGATGCCCGATGACGCCTGAGATAGGCACAGGCTCCCCGTGACCCGAGGTAGTTCGGATAAGCGGTAGAAAATGAGTGAGTGAGAGAGTGTCACATACTTGCTCATCTCCTGTTTCACCAACAAACATGGCCGCTTTGGACTTACAGGCCCAGCAACCACCTGCACTCCCTTGTTCCCAATCACCATCCTTTTGATTGTATTCACCTGTGTTTAATTAGTATGTTTTGTTATCAGTGTCTGAAGGCACTTTTGTTTCAGTTTATTATATGTTCAGTCTTCTTGTGTCCTTGGCGTTCACCTTCCTTTCTGCTCTTGTTTCCTAGTTTTGGACTAAGTGTGTTTTCACTTCACCCTGTTTTGCCTGTTTGGTACCAGTTAGCGCCCTGATTGACCAGGGCCTATTTTGATCCTGCTTTTTATCCAACAGATATTCCTAATATCTGTTGGATTGGTCAATGTGTGTGTTATTGCTAACTGTTTCATAATTTTATGAACTGTTTTATTTTAAAATGCTTTGATTAAAGTGTGTGTGCATGTGAAACAGGCCTAATTAGGATAAAGCAGATAATACAGATAAATGAATGAATTCAATTTATTTTGGTAATTAAACATCAGTGAATTAAAAAAAAAACTGAACAAATTAAAATAAATTTGATCTTAGGAATTGTTTAATCAGTCTGAACAGCTATTGCTTTTAAGGAGTTTTTACAAAAAGAAATAATTACTATACATATTTTATATAGTTCACATAGTTCTTATTATTACTTTCTTTAGTTCAGCTAAGATGTAAACTAGTGTAAATTAAATAAGCAGCGTTTTCAGAATTTTACTCATTCGAGTGTGATTATTTATAAATGTCCGACAATGCAGAATGTAAAGCGATTTATTTATCATAGCCTGCACATGCCGTGCAGTTAATTCTTCAAATTATGGAATTAATTTTGTGATTGTCACTTTACTTCAACTGTGTAATTAAACTGATATTTCAACTGTGTAATTAAATACAGAGAAGTCTATGTTTGTGCTTATCACATGCACGAAAGATTTGATGTACAAAGGTAGCTTGAAAAACATGGAAGTAACCCAGTGAATAAATCCTAGTTCTCTCTGGATAACCATGAATGTTTTTAAAATACTCTCCTGTTTCCTAACAGAAATCTTCCACATTTCCAATGTGAATATTACAGATTTTCACTAAGAATGACACTTAAATTACATCCTATCACTAGAAATTCCCCATCAGAGCTCACCAGACATTTGGACAGCAAAATCACAAATATAAAGGATTTGTCATTTGTTACCTGTGAAACCACCAGGAATCATGTTTTACAAACACAACCAAAGCCAAGAGAAACCTGTAATATTTTCCACTGTTTATTCAGCAATGTGTTTGCATATTTGGATGTTCTTTTAGCTTGTTAATTACAGCTGATCAGTAATATTACTTTAGAAAAGGTGACTTTTTTGCTTTTAATTTAAATCCTGTCTGTAAACGTATACTGTACCAATGTTAAAAAAACACTTTCTGGAGCTAGACAGCTGTTTTTGTAGAAAGCTGTCAATTTGTATTAAGGCCTATGACTGGCATAACAGAACGTTCAGGTCCACATCATAAAGCCTAATTAGTTCACCATCGTTCAATGCTGATGTCACTGAAAATAAGCCACTCTCAGTTTCCTGTGTATTCCTTACAATTTCAAATGGTAGAATTAAAAAAGAAGGCTGTGGCATGCTGCATGCAGACAAATTATATACCAGGATTGCCAGACTGTCAGGAATAAAAGTGCTTCTCTGTGTAACAACTTCATCCCTCAGTTTTAGCAGATTGGACTAACAGATTGTCAGACTGTCCTAACATTTAGCCCCATGGAGTATCAGGATCACCTGAAATCTTGTATCACAATATTAGGAGATGGTGTGACCTTCTGTTGGACTTCAACAAGGTATCATTCCAGACTTACTGGCTTTCTTATGTAGTGAGGCCAAATAATGCAGACTGCTTTAGAAAGATGACTGGTTTAATATTTACAGTTATTCGTCTGTCCTTTCAGACATTTTTAACATTTCCCTGAGCCTAAGTGTAGGCCCTGTGTGCTTCAAGGCAGCCATCATTATCATCACCATCATCATCATCATCATCATCATCATCAATATCCATGTACTTCATAGTTATTTGTGGCCTGCCTGGATGACTACCAGAAACAAAAAACTTCCAGACTTTTTTCTGGGAGACCTCAATATATCAGGCTCAGTCCACTGCTGGTTACCCTGCTGACTCAAGACTGCAGAATACAGTAGTAATTGCATCAAATTTGCTACTGATTCAACAGTTGTGGCCCCCAATAATGATCCAGCATACAGAGTGGAGATAAAACATCTTGCAAAATAATGCAGAGACAATAATCCCTCAAAGTTGATGAGACCAAAGAGATGATTGCTGACTTTGGGAGAACCCAAGTAGACCACCACTACACATAAAAGGAACAGCTGTTAAGAGAGCAAAAGGCTCCACATTTATAGATCTACTCAGGACAGATGACTTTCTGATTGACAACACTACATAGCTTGTTTTTTATCTGTTATATAAATATAAAAATATTATGTCATATATTATATGCTAAGTATAGATGTGTATAGTTACACGAAGACAGGGTTGCCAGTGGTGTGTTTAATAACTCCAAATTGGGCAAATATTGGAACAAGGTTGTGGGTATTGTGCAGATATTTTTTTTAAATATTTGTTTTTTATAAAATGGTTTGTAGACATGCATTATAAGAATCAAAGTTAGTTTTCTTAGTTTATGTTAGTTGTATGTGTTGTTGTGAGACCAGGTAACCCTGCATGCAGAAAGCATTTCAGTGTCCCACAAGCATCATATTCCCATTTCCCAGTTCCACAAATGTTGACTTAAAGATAGATTAAAAGTTTTGACATTTTTGATGTTTTTGTGACCCGATAGAGAAGAAAACAGAAAACAAATTTTTTAGAATCAAACAGAAATAACAATGCAGCTCTAGGTGTATGAATGTGTATTAAGTACACAACACCAACTTGATTACATTTTTGTCAGCATTACAGGCAGTTATTTATGCTTGTGCATCCTGGGGTAAGCTGCATGAAGGAGATAGAGCCACAAAGCATTGATGTTCTAAGGCAGAGATGGAGTACACTCTTATTGAATAAGGCCGAAGGATATTGGATGTTGCCTTGTGAATATTAAAATGCATCGTGCTTTATTCAGAGATGTAGAAATGAACAAATGACATTCTATTCAATAACTTATACGCACACACCAAATGATATATGATCGACTCCATTCTTGTTATAAAACCTGGCAAACAATCTGCTAGAAAACATTGCCTTACTTGGCTGGTTTGTGCATGTGTGTATGTTTGGGAGGGAGGGGGAATATAGATGGAGTTAATGATTCCTTAGCTTTATGGTTTCAAGCTATTTTGATTGAAAGCATTTTCTGTAAGGACAATTCACTGTTGTAGGGCTTAAAGGGTTTTCAATTGCAAATCTAAGTCTCCACGATTAGGGCAAACCTTAGAACCCCAAAGGGCACTAGATAGAACACTTTTTTGTAAGAATCTGGGCAGCTGATGTGAGAATACAGCATAAAAAGCCTAGGCAGACCCAAAACGCTATGTGGAAATTTATTGAAATTTGGCAGTAATAACCGACTTCTGAAATTTCCTCAATCCCACAAGGCCCAGAGGGCTTACTGTTGAAACTGCGGTTACAATTAAGTCTAGCATCCTTAACAGGAGCTGGTACCACAAATCGTGACCTGCCAGATTTTGATTGCACTATAATATCTGCAACACATTGGGGTGATGGGGTGGCTAGCATTCTTAGCCAAAGGATTGTAAGAACCACAAAATCATGGTGTGTGTGTATTTTTATTTTTTTTTTAAGATCACAGTGAGGCCAAGTGCTGTAATGTGAGTGAGGAGGGTCAGTATGTTCTGGATGGTCTTCCCCTTGGTGGGGTCACACATAAGCCTGTCATCCAGGGACAGCAGTATCCTAATGCCTCCAGTGTTCCATGGCAGAATTGATGTTTGTACCACTGTGACAGTGTCATTAGGATCCGCTGCTTTCATGTAGTGACTTCCTAATGAGCAAAGTTTTCTGCTTCAAAGCATCCCACTGGTAGCCCCGGTCTTTCATTGGTAGACTCTGTATAACCCTATTATCTCTAGGGCACACATTTATAAACTGTCTATACACTCAATAATGGGTCTGGAATGTGCACTTTCCAACCTCCCATGCAGAAAGTGGGATTTCTAAAGAAATATTTAATAGGAAATTGGGAGTATATATAGTATGTCTTTGACGCAATATATCACAGATTAGAGACAGCAGGAATAAGTGTTTGCAGGAATTTCAGTTCTGTGCAACTCACTACAAATGATACTCATATCATGTAGCTCCATGATAACTGCATACAGCCTACATGATCATGCGAAGAAGCCTAAACAATATTTTTCATGAGCTGTTTTTCTGGGTAGGCTGGTCTATTAGCCAGTTTCTGTGTACTGATACTGTATTTATTGTGCCACATAACTATTTGCAGCCTACAATTTGTGTGATCAACTCCCCAATTAAAACAGTAACCATTTAGCTATAACCATGTGATGAATTATACCACTGTATACCACAAAAACAGTACCTGTGCATTTACATGTCTTGGTAGGTTGGGGATATCCATCCAGAGTCATCCTTAAGCACCATTATGCGAGCTATATTGTTTGCTATTATTAATTAGACAGTAGTAAGTTGAACAGGCCAACATCAATCCCAAACACAATCAGAGCTACTGACTGCACACATGTTGCTATACGGACATCTAGTACGAATACAATGCTGATTCTGTCAATCAAAGGCAATTTCATTCTATAAATGTACAAGTAATTTTCATTTTTATCTTCTAACCCACATATTGCACATGAAAGATGCTACACTGATGCACATTCTCGTGCTCATTCAGTTGTGGAGCACACCACTGGACTGCTTAAAGGGCGATGATGTTGTCTGGCTGGATCAGGAGGCAGACTGTTACACCAACCAGAAAAAATCTGCCCAATGGCAGAGCAGCATGTCCTCATCTCCCCTAACCAACAATCCGCAGAAACAATTTACGTCTTTACCCACTGAACAAGTAGAATCTTCACTGTGTGGGATCATCATGCACCAGTTGTCCCACTGCCAGGTTGAGAGAAGGTTTTATACTGTCTGCTATACTGTGCCTTGGCTCTGCATTGTGTGAGTTAGCTAATATGATGATGTATACAAATTAGCTATAGAACCACAACATGATTAGCACACATTGAGAACAATAGCAAACCGAAACATTTCAGAAACATTCAAAGACTTAAATTTTTGTTGCCTTTGTTTATCAATGAAAATTTGTCTAAAGTTGTTTTCATACCTCAAATATTTCAGTATTCATGATATGAGATCCACAAAATGTAAAGTAGTAAGTATTATGCCATTCTCAACTGTAATGCATAGCTAGAGGTGGCAAATACATTGCTAAAGTGGATATACATTATTTTCACCTATATTTGTAACACATTTAATATTATGAGCAAATAGAAATAAAAATAGCAGAGTAGTCAGGAGATGATCACTGATAGTGTTGTTTTTATTGATAATTCATCCTCTATGATCAATAACGGGCATTTTTTGTTTACAGTTGCTCCTTTCTGCTGTTGGCAAAAATATTTCTTGCTCCATTTAAGATGTACAAGCTGTCCTTGTGTCTCTCTGGCTGAAGCAACAGAAGCGTATTATTGTTTTAATTTGAAGTTTGGCAAACTGCACTCTACTCTAGGAACACGACTGCTTATCACACTCTAAAAAATGATGTGTTGGATTTACTTAAAATATGTATGCACCATTTTTGCATCACACTTTTTAAGTAAACCCAACTTGGAAAAAAATTACTTAAAATTAACAAGAAAACTGTTGTTATATGTACTTAAATTTTTGGGTACACTCAACATTGTTTACTTAAAAATATGTAACATGGTAGAATCTGCTAAGTAATTGCAAGTTAGGTTAACTTAAAATTTAAGCTCATTTATGTTAAAAAAAAAAAAAAAAAGATAATTAATTGAGTTGAACCAATGTAAAATTTTAACTTATTTTACATCATCAGCTATTGGTCTGCATACTGCACTGCTGCTTGAATGGGTTAAACGCAGAGCACAAATTCCTAGTATGGGTCACCATGTCACTTCACTAAAATAAATTACACATGCAAATCACACAAAATAAAGCATTTTACTTTATTTTTCGAAACAGGACACTTCCTTGATGCTGCCCCCTTTGCAACACTTTCTTGCTCTGAGCTAGAAGCAGAAAAAAACTGTTTTATATTTAGTATGAATAGGCAAGACATTGCAGCGTCTTACTAGCATAGACCTTTTCAGTAAAAGATTGTATATACTAAAATGACCTAAAATGACTATCACCTTCTTTTGGCAAAATACTCATATACTGGTAATTTATCAATACTGTTATTTAAAGATATTAATAGATTACGTTTTTGCATAATGTGCTATGCTGAGACCAGCGGATGTCGCTAGCGTGTCACGCCCTTCTGCTCCGCATTTACGCATGCGTAGAAGTTTCTCATTATTATAAGAAAATATGTTACGAGAAACAGTCATTATTACGAGAAACCTTTTCGTTATTATGAGAAAATAGTACTGGTGGTATGATCCACCCGTGAGCGCTAATTATATAAATGGAAATTCAGAATGTCGTCATTTTTAATTTCATTTTGTTCAAAAATCAAGATTCAGACGCAACAAACCAAACTTGCAGAATCGAAAATTAACCTGATTGGCAATTATCTGTTTGTGAATTATTCTAAAAAATGAAAAAAATTAAGTTTCAAGCCAACTTTTCATTTGGTTCATTTTGATGGTGGGAATTGAACAAAGAACTGCAAAGCGTTACACGGAGCAGGGCGGGAACAGATTCGTCCGAATTCGCCCTTATCTTAATGCAAATGTGCCAACTCGCTGCATGGTCATATACCTCTGAAATAAACAAATTAACCACTAGAACATTCACTCCTTTCATACAATAACTTACTTGTACAAACTGGACTTTCATAAGTATTCAAGTAACACGTTTCTAATTGTTGAAGCTAAATTCGTAGCAATTCAGAAATTCAATTTAAAAAAGTTTCTTTCTTGACCACAAACGCATTAACACAAATAAACGAATGTACGTTAAAACGACAAATCTTACCTCTTTTCAGCGTCTTCGTCTCTTTGCGTTTCAGAAAATATCTTCATCTAACACTACAAACAAGTGTTTATTAATGTCAAAACCTCAAAATCGAATATTTTGCTTAGTTTATAGAAAGTTAAGCTTACCTCTTTCCAACGTCTTCACATGTGCGTCACAAAATGGCTCCAGTTTTTTTTCCATATTTGCATATCACGTGGCTCACAGTCAAACTTAAAATATTATGTTATAATTACTTAGTTTTGATGCAATTTTAATACTAATTGACGTGACTTATGTTTTTTCATTATATTTATGCATACATTTAGGTTCACCTTGTAACTTATATATTTATGTTACAGACACTATATATGCTAAGTAGAGGTTGGAAAGTTAAAATTACTTTGTTATTTGTGTTTAGTTTATTTATTTTTAAAAGGTTTTCAGTCACTTTTGTCTCAACAATCACCATTTCATATACAATCTGTGTCAATCATTTAGCTGATGTTGCTTTTGCCCAATCTTTGAGATATACCTATCAGAATATAACATCAGAAATGAAATGAATACTCAGTAATTACAAAACCAATATACAGTTTCTTTCATTTTTTACCCTTTACAGTACAGCCTGGGTCCTTTTAATGGCAAAATGTGATCTGTTTTTATTAATTTAACTTGAACCTTAATTGAACTTAACATAAAACTATATAATATCATTAGGGTGGCAAAGTGATGTAGCTGTGTGGAGTTTCACATGTTCTGGTTTGTGTTGATTTCCTGATTTTTCACTGTCCAAAAACATGCATGTAGGTGAAGTTGCTATTGTTACATACTTGTGTGTTACGCCCGGTTGTTTTATGTCTGTCAGTGATGGGATGAAGGTCTTTTGTGTCTGTTTCCTTTTTCCCCATGCCCACCTTCTACTACGGCACACTCCCGCGCACAGCCAGTATTTTTCGATCACTGTATTAATCCATGCTCCACTTTTCCCCTGTGCTTTTGGCTGGTTGGGTCTTTCTGGCGTATTTAAACCTTATCAGTCTACTGTCCCAGAGACGCTGCCTTTTCTGTGTTTGATCTATTGTGAACTGTGACTTGTGTGTGGTTTTCTTCTTTCTATGACCCTCTGCTTGTTGAAGGCCTTGTTTGTTTGTTATTACACACTAACAAACACTTTTGTAAATAGCACCCTGTTCTGTGGTTAGCAGGAAGTCTGTGACATTTATGTTTATTCTGTTTTCTCCTGTTTTTGGTTAGGATGTGACAAAATGATGTGTATTTTTCTTTCTTTTCTTTTGCGATAGGTTGGTTGGGTTGTATTTTGTACAGTTAGATTGAGTTTTGTTTATTATTTTGGCCTGCCCAGATAAAGAGTAAAACAAAGCAAGCGATACTGGGTCTTGTCACCTTTTTTAATCTTTACCTTTTATTTTTGTGTATGTATGCATGTATGTATGTATGTATGTATGTATAGCGGCCTGACTAGAAGGAAGGAATACGTGAATGTGTCTCAGTAGTGTCCTATGATGAACAAGGGGTGAATGGTGTCAACTTTTCCCACATTTATTGTGAAATTGCAACCTATATATTAAAAATAAAAATCAATAAGTAGTATTTTAGGAAAAAAAATAAAAATGCACGATAACAGGGTGTGCACACCCTGTTTAATGGGGAGTGTTCAGAATCAACCAATCACATTCAAAGTTACTAATTAGTATCTACCTGTCATCAGTTAAAGTGACCGATTAACCCCAAAATAACCTATAGCTATTCCTATATGAAAGCCATGGGCTGCAAAGAGCTTAAAAAGCAGGTATGGGATATCATTGAAAAATATCCATTAGAAGAGGATTACAAAAAGACACTGCACAAAAAAATTTCCAAGACACTGAATTATATCATGGAACACTGTAAAGTCAATTATTAACAAGTGGAGAAAATATGGCACAACACTGACATTACTAAGAACAAAACATCCCCCTCAAAATTGATGAAAAGAACAGGTGAAAACTGGTCAGGGAGACTGCTAAGGGGCCTACAGCAACTTTCAAATGAATTGCAGTCATTTCTGGCAAGTACTGCAATCTCCTACATTTTTCATATGTCTGGGCTACAGGGAAGGGAGGCGAGACAGAAACCTTTTTTTAACCAAAAAACATCCAAGCCTGGCTAAAGCTAAAAAAAATAAAAGAAATAAATCTCCCAAAACCATTTACAATAATGTGTTATGGTCTGATGAAACCAAAAGATTGCCCAAAAATTGCACATTGCCCAAAGAATACCATCCCAATGAAGCATGGAGGAGGCAGTCATGCTTTGGGGCTCCTTTTCTTCAGCTGGAACTGGGGCTTTAATCAGGGTCGAGGGAATAACGGATATCTACAATTGCCAGTCAATTTTGCCACAAAACCTTAAGGCCTCTGCTAAAACACCTTAGATGAAGAGGTATGTCACCTTTCAGCATGACAACAACCCAAAGCACACCTCCAAATCAACAAGCTTCGCCAAAACAAGATCAAGGTTTTGGAATCTCCCAGCCAGAGTCCAGATCTGAATCAGGAAAAAAACAACAAAAAAAAACCAGTTAGGTGACATGTAGAGGGCTGTGCACAGAATATTCCCAGCCAATTTGACTTGAAAGATATTTTACGTTGCTTTTGCAAGGAAGTCAAGTTGTCTCGATGAGGCAAAGGCGAGTGAGGATCCAAATGCAGTCAAACATTTAATAATCAAAACAAGAAACAGGAAAACAGACAGGCAGGCAAGACTAGGCAGAACACCGGCTAACAGGAAACAGAAACACATACCGCGACTAGCAACAGGGAAGTGAACAAACAGAGAATATATATCAGACAGGAACCAATGACAAAGCAGAGACAATTAGTAACTATGACAACAAACGAGAGGGAATGAATGAGTTCAATGAGTGTCCATGTTAACAAATGAGTGGGCGGAGCAAACAATTAAAAACAGGGCAAGACAGCAGACTCATTGCACAAGTCATTCATTCATTCATTCATTCATTCATTTTCTACCGCTTATCCGACCTACTGTACCTCGGGTCACGGGGAGCCTGTGCCTATCTCAGGCGTCATCGGGCATCAAGGCAGGATACACCCTGGACGGAGTGCCAACCCATCACAGGGCACACACACACTCTCATTCACTCAAGCACTCACACACTACGGACAATTTTCCAGAGATGCCAATCAACCTACCATGCATGTCTTTGGACCGGGGGAGGAAACCGGAGTACCCGGAGGAAACCCCCGAGGCACGGGGAGAACATGCAAACTCCACACACACAAGGCGGAGGGGGGAATCGAACCCCCAACATTGAAGGTGTGAGGCGAAGGTGCTAACCACTAAGCCACTGTGCCCCATTACACAAGTCAAGATATGCCATATACAGTATAACTGACTGACAAAGATTAAATGTGAAAAATCTGAAGGTGTTCCAAGTAAGTATTAGTTTTGGGGGTGCAAACTTATGCAAGCAGGTTATTGTACTTTTTTTTTCATTTGTGTCTCTAAAATTTATATTGTTTTTCACTTTAATATATTTTTCTATTTTTTATATTAATATATATTTTCAATTTCCTGTAGATTTCCTTTCAGTGCCCTAATGTAGATGTATGTATGTATGTATGCATGCATGCATGTACTGTATGTATGTACTGTATGTATGTATGTATGCATGTATGTATGTATGCATGTATGTATGTATGCATGTATGCATGTATGTATGTGTGTGTATATGTGTGTTTGAATTTTATTTGTCACATGCACAAACATATACAGTACAATGTCTACAGAAATGCTTTTCGAAATGTTGTTCAGATGACTGAGATACATCCTTTCTTCCTTTAAATGCCGGGTAGCATAGACAGAGCTGGTGAAAAGGTTTCTTTCTTTCTTTCTTTCTTTCTTTCTTTCTTTCTTTCTTTCTTTCAGCATTAGCTTGTCATTTAGTGGTTACCTTAAATGTCATATACAAAATATCTTTCAGGCACCACTTTTACCATGATCTCTATGGTATAACCATGGTTTGTTTCTGCCAAAAAAAAACAACAGAGCAACCATGGCAATAGTAACAGTAATCATGTAATAGTAATTATAGTAATCATGGCAAAACCAAGGTTATGTTACAGTATTAGACCATCTTGATCCCATTACCTGTGTCCAATTACCACATGGGCAGCCATAGTTACTGTGTACTAAATAATAAAAACGTATCTAATCGATTTATTATGGTAAAAACATATCTAATTGATTTATTCAAACAACAGACTAGAGTTCAGGACAGAATGTAAAAAGACACTGTGTTTCTCCATTCTTCCTGCATATGAGACAGGACGAGAGGAAGAGTTAAGAGAAAGAAGAGTGAATAAAATTTTTTTAATAAAAACATGTCAGTTTTGCTGTGTACTTGAATGTGAGACTTCTTGTGCAGTTTACTCTCTGTAATGCATGTCTGTTTTTTTACCAGTCATTTTTAAGTAATTACAGAGTGCTGTTGTGTTGAAGTGCTTGGCTGATTAACTTCACAGCAAACTGCATTTAACATATGCCACATTTCTGCTAAATCTAAACAAAATTGACACTTCCTTAACCAACTAACACACAGAGTAGGGGACGTTTCTTTACTGTGCACAAATGATCACTGTGACCTTCATGCACTCTGAGATGATGAGTTCCTCAAGATATGCTGTACATGTTTGAGCTGAGATCCACATGAGGATGCATCTGAATAGCAAATAACGCAATATTACTTAGCCTTTCTGATAGATATAAATGAAAACGTGGTCTGAACAGTCTGCTGTATCGAGACATTTCGGAGCGGTCTTAGGTTGGTAAACATGCTTTGATTCATGAAACCTTTCACAAAAGAAAGAAATTTGAAAAAAATTCTACCCTCTTCAAAATGAACAAATTCCAACCATTTTTCCTCAAATAAGAGATGGTTGGAATAGTGAACATGTATGGTTGGAATAAGAAATGTGCTAGAAGACATGGCCAAACACACACAGGAACCAGATTTACTTGCTATGAACGAACTACTGTACATGACATGTCTCTGGGGGTGGGACACATAGTCTAGGAGTGTATGAGTGTAAGTGTTCTAAGTGTATGAACAAAAGATAAGCACAAGATGTGTCATCAAATGGGACGTACAGTAGTAGACTAGTGGTTAAGGTGTTGGACTGGTCGGAAGGTTGTGAGTTCAAATCCCAGGTCTGCTGCCACTGCTGGGCCCCTGAACAACGCCCTTAACCCTCAGGTGTATAAAATAAATATGTAAATCACTCTGGGTAAAGGTGTCTGCTAAATGCTGTAAATGTTTCTTTAAAGGTGAAAAACTCAAATTTCCTCCAAATCTATTTTTTCTCTGCACATACTGACTGGAATAGTCTTCCTGATAGTGTTCGGGGCTCAGACACACTTTTTTCCAGTTTAAATGTAGATTAAAAACTCATCTCTTTAGTCAGGCGTACACATAATACATCCCATAATATTGTGCACTATTACATCAGACTTGCAAATATTATGAACAACAGCTACATTAATCCCTCTCCACTGCTTCTCTTTTTCTACCCGTCCCGAGGCATCCAGAAATTGTACCAGCTCAGATTGTCTTCCGCGCGATTAAGATTTTGGACCTCCACTGAGACGGGGGGCCGACCCTGAGAATCCTGAGGCATCTAGAGATCTACCAGCTCCAGTTAGACTCTGTGATACTATAGAGGAGATGTGAACTCCATGTGATCTTTTGCATCAATACAACATTTGTCAGACTGTATATTTATAATCACACCCCCCACTGTCCCCCATATGAGGATGAGGTTCCCCTTTGAGTCTGGTTCCTTTCAAGGCTTCATCCTTTACAGTCAAGGGAGTTTTTCCTCCCCACAGTCACCTCAGACTTGCTCATTGAGGATAAATACAAACACATTTAAATATATCTAATATTAATCTTGAATTTTGTATTCTATTAATCTTTATATTAACCTTTTGTTCTGTGTTTATGTTCTGTAAAGCTGCTTTGAGACAATGTCAATTGTAAAAAAAGCTCTATACAAATAAACGTGAATTGAATTGAATGCTGTTGTTAGTGTTTATAACTCTAAAAGGACAGGATACAAAGCTCTCTTTGTTTCAATAGTCTCCTCTAAGACACAACAGTCTATTGTATTTGTCGTTTTTATTGACCTACGTTTAAAAATAAGATTACTGGATGGGAGAAGTGATTTAAACTCATCAACACATCCACAAACCCGCTAAACGTTATGAATAACTTAGGATCAGTTAGCGGAAATTACGTCAGTCTATGACGTGGAAAAGTGCGCGCGGAATTTTCTTTACTCTAACAGCAACAGCTAGCTGAGCTTAGCGGGTATTTTAGTAAACTCAGTTAGCCTGTTGTTGGGGTAAAATGTCTCATTCAGTCGAAGCGGATTTACCACCGAACTTGTCATGCCTGAAAGTAAGTTTAAAGCGTGATATTTCTCTCGCTGAACCCTTCAGTCTTTAAGGTAGCTAGGAAAGCTAAGCTGCTAGCTGCTGTGTGAGGTCAGTGTTAGCGTCTAATGTAATGTAAATAACAGCTCAAATCAACAACACCTCTGTGTCCCTTGTTGTTATGAACACTGCCATGCGGTTATGTTCACGTCTGTTAAAGAGAACAGCTGAACAGTAAGTGTGTAACGGAGGACAATAAGATTCTGTGCACATCAGGTGCCCTGTTTAGCATGAGCACTAGTGATAAGTGCAGTTTTATAAAACTCCACCTAACAACCTATATGCATTTAAATATATACGATTGTGTTTAAAAGGCCTATGTTTGAACAGTCTGTAGTACATAGGACAGGGCTTCGTGACTAAAATACTTTGATATGGACTATAATACTCCTGTGGTGTGTTTGGTGCCAATAAATAAACCAGGTATTACTGTTTCCACATTACAGACGTGTACAGTGAGTACCAGGGGAACGTTGTGAGGATGGGATGGGATGGGATGAGCCGAGATGAGATGGGATGAGATGGGATGGGATGAGATGGAGATGGAAATGAGATGAGATGGGATGATATGGGATGGGATGGGATGAGATGACTTATTCACAGATGAGGAGAAGAAAAAATACAGAAGCAGTTACACAAAACTCACAAGACCACAGATGGCATCAAAATAATGTGTTTTTGATGATGTAGGATGAACCCAAATGCACCAGGGTTTGAAAGAATCAAGTGAGTCATGATTATAGAGATTTGGCTGAGGTTTTTGGAAAATGTTTATTAATGTAATATAAAAAGAATTAATTTGTGCTTTTATCAGACATGTTTAATTGTCTTTAGTTAAGGCCCGTATCTTTTTCTTAGCTCTATGTAGGTGAGGGTTTTTTTGGTTTGTTTTGTTTCTAGAATGAATCCATTTCACATGTCGAAAAGTGTCGTCTGTTTACAGACCCACATGATAACACAAGCCTGAAATCCTTTTCCCATTGACTGTTACTGATCGACACAGAGAGAGGGATTAGAGGCTTGTCAAATGCTTATATGTCTAATCTCACTATTCTTGTTCTCGAAAAGACAGGATACGTTTTGTGAATCATGGGCAGAGTAGCTGATTACTAGCAACTGAAGTAAAAAAAAAAAGAAAGAAAAGCAGAATCCATGTTTGTTTTAAAAGTTAAACAATCACACTCTGATTTGGAAAACATCAAACGTGCCCAGTTTGATAACCACTTCTGATTCTTCCACACCTATGATTTAATGTCATCTAGAGAATGTATGTCGATCTGAAAATCACAGTCTGTTACGAAAAACTTAAATAAATCACATTAACGCTAATGTAGAAGTGTGATTTATTGTTTTTCTGTGTAAGTTGAAAAGATTGTATGTATGGGATACTGAACATGGTCTACACCATACTGCGCCGTCTGTTATTGCTTTTATTTGTTCTTTACCTTTCAGAAACCTTTCAGAATAGATAGTCATTGTTGTTTACTACTTGACATCGCTTGATTTATCTTTCTTTTTTTTTGCAACAGGATATTGACACTTTGCTGCGATGCCCTATTTGCTTTGACTACTTGAATATATCCATGATGACGCAGTGTTCTCATAACTGTAAGTATGTACCTCAGCTGTTGGTCACATAGGCGATGTGTATGTATGCTGTTTTTGGGTTTTATCTTTCATTCATTTTCTGATCATTAAACAAATAACATGGAGTGGAAGAAAAATTATGAATTAATTAATGTAGTTAATGACTGAAACATGTCAAAATGTTGATGTGACGAAGGTATAAAATAGATTCTTTTTTGACTTTATTGTTTGTTTTTCTTACAGTTTGCTCCTTGTGTATACGGAAATTTCTTTCCTACAAGCTGCTGTGTCCTGTTTGCAACACGGTGGGTATTACACATCTCTAAGCACTCATACCATGGCTGTGAATCATTTTATAGGTTATTCTATTGTTCTGTTTCATATTATTTGGATATAAGTCTTTTATCTGTTTCTCTAGATTGCTGGAGCCAAATCCGTACCCTGACTATTTACAATATTTCGACACGATTGTCACAATATTATTAACTGGATGTCAACTTTATATTTCAGCCACTGACAGAACAAGAGCTGAGGAACAACAGACTGCTGGATGACCTTGTTCAGAGCTTCCAAGTTGCGAGGTAACATTTATGCTTTGATGTGATGTGTAGGAAAGACAGATCTATTCCTTCTCGTTACAGTTTACAAGCTGCCATTCAGCCACAGAGAAGACAAACCTGGTTCTTGTAAGGGTCATGATTTCAGTATCTATTGGTATCAGCAAAAATGTGTTCTCCATGTTGAACATGCTTATCTGGAGATTACTCACCGGTGATCTCCATTAAAACCACCACTAAAAATCAATGATACTAAAGGCTCCATGTCTTTCTAGAGATCTACATGATTACAGAGTAGACAGTTTTAGTCGCAATAAAGCTACATGTTTAACTTCATTATTTCAAAAGACTTGTTTGCTTTTTTTAACTTGGCGTTATATCTGGAGTACAGAATTAAAGAGAGAGAGATTTGGCAGTGGTTATTGGGAAATGTTTAAAAAAAAGGAATTTGTGTGCTTGTATCAGACATAGTTATTTGGCAATTAATTACGCTTATATCTTTTTCTTAGGTAAATGTAGGTGAGGTTCTTTTTTTTTATAATGAATCCATTTCACGTGTCTCAAAGTGTCGTCTGTTTACAGACCCACATGATAACACAAGCCTGAAATCCTTTTCCCATTGACTGTTACTGATCGACACAGAGAGAGGGATTAGAGGCTTGTCAAATGCTTATACAGTATGTCTAATCTCACTATTATCTGAAGGAGTTGAGATTAGAAATGAGTGCTGCACGGATGACCTTTTTTATAGGATATACCAGAAATGAGCATCTTCTACTTCACTCGACAAAATACAAGTGGGCTTTTTTTTTTCCAATCTGGCTTTTGGCTTTTAAGCAAAAACGCTCTGTGACCAATAAAAGTTTGGTTCATCTTCTTCACAATTTTTTGAAGCCTAAATTCAAAGGCCAGAAGTAAAAATCGAATATTGAGCTATAAATGAAATTCTCCACAGTCTCATGACTTGAAGCTCACTTCTGCTAAGCTTCAGTCAACTCTTTTAATCTTTATTCAAACACATGCTTCCTGATAAACATCCACTGTGTTCATTTTGTAGAGGAATCTGAACGGATGAAAAGTTTGAGTAGTTACGTGTGTGAGTGGAAGCACAGACAGATAGAGGTGAAAGCCTGCTAGAGTTTAGTGCAAAAGAAAAGCAGAGTAGGAGTTATAACAGTGTCATTTCCCCTTATTACATGCTATTTATTTGTAAAACTGTTTAATGGTACAATATGACCATATTATAGCATTGCACACACACACAACATGCTTCTGAATAGCTTTTAGACACGAGTGTGACTTGCATCACACAGCCACTGATTTTAACTCGAGTGTCAGTCTGCGGTGAAGCCAGCCTTTTTAAAAACAAGTTTGAGGGCCTGATTTGGCTCGTGAGTCTGGTGTTTCACGTCATCTAGAGCAATAAAACCATTTTTGGTGGTGTGGGTGCATTGCTGCCCCATGGCTCCATGATCCACAGTTTGATCCTGAGCTTTGGTTGCTGTCAGTGTGCATTCACCTCGTATCCACATGGGTGTCCTCACCCCAGTTTTCTAACTTAAGCTTTCTTTTATTATTTTTATGTGAAGCATAATGGATTTAACTTTCTTTTCCAGGTAAATCTATGCAGAATCTCTGAATCCAGCACAAGCTTTTTTTTTTGTACTGGTCTGTGAGCTTGTGGTCAGGTCCAGGCATTATGTCAGATTTAATACTAGGGCGTGTGGCTCACTTTAGACATGAACAGAATGTTCTCAGGCTGTGGTTGGGTCGTCTTTAGAGCAAACCGTGTACGTAAGCCCAGAGCAGGGGGCTGTAGTTTAGAGATGTGGATGAGTTAATATGAATATGTCTGAGTGTGGAGTTTTGGGGATTCTTTGAAATGTGGTCTATCACTACATGCACATCCTGCCTGTGGAAGCCATTGATGCATAACTAGCCAATTGTTGCTTAGGTGCCTTGTGTATTTTATATATCTCGAATCTATATATGGTATTTAAGCATGTACACCGAAGCCATAAGTATGTGCTTTACGAATGAACAGACACGGACAGACCGACCGACAGACAGACATGCTATGCCAAATTCTTGTTACAACAGCTTAGTCAGTAACAAGATACAACACGTGCACACAATAAATAAAATGTTTAACCATTTATACACACACACTCACACAAATATATAAAACTAAGAAAAAACCTTAAATACAGACAAGTTAAAAAAGAAATTTAACATATAGAGGACAACAATAACCTCAACGATAAAACATTTGTCAGACTGTGTATTTATAATCACACCCTCCAGTCACCCGTATGAGGATGAGGTTCCTCTCAAGGTTTCTTCCTTTACCATCTAAGGGAGTTTTTCCTCGCCACAGTCGCCTCAGTCACCTCAGACTTGCTCATTGCTGATAAATAACACATTTAAATATATCTAATATTAATCTTGAATTTTTGTATTATATTAATCTTTATATTATTCTTTATAATAACCTTTTGTTCTATGTTTATGTTCTGTAAAGCTGCTTTGAGACGATGTCAATTGTAAAAAGCGCCATCCAAATACATTTAAATTGAATTGAATATAGCTCTGGAGCTCACAGCACCAGGAGGTTTATACTATAGTCTATTTGTGTTATACTTTTAAAACACTATTTTATTACAAAATACTGTAGGCTATTGCATATTAGGATATTATAACAAGTTATGTAATGAAAGTCTTGATGTTAGGCTTTAAAATAATGTACAGGGGTCTGGATACCCCGGCCACTGGATACATCTCCATGCATATAATTTGCATTTAAACCTCCTGTCTGCTGGGAATGCTGGGAATCAGTGGAGATACAGTCTAGAGACACAAAGTCATCCGCTTCGCCTGGCCACTTCTGATCGGATCAGGGCCAAAGCTTCCATCAGAAACAAGTGTCATGAGTGCTACAAACAAACGTGTTTTTGTATCACTTTACACACCTTATTTTTCAAGACCTGCAAAAATATGTTGATCTCAGACATCACCTCTGTTACACTGATGTAGAGAAATCTGTTGAGGTGATGGAGAACATGAGGCAACAGTGACTGATGAGGAATCAATATCTGTTCTTCATATAAATCAAGTTTCTAATGAAACACTGACTTCTGCAAACATTGTGCTTCGAGTCTGGAACACTAGCAAACATAAGTCTTCCCAATGCTATCTGGTGTGTGAAGGGATAATTTACTGCATGCCGGTATAAGAGATGGCCATCAGGCTGGGGAGAGAAGTACCTTAGATATCGGTGTTGCTCTCAGTTGCTTAATTTCCTGTTGTCGCCTTTTGAAGAGAAAGGCAAAGTTCATCAAGCAATATTTATAATCCCTTACAAGCAATATGTATAATCCTCTTTTGATCTGTGTGCGCGTGTGTGTAGGTGTGTGTGTATTCAGAGACTTGATTTAGCTGATACTGTGGAATGTTATGAAGGTTGAACTTGTATATTCACTTACCAACCACTTTATATGGCGTCTCTATTCACCTGTGCTTTCACAAAGTTTTCTAGTCAGCCAGTCATATTGCAGCACCGCAGTGAACAGAATCAGGTCGAGAACTTCAATTAATGTTTCGGACAGCAGAATGAATTTCCCGGGATATTTTAGACAGCCTGTGTCCGCAATAGTCTAATATTCCAGTTTAGCATGTTGATGCGATGTTTTTCTGCTCACCACGCTTGCAAAAAGCGGTTATTTGAAGTAGGCTTCCTGTCTTTTCCAGCCTGTCTGATCATTCTCCTCTGATGTCACTAATCAACAAGGTGTTTCCATCCTGCAGAACTGCTGCTCACTGGAACACTCCTCAAAGTGTTTTGTTCATTTTATGCCAGCCAGCTTTGACGGACTTTATTACCCTATCGTTATCAAATGGTGCTCTAGTAGAAATAAATCGAAATCAAATTCAATAAGAAGCAAACAACCGCAACGTTGTAGACAATCGTACAATATATTACTCTGTCGTGACATGAGAATATTAAGTGTTTATGTTGATGATTTTGAATCAAACATCATAATCCAAACTTCGTTATTAAATAGGCGCAGAAGGATTCAATAATTCCGAAGTCGGATAAAACGGTCGATTTCCACAGCCTTCTTCTACTTCTCACTGTAGCTCTCACAGGTATAAGTTACTGTTGTTTGAAAGTTTCTATGAGATCTATTTAAGCAGTACAAAATGGTAATGCTGCTGTATAATCTATAACACGTGTTGGTTGTTGCAACCCGGAGCTATAGCGCTATCAGCCACTTTACAAGTGGAAATGATTACAGCTATCTCACGCCAGCTTGGTGTGGATTACACGGAATTATCATCTTTTGTCATACTTAATCTGTGCCATCATGACACATTTCAGTTTAACAGGCGATTATTTGGTGATCTTTTAAACAATTATTTACCAAATGTTATTTAGCCAAGGTAAATAAGATAATCCTTTTCAGTCATTCAGCTTATGGTTTTAGCAGTAACTGTAATAAATTGGCACAGATGCTCATTATAACTAGTTATCAGTCTAACCACTTTCTTGAACAGCTTTTTCTTTACAAAATCTCTACCAGCTCTATGAGTCTTAAAGGCTCTCTTGCATGATCAGGTCTCCTCAGCTCCTGGCACAGCATTAGGATTCAGCTCTAAGGGCTTTTTCGCCTCAACAACTTTCAAGCTGTTCTTTCTAAACTTTTATTTTTTTAGTTTTAGATTACTTGTTGAGTGTACAAGGGATATGGTAGCCTAGTGTTCAAGGTGTTGGAGCTTAAATCCCAGGTCCACCAAGCTACCACTACTGGGCCCCTGAGCAATTGCTAAGTTGTTTAAAAAAAAAAAAAGGAGATAAAATGTAAGTTGCTCTGGATAAGAGTGTCTACCAAAATGTTATTTAAAAGAGCAGTATATGATAAGAACTGTATTATATTACATTACTACACATGCACATTTTCTCTTTTTCTTTTGTCATCAGTTTTGCCTTTATTATTAGCTTGCTAAAGTTAAAGTATTCAGGCAGCCATTGACAACATTATCGATTGAGGAGAAGCGCCAAATAATGTTATTGCTTATGGCAAAAGCATAAGCATAAGCAGTCACTAGTAAATCTGTGAAAAGGCAGTCCTCGGCGCCTTGCAGTCCTCGGCGCCTTGCAGTCCTCGGCGCCTTGCAGTCCTCTGCGCCTTGCAGTCCTCGGCGCCTTGCAGTCCTCGGCGCCTTGCAGTCCTCGGCGCCTTGCAGTCCTCGGCGCCTTGCAGTCCTCTGCGCCTTGCAGTCCTCGGCGCCTTGCAGTCCTCGGCGCCTTGCAGTCCTCGGCGCCTTGCAGTCCTCGGCGCCTTGCAGTCCTCGGCGCCTTGCAGTCCTCGGCGCCTTGCAGTCCTCGACGTCTAGCACCTTGTCAAAAGCTACAGTCATAATCTCATACAGATTGCTTTGGACAATAAAATATTGTTAAATAGCGCCCACTTATTTTTATTTGCTTTAGAGCTTATTATATTATATGTTTAGCTTAGTAAGGTATGTATCAACTGGATTTAATAAGTCTGATTAAGGTGGAGTAGATTCAGTATTTTCTTTTTACTCATTTATTTTTTAAGTGAACTGACGTTGTGAAAAAATTCTTTTTTTTTTTCCCTTTCTTAAACCTATGGCGCTCTCATCAGTGTAAAAAAACAACAACAAAAAAACACGATTAGGTCATTTTTGTGTCCTTAAGTTTTATTAGCTTCAGGACGATTCAAATGTAAATCTGGATTTCTTTTCGTAAAGGCGTAAATTGCAAGCAGAATGGAAAATAAATATCACCCGAACCTACTTTGTGGCCAGGTTAACATTTCAAACTGACAGACTGACATTCCTCTTAGGATTTTTAAAAAATATTTCCCCAAATTCCTCTGATAATGTCAAGTGGCTCAGGCTGGATTGAGAAATACAGTCAGATTTATATTCACTTGGTTCACAGAGCTTGACACTTAGGATAAGGTTTTATCTTTCTTTACTTTCACATATAGACTCATCCAGAACTTTTCCAGCTTTTCACACAATTTAAAATATATCTATATTTTATATTTTTTATGTAAGAAATATAAAATTAATATATTTCTCTCTCTCTCTCTCTCTCTCTCTCTCTATATATATATATATATATATATATATATATATATATATAAGTAAAATGTAATTGTATACAGGCATCATTGTTGTTGTTGATGTTGGTGGGACAGAGTGGGTTGCTTATGGAGTGCAGTTTCTGTTCATTGTTTATCTTGTTGTTATTCTGCACTGATTCTCCAGAGGTTCATAGGAAGTTTAGAGATCTTTGCATTATTTATTCTCATTGTGGCCCTAGGGGAAGAAATGTTAGGTGCAAGTCCATTTGTTGGCAAAGCTGCCGGTTATTGCATTTATTTTAATATATAAACAAATAAGATGTAGTCTTTTATTAAATATACTTAAAAAAAAAACCCAAATCCAAATAGTACCCAGTCATGCAGTGGATGCACATTCATTCATGCCTGTAGGTGTTGCCTATTTACATTTCTGCCCATTAGTGAGCTGAATCAGGCCCGAAGGGACACAGGAGCTGCAATTAGGTGACTGGCCTAAGTATTGACTTTTTCTCTGATGTGCCACTGCTCTTGACCCGTCTGCTCTCTCCTCTTTCTCCCACAGCTTGTGGCTGATCAATGAGCTCCCACACAGCAGTGTGAACAAAGTGAAAAGCTCTGTTTTTGGCTTAACGGTTTAGTTAGTTTATTAATGACAAATGTTTCCTGATTGTTTGCAGGTAACCTGTAGAGTTAACATGTACTCACTGTGACTAGTCCCTCAGAAACCAGTGGAACAGCAAGACCAATTCATTTATCTGTGCTGTTGACCAAAGACATTTAGGTTTAAGATGAATATGAGGCAAACGTTTAGTATTCAGCTTTGTTATTTACATCTAGATGTTGTTAAATAGTACACAGTACACAGATATTTCTTACAGTAACTGCCACAAATCAGAGACTCATCGACGTCGCCAAAAAGTTGGTTTCTTCTTTTGTCATGCTTGTCTAGGCTTGTTCTGTTTCAGTTGATTGTTTTGAGGAGGGGAAAAAAACTCCATTGCGTTAATGTCTTTTGATATAAGGTGCAAGGTCTCGCTTAGCCAGTCTAAACCCTTCCACGGCATTCGTGCCTTCGAACTTTGCTAAAACATGCATTTAAAGATGTCCAGTAGTCAATCCCACACGTGTTCACTAACTCTTTCTGCTCTGTTGTTTTAAAGCATGTGGCTTGCCTGGCATTACAATTCTTCATGATTTATGCCTATCTTGGCAGAAACAAGATAGATAAATCTCTAGAGTATAGTGTCGTTTTTGCTTGAATATTTGATGCTAATAATTAAACGAATATTAGCATTGTACTAAGGTTATTATTTGCATCCGCAGCGTATAAAAGAGGCAGAAGGTTAGAGCTGCATCAGCAGTTCATTGTAGAACTTAAGTTTCCCATGCTAGCTAAAGGTTTCTATACTCCAGAGACTATTGCTAATTTTTATTTATTTTTCCCCCAGAAGCTCTAGAATAGGATCAATTCTGAACCTACTGGATAAATCTGTTCATATTAATTATGTTATGGAGTCAAAAAAAAAAACATGCCTGGGATTAAAAATTGTAAAGCTTTAATTAAAATTGGATTGTAATATGGTTTATTTCTTTAAAAAAAACCCTTACATATTAATTACTGAGCAGCCAAAGTAAATTATGCATGCAAGCACGACAAACACTGCTGATGATGTGTCACCAAACTAAAGTACACTTTATACATGTAACCTAGGACATCAAGAAATGACACTGGGAATGTTTGGAAACAGTAGAATCAAATGTATGCGTGTGCGCATGTCAGTATTAAGAGATTTATTAGACACACAATACAACCTGTGATATTAGTATTAGTTCTCACCTTTTTTATTCGTTATTATTGTTCCTGCATAACATAAGATTGTCAGGCTTTAATTCTAGGCCCTTTTGTTCACTAATTAAGGACAGAGATGACTAAATATTTATTTATTTACATTTTTTTAAGCTTCTATGCATGAGAAGGTAAAAGTCAAGGTCATGGTTTTCTAAAGCTGAGCTAGTTTGTAAAAGGAAAATAATATGCAACTAAGTAACTACGCAACATTTGCTCAGTGAATGAAGCTGGTGGTGAATATTCTGGTGGGAAGCTGCTCACACGGCTTCTGGTGGTGAGCCACACTGTTATAATGTTCATTTTAACGACAGTCATCATGTGTCAGTTATAATCCGTGCTGCGCAGATGGAGCAAAATCTCAAATTCTTATGATTGCTTTTGGTTTTTATCCTTTCCGCAGTCTGGTGAAGCTGGAAAAAAAAGACAAAAAAAAGTCTCATATCCTAATATGGTGGTGTCAGGATCTTTGCTCAATCACACATTTTACATCTTAGTGATGTAAAGTGACAGGAGGCCGTCAGAATGGGGCTTTTGTGTCTATATAATAAACTATGGATATGGACAAAATAACGTCAGTGCATATCGTTCTATGAGTGATTATAAAAGTGCTGTGATTCGGGGAAAGCAGACCTCTGCACCAGTCAGTGACTAAAATGATTTTACAAATAGTTTGCTTTTGCTTTCTGCATGTAAAGAGTACCGTCGCTTAGTGCTTTTGTGCTCTCATTAGTGTCAGTTCTTTACAATCATATACCCACTCTACAACACAGCAAGTTTATAAATACATAGAGGTACTTTGTGTGCAGGGTTTCCTTTCATTGTTTTCTCCACGTGAGGTGTCGTCGTGATTGTGTTTGATTTTCCCCGAATCACTAACATGCTGTGTACCTCTCTGTTGTGTTTCCAGGCAACAGCTGTGTCAGACAAATTTCGAATCACCGCCGATCTCCCCCAAGTCCCCCACGATGGCCGTCGGTGGAAAAGCAGCTAGGCAGAAAGCCCTAAAGAAAGAGGGCGCTACTCTCACTCACTTTTTCCAGAAACGAGCCCCAGTCAGCTCTTCCACAGGAACACAGTCAGGCTCGAAGTGTTTGCTCCCAGTGAAAACAGAGCCCATGGAGGTGTGTGTGCAGGAAGCTTTCCTGCCAAAGAGTGCAGTGACCGTGACAACAGCAGTGAAAGAAAAGAAGTGGAGTGTGCTCACTTTCGCCTCCACATCGCAGGATATTAAACCTGTGCCCAAAGGTAATGCACGTGAACACGCATAATGGTTTGCACGACCTATTCCACTTAAATAAAACGTAGTGTTTCTTAGCGTCAGAATGAAACTAGAATGAAATGCAGTGTGATGAGGAAAATGATACTAAGCCACTTTTAAAATATGGTCTGGTTGACGCTGTGAGAACACCAGCACTTCAACAACATGTGTTTAATGTGATATATTACAAAGAGAATTTCATGAGAAATGTAACTGCAATATTCTCTTTCACTGTATCGTTTTAATCATTTGTATTGTTTTAGTGCCAGTGCGTTTTACATTTAGCGGTTGGACTTGTCATCGTCCTCAGTTGAGGATGTAATTCCCACACACACTTTGGTCATGTAGTGTATATACTAAGCTGACAGATTCTATTCCACTCTCAGATATAAGAGACAGTTCCTTATGCTAGTTCAGAATAGCCAACATATTTCCAGGCCTTGGCATCTTTCACCAAGCAGTTATCATGTGCATGCGCAGTGACTACACAGCCGGCTTGGTGCTTCATCTGGAGCTGCCACCATTAGTGTAACCAAAGCAAGTCCTCGTCAGTGTGGCATCAAAATCCCTGTTATTTCTGTATCATACAGAAGAGTACATTTACATTTCCAGCATTTGGCAGACGTCCTTATCCTGAGCAGCTTGCATTTAAAGGTGGAGGTGTTTTTGGTGATTTCAAATGTCAACATTGGCTTTCAAACAACAAACACGCCCCTAACCCAAATGGGTCCCACCCTGTTTTGATAGCCCCGCCCACACCTACACCAGACAAGTATAACCCAAGTATAACCCAGAGAAGTATTATGGCTGAACCTGTTGGGGCAGCTGACCGAGGGGATATTTTTATGAATAAATTAACTCGATGAGTAATACTATGGTAATACAAATATGTTTCACGCGGAAGACGCCGGAAAGCTGATCCTATATTAACATGGGTCCTACTTCTTGCCTTATCGTAAGCCTTTCTTCGTTTTCTTACTTTGTTTTTATCTGCCATGTCAATGTTAAAACTGCTTTCTGCTAATGTCACACATGCACACTGAACACTCTCTCTCCGCCGCATATTGACAAGACCCGCCCCCTACTGCTCATTGGCTACACGTTAGTTTTGTTTTTGTTTTGTTTGCGGCCCAACGCAGTTTTCTGAAGCATTTCTCAAACAAGGGAGACCCCACCTTTAATCTCATTTTATACAACTGAACAATTGAGGGTTAAGGCTTTGCTCAGGGACTCAGCAGTGGCAGTTGGTGGACCTGAGACCTTCTGATCAGTAGTCTAACACCTTAAACACTAAGCTACCACGTTTCCATTTGCTGATGTAGGTTGGGTCTCATTTTCTGACACAAGCTGACAGGACAGAGCATGTGTGTACTCATTTGATAAGCAAATAGAATGATGGAGCTGAGCCACACAGACTGCTCTGCTAAGAGAAACGTCTCCTTAATGATTTCAGAACACCACATCTGCTGCCACATTGTTGACTTGTCTATAGATGTTTCTATGCATTTGATTTCTTTTTTTGTAGTATTGTCAGCACCATACGTTGCTACAAATCTGTAATTGAGTAACACGTCTCCTTTGCAGAGACGACGTAAATAATGTGGCACAGACTGTTGAAAATATACTAGTTTATTTATACTTCAAATTTATTTATACTTCAAACCCTTCTGTGATTTCTAAACTGCTTAGCACTCTTTTAAAGGTTTAGGCACAACCCTGAAATATTGCTAGGTGTTTTGTGTATCTTTTATGAAAGAATCTATACTGTTGTTGTCCTTCAGAAACCTCTGCAATCACTTTCTTTTTGTTTTTTCATGCAGCTCTAGCAGCTCATTATGCAAATGTACGCTTCTCCATCTAATTACCCTGTGCTGCGATGCTAAGTTCTTCAAAGAGAACATTTCTCCATGGCCTTAAATGCTAGCATAGTGCTGAGTTTTGAATTTGAATGATGTCTTTACCTGATGCCACCTTTTGAAAGAAGTTTACTTCTTCATTTACATTCTGGAAGGTGCTTTTCATAGCCAGAGGATGCCAAGCGAGCAGCGGCCACTTCACCTCCATTACAGCCGCTCAGAGTCTTTTATTGAAATGAAATGATTGCTCTGGGTAGACCCCATCATCTTCAGACAATTGTATGTAAATTTAACAACCCACATGTACCTCAACAAAATGATGGAAATCAGAATCGACAAATATTAAACTAAAACACAGGTCATTAAGCAGCTTATTGGGCCCAGGCACAAATTTTACACTCTATCTGGTGTCTGCTTTCTGAGGTATATGTTCCACCTGTTCCTTGTGTGTGAATTGTGCACGCTGACTCATTTCGCTTCATTAATTCTCATTTTCCACTCCTCTCATCATTTGTCCTGCATCTTTGCGTCCGCTCAGCTGTTAAACGTTTATGCTCATGAGTTGGTCTTTGAGTTTTGGTAGTACAGATTACTGAGTCTTCTATTCCATTTTCTAATTATTTCTGGTTGCTACCAAAACACAGACTCGCACAAGTTGTAAGCTGTTGTGATACAAATATGTTACCAAAACTGTGTTCCTGCTTTGATTTTGTGTTACAGTGGAATGTCCGGTGTGCAGCGTGGAAGTGTCTCAGCAGCACATTAATAAACATCTGGATACATGTCTGACCAGAGGGGAGAAGAAGGATAGCCTCAGAAGGTTTGGAAATGAAGTTATTTTGTTACTGTAAACTGAACGTATAGAAATCTGCACGTAACTGCTGTAGCAACAGTAACATTTACTTACTTTATTGCACTAAAGGAGTTTGGTGCCTTTTAGTCTTCCTGTACGGTGGAAGTCAGAGTGGTCTGTAAAAGTGCAGAGTTCCTGTGTTGATGGATTTATGTGTCAGTTCCTTTCTGCCTCACCCGTGAAGCAGATTTGTAAAATACAGGAGCCGTATTTCATTCCTGGTTTGTAAAATCTATATATAAATACGCTCGTAGCAGAAGACGCAAACTGTCCAGTGGCAGCATCCTAAAATAGGCCTCCGTAATGCTTTTTTGTAGTGTTGTGTAAGACTAGTTTACTTGTGACTTACAAAATATATTATTATCTTCCCCTCAGGTCTGACCAGCTAGGCATATCCTGTTCTGCATGTGTAGAGCCCAAGTGAGTGTCCACAGTTGTCTTGAAGTAACACAGTCAGAAAAGGGTTGTCCAGGCTTATCTTCAAAGGCCCAGTGTGTGTCAGGTTTCATTCCAACCAAGCAGAAGATCCATCCCAGTCTACTGAAAGCCAACATTTGTGTGGCTCCTGCTTGATTAGGATGCAAACCTGCACGTACACTGGCCCTTTGCAGATAAGATCAGACTGCCCTGAATTAGAAGGTGCTTTTTCCACAGTCTCTCTAACATCTGGCCAGGTGATGTAAAAAAGTACTGCTGCTCATTTGTATGTCTGAAGATGTGATAAGCACACAGCTGCTTTGCCATCCACTGATTATTCAGTGCTGTAATGAACAACATAAACAGTGGACCTCTTCTTCATGGAGACTCAACACTAGCGTTCTCGTGTGACGGTGTTTGTAACTCTGCCTTGATGAGAGAGATGTCATGCAACCGTGCTCAGATCATAAAGAGGGTGATTATAAAAAGGAAGGAAAATTTCTAGAGCGTCGTCTTTTTGTTCAAGACCGTTGATGATGAAAACGGATTGATTTATGAATCAAATCTATTTTTTAACTAAATGTGCTTCTGTCTTCAGTGAACACGGCAACGTTTTTAGATGGCACATCTTTATATTTTCCCTGAATTTCTTCTACCATCAGCATTGTGGCTAATTTCCAACTTAAAAACGTTTATTTATTTCTTTGCCTTACACAGAAATTTTGCCCTCCGAATCATAAAAGATGACTGTTACGACTCCAAGATTCTGTTTATGTTAACGTGTTTCTATGCAGCCCAATGATCTTCCACCCTGGCAGCTGAGGTTGGCCTGATGGGCTTTGTGGCAGAATTTTATGGAAGTACTGATGAATGTGGTTGTGCTTCAGCATTCTGATGGCCTTAAGCGCATCCCACCACTCTACATGCACACAGCTCGAGAGATTGATAGCAGATGAATGGAAACATGATGCATGGTTTTTCAATGTTAATGTCTGGTGTTTTTTGGGCCTTCTGCCATTTGATGAGTGATTTAAAGGCGTTTACAGTCAAGTCGAGTCTTATTCAGAAAGCTCACTTTAGCCTTCCATGTTGGTTTAGTGTGATGTGAAATGTTATGTTAACATGTAGAAACTGTTATTGTATCGTTATTCTTAAGAGTTTTGTTAAAATTTGTCCCTGCACTTGCTGTCTTTTGAAATTGACAATCTTTTGGAACTTTATGTACGTTGTCAGTTCTCAGAAGCGCAGGCCGATGGCCAAGCTGGTGTACGCTCTAATGACAATGGTGGAGTTAAAGAGAAGGCTGAGAGAGTGCCATCTGTCCACGCAAGGCTCCAGAGAGCAGCTCATCCGACGGCACCAGGAGTTCATACATATCTACAACGCACAGTGTGATGCACTCAACCCCAGATCAAGTACGTCTTTGGCATTCTATCAGAGACACCGCTTCACTTTTATAAGCCTAGTAAATGAGAGTAAAAATACTTTGCCAAAAAAATGTGACCACCTGCGTTGTTTTTTTTGTCCCTTTATTTGCCAAAATAATTTTCTTTTTAATTATTTTTTCTGTATTTATTCAAGTTTGGCTATTTTCACATATTCAGATCTCTTCAGGTTCCTCAGGAAGTTTACAAGCAGTTCTTTGCACTGATTTAAATTTGTGTACTTGAGTGAGCATGCTGTCAGAAAAGGCTTGTACACAAGCATTGTGTTTTTGCTTGTACACGGGTTGTGTTAAAATCTTAAGAGTTGTGCAGTTAGTCACTTTGTGGATTGCAGTGAATCTAGTAAAAACAGTCAGCTGTGTTGTGCCCTTGTGCCAAATATGTTTGGACTTTATGTGATTTTACATCTCTCTTTATGTGGAATAGATGTTTTTTTACTCTGGTTGATTGTGCTAGAAGCTGACAGAATGATTAAGGGTCAAGGGTTAGGTGGATTAAATTTGATTTCTTATAGCTTTGTAGTATTCTTGGACCCTGAACTATTCATATATTTATTTAGGATAAATGATATATTTATCCTAAATAATAATAAAATACATTTATGAGGATACATTTTGATGAAGACATAATAATAATAATACTAATAATATGTTTAATTTATATAGCGCCTTTCCCAAGCTCAAGGACGCTTAAAGACGTTATAGCTCTTCTGTTATGTCTATTGAACACTACACAATTTCACTCGTCTTTTTTTCTGTGCTTGCTATCAAACAGCGTGGCTCTAATAGTGTAAGGTGTTTTTTTATTTATTTATTTTTTTATGGTAAAGTATCAGTAAAGAATATAATGAAAGTGACCAGGTGTGTTTCAACAGGGATCTCTCCAGGTGAAAAATCGTCTAGTGCGTGTACACTTCATCGTGTAGTGCAAACATCTCTACCATAGCAAACAAATGATCAGCATCTGGGAGATTTGAAGTGTTGTTGTGTGCATTCAGTATCGTGAGCTCTGGGTCAGGCTGCGGATTGTGCTGTAGGTGAAAAACTGATTTCTCTGACTAAGCCAAAAATCCTCAAGGTAATGAAATGCAAGGTTTTGGTTAAGTTTCTTGGGCATTTTGGGATGTTAATTTTGGGCTTGAAGAAACAGACTATCTTCATTGCATTTTTTTTTTTTTTTGTGAAGACGGATATAAAATGGTTTAAAATCCATCCATAAAATCCGGTTATTTAATTCCATTTAATGGTACATATACTCATGTCCTGTAATGGTGGGTGATACGACAGAAATATCACAAGTATTGATTTTCCACACATTTCTATAGGTTTCCGAACCAACTAGCAGCAAAACAGCAGTGTTGCATTTAAAAGCAAACCTGATGCGTTTGTTTAGTGTGAGTAAATATCAAGAAGTAATTTTTTTTTTTACAAGTTACATTTTTGAAAAGAATTTCTTTTTAACTTTTTACAATTTAACGATTCAGATTGCAGAAGATAATTGTATTAAATCTGCTTCCATAATTTGTAAAAAATAAAGAAATAAATGTTTACTTAAAGGTCATACGGCAGACACAATCTGTGGAAAGTGTTGTGTGATTTATCACAATAGTAAAACTTTGTCATGCTGCCTAGCCAAACTTCCTGAGAGGTTTCCCTTTTTTTGTTGGATATCTTTGCTGAGCATATCTGTGAAACCTGTCACAGAGTTTTAGTATTTTAGTAACTTTACCTGCCTATCAGTACATCTGCAGTCTTTTCTACTCAGGCGACGCCAAATACTTTCACATGACCGTAATCTCACTGTGCTCAGTAACATGTCAGCATCAGTCGTCATCTTCATGTGATATTCCTTTTCTTTCCGACAGGTGAGGACATTGCTAGAGAGGTTGAAAACAATGAGAAGATGAGGAATCTCCTGGAGAGTAAAAGTAAACCTGTATGTTTATTGTCTTGCTTCTTCTCACAAATAAAGTGTGTCAGTGTGTGCCAATCTTTTATTATTCCTGTGTTCTACACAAGCTAATGCTTACATTTCCCCCCGTTGTAGGCCATAATCATCACTAAAAAACACACAGCTGATGAAATCGAACAGTTGCACTCTGACTACCGTAAGTCACCGTACCCTTACCAACACCTCCCTTCCTTATCAGATAAACCTTGAAACATCTAGTCAAGCTTTCTTTCAGACCTGGCTGTTAAATTATCATTAATAGTCAAAAAAGCTCCACAATACGAGGCAAGCAGTAAGCTTTAATTGCGTATTGTGAATCTTTCCAGAAATCACATCTGACATATTCCTAACTTAAACATGCACGGACTCTTGGATGAAGCTTTTTCTAAAGTCTTTGATATAAAGGTGTAATAGGAATAGGATTCTTATACAGATGCGTTGGCCTTGTTTTTATCTCCTTTTATAGTTCTAGAGCTGGGAAAAGTTAGTGATACGTTTTCAGCAATAGACTTATTCACTTAAGTTCCTTACTTATAGTGAGCATAAAGCAACAGATTGTATTCCCTTCTACCTCTGCACTTTTGTTATATTTTGTCCCTGGCTATTCATTAGTTTGTTTTACCTGCTGCATTACACACATCAGCAGCGCAGTCTGCCTGTCAGTTAGACTTTTTACAAGGTGGATTAATTAGCGTGGACTGGTGACGTTTCAGAATCAGGAACACGCAGGTATGTGGAAGCACTGATGAAAACCAGCAAACGAAGCCACAGAGCAAGGCAATGATACACACTGGCTGACACTGCAGCACACAGTCATCAGCATACTGAGAAATAAAACAATAAACAGAGTCGAATTATAACTCTGCTGTGCGATTTGAAGAAAACACATCACAGCTCAGAGCAGAAACGTTTGAACTTTCGATTGTATTACGTTAGCTCTTAAGTTACAGTACATCAGCACTACGTGGCAATGTATTTTATTCTTCTCTGATGGATTCTGAGCAAATTAAACAGGAGTGGGGACGTGACTATGGGATCACTGTTAACTAATAGTCATATTCATAGAGACATCTAGAGATTTACCAGCTCCAGTTGGACTGTGCTTCAAGAAGTATTCGGACATAATAAGAGGAGATGCCAACTACATGTGGTTTTTATGGACATCAACCTCCTCATCAATACATTTGTCGGACTGTTTATGGAATTAGCGTATTTTTATAATCACACCCTCCAGTGTCATGAGGATATGAGGATAAGGTTCCCCTTTGAGTCTGGTTCCTCTTGAAAAAAATTCCTTTACCATTCAAGGGAGTTTTTCCTTGCCACAGTCACCTCAGACTTACTCATACAAACACATTTAAATATATCTAATATTAATCTTGAATTTTTATATTCTTTATATTAAACTTTTTGTTTTATGTTTATGTTCTGTAAAGCTGCTTAGAGACAATGTCAATGGTTAAAAGCACTATAGAAATAAATTTGAATATTGAATTGCTTATCTGAGTGTGGGGGAATGGTGGCTTAGCACGTTCGCCTCACACCTCCAGGGTTGGGGGTTCGATTCCCGCCTCTGCCTTGTGTGTGTGGAGTTTGCATGTTCTCCCCGTGCCTCGGGGGTTTCCTCTGGGTACTCCGGTTTCCTCCCCCGGTCCTAAGACATGCATGGTAGGTTGATTGGCATCTCTGGAAAATTGTCCGTAGTGTGTGATTGTGTGAGTGAATGTGTGTGTGTGTGTGTGTGTGCCCTGCGATGGGTTGGCACTCCATCCAGGGTGTATCCTGCCTTGATGCCTGATGACGCCTGAGGTAGGCACAGGCTCCCCGTGACCCGAGGTAGAAGATGAATGAATGAATGATCTGAATGTTGTTAGTTTGAATCCCAAGTCCACTAAACCGCCACTGCTGGGCCCCTGAGCAAGGCCCTTAACCCTCAATTGTTAATCTTTGATCAAATATGGCATCATAACAGTTATCTGCTTTCAAAGTGGGCCCTAAATACCACCTAGACAAAGAGAACACGGAGCTAAGGTTCCGTAAATGACTAAATAATCTTACAAACGTTTAGAGGCAAATCCACAATTTATTTTCTTTTCCAGAACACAGAACTTCTGCATCTCTGTTGTCACAATCAATTTATCATCTCACATCAGATCAGTCTTTTGTGACCCAAATACACACCATGTTCCTGTAGTTGGGATGTTTCGAGATTCTTTTTTTTGCCCCACGTCTGGTTTTCCCACAGCTGAGCACGATGGTCCAGGGTCCATTTCAAACAGTCTAAACACTACATATGTGTAAGTGCCCTTGGAAGTGTTTTCTATTATGCTGTTTAGTTATTTATCATCAGGACAGATTTCCACTCTGAACCTTATGCAAGAAATGTATGAGATTTTTATTTTTTTTTTTGCTGCTATCTTGCTCACCACCTTGAAAAATTCTCCTAATGCAGTGTTTTCCGATGATGAACGGCTTGCACATTCCTAATGGATGCAATATTAGTATGTCATATATTGCACACGCATCACGCTCAAGAGTTTCAACAGAGTGCAGTAATAAATAATATCCTATACGTCTTTTAAATGCCTACAGTATGTGTGTGGCTGGCTGAATTAATCCCAGGCCTTCTCGTTGTACTATATACCGTGTGGGTGTGTACAGAACCTTGAAATGAGCTTCATATCAAACTCCACCCTTCACAGTGCAGTAAATATAAAGCACAGCTTGTGTTTTTAGGCTAAAGGCTACTCTCCTTGCCCTAATGAAGTAAATAAATGAACTGAAATCACTTCCGCACTCATTTTAATGGGTGATTTGTGTAATTATTTCTTTATTTATTGCAGTAAAGTCGAAGCCGGTTGGTATTTGCCGTATGTAATAGCGCTTGCAGGAAGAGTAATACGTTAGGACGGATGTTGAAATATTGATGCATAGCATCAGGGGGTCTCTATAAATAGCAGACCTGCCAAGATAACTTCTTGAATAATCAGTGAAAGGCATGATGAGTCACTCAGTGGCCTGGTGAAAGAGAAGACGAATGGGAGCATGAGTTTGAGAGTGAATAAAAAGAGAGTGAACACAAACACTGACATTGCTAAAGCTTTTGGTGAGTCATAGTTCATTTTGTTGGTCAAAAGGAAGGGTTTCTATCGAAACATTTCTGTTATGCATTTTATCTGTCTGTTTGCTTTGTGGTGTAGATGGAAATCTGAACAACATGTTCATTAAAGTGTTTGGGTGAATAGGTATTCATGGGTCATGAGCAGGTATAATGCTTTAGTTTTGTGCTGATTGAACGCCCAGTGTTCAGTATTTGGCCTTAGGCTGGATATGGCCTTAATCACCAGTAAATTCTTTGTCTGAAATGCACGTTGGGTTTTTACTAAAGCATACTTTCTCTGACCCAGCATCAGAGCCGCTGAACCTTTTGACATGCCTACAGATGGAAGAAGTCGGCAAAAACTTGAACCCCCTTTGGTTTTCTCGCATGTGTGTCTTGTGTAACAAGTGCTGTCTGTGCTCATTACTCAGGAGATTAAACTCGGCAGCTGTCAGCAGGGAATGTTCACTGCTGGTTAAAGGTTTGTGTACACACATGCCTAAATTCATACTTGTTTTTGTTTGTACATTATTGTGATTCCATAAAAACCACTAACTGTGGCTGTGGCTGAGACCCCCCCTCCCACCCCCACACCCAAAAAAACACTCCAGTATTAAAAGTGCAACCCATCCCACATAAGAGTGCAGGTCATGTGTAAGGGTTTTTCTTTTTTATTATTCACCAGTTTCCGTAAATATGTTCAAAACACTGCACTATAGGTGATCCTTAAACCTTTTGTGTTTTGGGAGTGTTTTCATTCTTTCATTGATTTATTGAAGAATCCACTAAGATTCTTCATTTATTACGTTATTAACGTGTTTATTCGCATCTCTGTCGACAGTGTCATATTAAAACAAATGTATATACAAATATTTGCATTCTGCTTTAGATTACCCTAAAGTGCGTGTGGCATCTGGGGTCTTAGAATAGACTGGAATCAGTGGCGTCAGCCATAATGAGCAGATGTGCTGAACTGAAGGTCACACACGCAAAGAGAAACTGCAGAAAACTGAGTCATTTCCAATAGATTTTGAGCTGACGTGGAGTTTCCAGAGAATCGTAGAGAATCACGTAGGAAGATGCTGTGAGGATTTTCACACTTAAATACGCTGCTTATAAAAACGGGTTTGTGTTGACATCACTGTTTCCCACATGCTTAAGCTTATAGGTCATATGTTGAATTGGTTAAGCATTGTAATTAATCTCTATCAGCTACTAGAAGAGTGGATCATGATTGAAATGAGAGCTGAGACGAGAGGCAATGTTCCTTTATTAATAGCAGACCTGGAAATCCCAAGCCCTGCAAATGTTAGCATTCTTTCAGCTCCAGGAATAGAACAGAGATCCTCTGCACCATAATATGGCTCTGATATATTCAAAGTAAGGAACAAAACACAAGCACACACGTAGTTATAGGAAAGAAAGCACTATAATGTGGTGTGAGTTGACGTGCAAGAATCTCCAAACTGGATAGTTTTCCTGGAACAACACATCCTAAAGGTTTTATTGCTTTTACACCACTGCAATTTGCTCACAAGTGCAATTTCTAACTTATTAATAAATGTAAGTCTTTGCTTTTTAACCACTTACTGTTAATCGTATGGAATGTCTAGGAAAAAGACTAACACAAACTCTTTTAGCTTTAAAACTCTCCTGTGGTGGAAAATGTACAAACCGCCTGACGTGACTTCTGTGACGTTTTACAACATTGTTTTAATTAACAAGACAAAGTTTTTTTTTTCATGTGTGCTCTATACACGTGCCTTTGAGTGAGTTGTTACTAAAAATGTGATGACATTTTATAAACCAGCACATAATATCTATGGTGTGAACAGTTCATTTCAGCTACAGCTGTTATCCATGCTGTTAGAGAAAATGAACGCACACCTCCTGACCAGTCAGATTCAAGAATTCAACATCTCAGCTTTTTCAATATTAAAAGCAAACAATCTCAGTATATTACAGTCTAACAATTCCTGTATGATTAATAAAAACTTGTAATAAGGCAATGCCTAAGCTTTGCACAGGAAAAGTGGGACGCCATGTACATCAGGTGCTGAGATGTGGCCTTTCCTCAGTGTAGGCAATGTGACATTTGTGCACAATTCTAAAAACTTTCCAGCTTCAGCCAGGCAGAAGATCCTTCTGTGTATGACAGCTCCTTTCATGGCATTTCCCCATTTTGGCTTGATGAGGAGAAAGACAGAAGCTGAGATGATCTGTAATTGCAAGGTTTCCTCAGCTGGAACATTTGGGGATTCAAGGGTATTTTTAAGGAGAGATGCTTCAGAGTGTGTGTGGTGAAGCTGGAGCACTGATAAGCAGTAACACCGAGAATAACCGAAGACAATATGGGAAACTTGTGATAACAATATAATAATATTTTAATTATTGTTTAAGGACAACCGATGTGGAGAAAAACACTGCAGTGGTGCATTTCATTCTTCTTCTGACATTTGTTGCCTTATTTAACCAATCAGATCAGAGGTACTGCTTTCTAGTGTAACCTGTATTATGTCATGTACAGTATTGCAAGAATTGCGCCACATCTGAAAATGTAAATGAGCCTCGGAATTTCATTTTTGATTTTATTTGCATTTTCATTTTGATAACTTTTACAGCCATATTCCATGGAAGGCATTTTCGACTAATTGTCCGGACATACATGGATACTTTTTAAGTAATCGAACTTAGCTTCAGTTCTTGTGAATATCATCATAGTTTAGATCATTTTACTCTGGTATCAGTTTTAACTTTTGCTTTTTCTAACACTTTGCCAGTAATTCCATATGCAGAGTATTACTCTGTCACATGACACTCACACGTACAAGATCACTTTCATCGTGATTGCCAGTCAAGATCTGTTCCCATTTTCAACCTTCAACTCATCAAGTTGCTTTATCTGTATGATCTTTGGACCATAACACACATGGACTTTATTTTCCCACTGATTTGTGCGTTTTTTTATGTGCTCGATTATTGTTAACTTATGTTTAGAACCTTTAGAGCAGTATCCAGTAGTTCTGTTCTGACATTATGTAAAACCTCTTCATTCTTTATTCCTGTTGATATTTATCAAACAGACAACCATATTTACCTCGCTAATCTCTATCACTGTCTTTCTCAGGGAAACAGCACAACGGGGAGTTTTCCCGATTGATTGCTCAGGTCAGAGGTCGTTTGGAAAATTCCAGGAGAACAAAAATGAAGCAGGAAGAAGAAAAATCAGTGGAGGCATCGTGTTGCAGTGGTAAGGACTGCATTTGTTCTGTCAAAGACAAGCCTTCTATCTCCAAAACAAGTGAACTGTAGTGAAGGAGTGCATAAGAAGTAAAAGTGGATTATGGCTAATACCATTCTGTTCCATTGGCCTACTAGGTTGTTCCTTGTCAAATAAACTTGTTTAAATGGTTAGAGGGAATTGGCTTTCGATTCTTTATGAAATTGTTTTTACTATAAAACGTACACACGCATGTATGTATGTGAAGTTAACCAAATCTAGAGAACATGTCTGCTTCAGAAACAGAGTAGTTCTAAAAAAAAATCTGTTTTTATTCTGTAGTTAAGAAGTTCCAGTCAAAAACTATTATTATTATTATTATTATTCTATATTTTAACTGCTTGACCTTGGTATTCCAGCTGATGACACAGTAGTCCAAAACACACCCCTGTCCCCAGTTTCTTCAACACTGGATTTACCAGCAATTACCAGCAATGAGACGACTCCTGTTATAGACGTTGGGTCAAGGTCACAGAGCCCCACTCTGAGTGAAGTGTCTGTCAGCAGGTAATTTCACATTTCCGTCTTTATGGCACAGAGTGTAGCCCGGCACACTAAAGTGCAGTCGTACAGCGAGATTTATGTTCCACAATACTGCAAGAAAATGTGCTAAATGCTGAATTCCTCTTTTAAAATTCATTTAAAAAATGATTTGGTTCTTTGCCACATTTGTCTCTGTCTCTGAGGTGCAGCGGATATATAAAGTATTTGATTTAAATAAAATGAGACTGTATTTGCTCCCTAGAGAAATCTAGACTACGGGCTATAAAGTTGGAGGAACCATTTATTAGTTTTGAAAATTAAATCAAGACGATCTGACTTATGTAATTTATTATTTAGGCTTAAAGCATCTTTACATCTTTAATTCATATAATTGTTCCTTATAGCAGGAGCTCATGGGGCTGATCAGCACACAGGTAATCTCTATCCAAGCCTTTAACAGAGACTGCTTTGTGTCCTTTGCTTATTTATTTAATTTAATTTTGTTTGCTTTTGTCGTCTTGGTCTTCAGCCAGGAGCAATATCTGCGTTGTTTAAACCCAGGTCCAGATGATTGATGGTTTGTTTTTGTACATCTGCCTCTGTTTTCTATTCTGAAGCCCTTAAAGGAAAAATCCACCATGAAATACTTACCTATCAGTATTTGAAATGAACATATGATAATCATGGTGTATTGTGATGTGAACACTATCGTGGGCACATTGAACACTTTCTCCTTCTTTTCCTTGCAGAAGGTTGATGCTCTTTGCCAGAATATCTCATGGGCATAGCTCTCTTCTGGGGTTTTTTAATAGCATCTCTATAGGTCATTTTAGTTCTAAGTTAGATTAGGATCTGGGAAAATCTCACCTACTGTATAGGTGTGCTTTGAGTGATTATATTGGATGATATTCCTCATCAGCTTTCTGATGGGAGACTTGAAGCAAGTCATCATCCCTTCTCTCTTGACTAAAGCACCTACTACATCTGAAGAGAAGCATTGCCCCAGTGTTTGTTGCCACCACCATGATTCACAGTAGGTATGCTGTGCTTTGGATGATTTGTGGTGTTTTTATTCCAAACATGTGTTAGAATTCAGGATTTATGGCCAAACCCTCTCATCAGACCAGAAGACATTTCCCTACATGGTTTAGGATGGTGGAAGGTTTTTTTTTTCCTGCACTGGTATATATGTATTTACACTTAGTGATTCAGTGTTTGGTTAAGCTGCTATGAGCCTTCCATGTAATTTAGATTTTTGGCTGCCTCTGTAGTCCTATGGATCCCATACCACCTGACTAGCACGCCACAGTCTGAAGGAGGTTGTAAGATTTTGTCTGAACAGGGAATAAAGCAGCACAGAATACAGAGGCTTGATTACGGTTATTTGGAGTGATGTGGTGTGAGACACATCCGGAGATGACCTGGCTAAATCGCTGGGGTTTAAGTTGGCATAAGTTGCTGGTACTGGAATTCAAGCTGACAAGGACCAGCTTCTGTCTGTATATTTACAGGATATTTAACAGAGGTTCAGTCACTAGTTTCTTCTGACTGTAAATCTGACCATAGGACTTTGGGCTATTTATTTATTTTGCCTGTGTGTGTTTATTGTTGGATTTATTTATTTAACCAAAGAGTCAGGTTGGAGGCAAAATTTGTTGGCATGTATCATGACCCTGTGTCCCTTTATAACATCATGATTAAGGAACATAGTCAGTACCCCATTTTTATAAGCTATCATTTCTTTTAAGAATCAGTATGCAGAGCTGCACAGAAGTCTTAAAATATCCCTTAATGCCTTTTAATCAGGAGTGTGTGTGTGTAATCTGTAGCTTGCATATAACTGATTGGATCACCACTGTTGGTATGCACTTTCACGACAGGTACAAGTATCTACAAGCTTCCTCAGCTAATTGACAAGTTGTCTCAGTCAGAGATAATGTAACAGTTTAGAAACATTTTTGCAAAATGTAGACTGAGCTGCTATTGTGCTGTGTACTCCGTATTCATGGCATGGTCTTTTTCAGTTTTCTGGTCTTTTTTTTTTTTAAAGCCTGCAGTGCTTTAGCTCCTGTTTTTTCTGCCTGCAGTGAATTTTAACAGCTTTTGAGTTGCATGGTGGAGAACTCGTTCAGGTATGAGAGCAATCTGATTAATTATGTTCCCTAGAATTCTGTGCTCTGTCAGTTGTCTTGCTGATAAGATTTATTTTATTTATTTATTTCTAATCTCAAGCCGGCGGAGAGAGGTGTGTCACATGTTTCCTCAACTGTAAGTCACTTTCTCACACACTCTTTTAGACTAGCGTACAGCCTGCTGAGTAACAATTCATTTCTCATTGAAAACGTCTGCCGTGTCCTGAAATCAACATATCGGTATCAGGATTTGTGGCATCGTTGGGTTTTAATCTGCACTCCTCAGACGATACAGCGAATGTGTACGAATGTGTAATGTTGTGCCACCCTGCGAGCCCAAGGCCTTTCCCCTCTATTAAAACATGTGTTCAAGCGACACACTGACTGATTTGATCTGACACGGATTATCAGGATCTACACAAGCTTGTGGAGTACATGTCTGCTCATGTGCATGCTGTCATTAATGCAAAGGTGGATGTGACTAATATGAAGATATTAAGAGATTCCTGTTAAGATTTTTGAGAGTCTGTTTTTCACTTCTGTAATTGCTGATAATATAATAAAACAAATTGCATTAAATACTTTTTTTCAATAATGATTACAGACTGCTGGACTCCAGTGTTTATAAAACTACAGCCATACCATAATAGGTAAATAGAATAGAACAGGAGTCTTTATATATATATAAAATCACAGCACGGTCAGCACAAAGTCAGCCATGATACTGTACCCCTGGGGCAGAGAGCGTTAAGCGCCTTATTCAAGAGCCCAACTTTGGCAGCTTTGCAGTGCTGGGGCTTGAACCCCAGTCTCCTGATCAAAAACCCAGAGCCTTAATTTCCTGAGCCACCATTGCCCTATAATTAGTCTCTTGGCTGGCTTTAAGTACACAGAAAATAGTAATCATTTGCTAAGTCCAGTGTTCCTTAGGTGTTGGGGTATCCCAAAATAATCAAGTCATTTGTTTTATGGAAAGCTTTAAATGTTCAGTAATGCTTACCAAATGGCCACACAAACTAGACATTATATTCTATTAGAGAGTGTCTAATAAGCTATGTTGATAGTGCTGTTAAATACCTTGTATTAAATGGATTAGCACGTTTGCCCTTTCATTTTTCTTAACTGACAAAGTAAATGGCTTATAATAGTCCCGGTTTCATTGCTCATACCATTTTTTTGTAAATGTCTCAATTATCTCCCAGCTGATATTAATTCTCAATATGTGACTCCTCTTCCCAGGGATTCCCGTTTTTACTTTTAGTTTATTAGAGTCCTTGACATATAGGTGATATTACAGATTGTGCTATATTTGTAGGTCATATGGCAGCACTGACATTGTTATGATGAATAGTTGATTGCTGTAACGGTTGCTTCCGATGCTGTACTCAGCACAGGCAGGGATGTGTGTCCTTCAGCACTGTTGATGAAAGTAAACCTGAGGCGCAGTTCCTCTTGCTGTGGAAATTATTGATCTGTTTATCTGCATATTTGCTTTGGGGAATTTTTTACATAATCAATCAAAGATGTGAAGCTGAGATGGATTGTCCCTGTTTTAGGATGATGTGTAACCTTCATGCATTTTTTTCACCAAAGAAAAAAAAAGTTTTGACAATAATATGCAGGGACAAAATATATTTGACCAAGTCTAAATACATTTACATACAGCATTTCTGCGGATGCTCTTAGCCAGAGCAGTTTGCATTGTATCCGTTTTAAACAGCTGAACAACTGAGTGTTAAGGGCCTTGCTCAAGGAGCCACAGTGACAGTGCTGGAATTTCAACTGATGACCTTGTTATCAGCAGTCTGATAAGGAGCCAGTTTATCTGAGCCTCTCTATCTAAAGCTATCTGTAACCTTGCCAGCCAAGTGTACTTTTCTGACTCTGGATTTACCTGTTATAATGATACAAGGTAAAGTTAATTAGTTCATTAAGTTTGTAACCTGATACCGGCTACACGTGACAGAATAAAACCTTTCATTAAAAGAAATCTAGTCAGCTAGATGTGTGTGAGCTAGATATTAGTTATTTGAAGAGAAAGATGAGACTTGTGTGTAAATGACACGGGTGACTCTCTGAGACAGAGAATGATGCTGAAAATCAAAGCGAGGGCTCATTTGCCATCGTTCTATCAGGGTAGGCAGTACTGTTGTTTTTCCATGAGAGTAGGTAGTACATGTAGAGGTAGACCAGGCCACCACTGCCTTATAATTAGTCTCTGGAATGATGTTCCGTGGAAGTACACAGAAAATATTGATCAATTGCGTTGTTCATAAGTATTCCTGAGGTGTTGGTGTATCCCAGGTAGTACTCTTGTTTTTCCAGGAGAACAGGTTGTAACTGTCAGAACACACACACACACACACACACACATATACAGTATATATACCTACATACTGTACATATCTGGCATAAAAACAGTAAACCTTTAAATAGTAAGGATTTACATAGTACTTGAGAAGATGCAGTAATTATAGATGGAGAATGAATTACAGAACACACGTAATAATCACTGTATTCGCTGTTTAAGCCAAATATGGGGGGGGGGCAGTTTAGATGTTCTAGTCAGCAGAGATGAGAGTGAAGGGAGAAGTGCAAACAGGTTGTGGCCGGGGTGAGAGGGGTCTGTAATGATAAATGTAGAGGTGGACCGGGCATGTTTCAGTGGAATTAAAATAGAATCTGCAGTTTTCTTAATTTACACTGTTGTGATAATTACTCTCAGCTCTGATTCTCTCTAAAATATGCAGAAGAGAAAGATAACTTAAGGGAAGTGTTCAGAATTAAATCTAGTTGTGATGGTAAAGGGTTTATGAAGGCCACCACACAGTTAGTTGGGTCTGCAGGGTCCAAGTAATCAGTAGTCAGGTAATTACTAAATTGCTTTGTCTACCTCGAGACATTGAGTAGAGCTTGCGTAACCTTCGCCCTCATGCCAGCTAGAATAATGTCATAATGTTTAATTCTGCTCTTTGCAAATATCCAGTATTTATTAGTTGTTTTTTCCCCCACTAATCACATTAAAAGCAGGCTTCATGCTCATCTTTAAGTTCCCCAATATCTCCAATTAAATGTGTGTTTCAGCTGCACATCTAAAGAATCTAGTTAAGGTTGGATTTTCATTTCAGTAGATAAGTGGAATTGTAGTTCTGATCAGTTTGGCATTATTCAACACCATTCACATTTGAGTTCTGTGAGATGTTTGGATACTTAATTTGGGTTTTGGATTTGTGTAGTTTTACTGCTGCACTGTTTGCCAGAAGTAGAATGATAAAACGTAGAATGAATAAAAAACCTTTTGTGTGCCACACACTTGGCACCTTTCTTTTAATATTACTGAAAATGTTTTTTAAAGGCATTTCTTTTTTTTTTCTTTTTTTTTTTTTACAGAACGCACAGAGCCAGTGAGAATGCTACCGAAAAAAAAGAAAATATGATCTCTTCATCTTGGTGCTGATCTGAAGTGTTTTTGCCAGGGCTGTGGATGAATTGAAAACATGCTGTATGTCACCAGAAGTGCAATATGAGGAGCAAAGTCTTGGGAAATCTGTGCTTTCAAAGACTGTTGCTTGGAGCCTGAGGCAGGAGATTATGCTGTAGTTTATTCAGTAACAATCGAATGAAAAGGTATATATTCCAGTCCCCCCTCCCCCCATCCATCTATCCGTCCATACACACACACACACACTCTATATATCTATACACACATACACTTATGTTCCTACTGTGAATAGTAATAGTCATAGCATAGAGTTGTTGCCCATTGCCACCATTAGCATCTTCTTTAGACGTGAGCTCACTGACGCTTATGTACCGTATTTCCGCACTATAAAGCGCACCGAATTATAAGGCGCAGTCTCAATTACGGGGTCTATTTCTGTACTTAACCCATACATAAGGCGCACGTATTATAAGGCTCATGCTAAAACATACGGTCTACAAAAAAGGTAACAGAAGAAAAACAGTGAGTTTAGTTCAACTTTATTCTACTATATAACAATACACACACATTATTTTTAATTAATCTTCTCCCACAAATCCATCAAAGTCCTCATCTACTGTGTCTTCTTAATTTGGCACGGTTCATTCTCTTACTTCCTCCACTTCCGAACCATAGATTCGTTGATGTTGAAATCTTTTGCAGCTGCTCTATTCCCATTTACAACCGTGTAACTGATAGCCTGTAGTTTGAATTGTGCCTCGTAAGCATCTCTCGTCACTGGTGCCACTGGTGCCATTTCGGGGTTCCTTAGTCAAACAAATGTTGTCTTATTTTTCTTCTTCTGGTTTTTATTGGTGGATGGCAAACCAACTTAAGGTGCATTTACCGCCACCTACTGGACTGGAGTGTGGTGCGCATAATGGTTAGGAAGAAACAAATGTTGTTTTGCAACATACCGGTAGTATACCTACCGGAGGCGTGGCGGAGGTAAGCGTACATACTGTACGTATTACGTAATGTTCTCTGATTGGTTTATCGCTGCCAGCGTACGTAGTGTATGTATTACGTCCCTGTGTCAGCGGGAAATGGTCAGCGGGAAACCAAAGTCGCACAACATTTTTACAGATTTTTGGAACTCAGTGCACACATAAGGCGCACCGGATTATTAGGCGCACGGCCGATTTTTGAGAAAATTTAAGGCTCTTAGGTGCGCCTTATAGTCCGGAAAATACGGTATTCTTTTAATAATATGTTTCTATACGAGTCTGTTTTAGCACTTCTTTTTTTTTTTTAATGTCATGTGTTAGAATTGAAACCTTTAGCAGACATACCCACACATTCATAAGGCATTGGTCAGTTCTGGATTTGACAGTTTTCCTGCTCTGCATTTTATTCTCATTCCCCAACGTTGCACCTATCCACCTTTCCATCAGAACATTACTGGCATCTCAACTCCCACAGTCTTTATTTTGTTACAAAAGTCCTTCCTACACCATCTAACTAGGTACTTTAATCATGTTAAAGTGCATTCACAAAATAATACCAAACCAACTGAGGGTTTATTTAATGCTGTGTTTTTGTGGTCTAATTGCATTTAAATGATTTACATCCTATGATTTGTTTATGACCACAAAACAAGCTTTGGAGGTACAATAAGCATGATGTTTATCTATTTATCTGTACCCTGCACTTAATCACACTTGTTAGCCACTGAAATTAATCACTTTGGATTTAAGCAGGATTAATGCTGCTGGATTTGTCCAATTACAGTGATTTGCTGAAAAGTATTCTTCTTTTTTTATAACCGGCTTAACTTTTTATTAATGCTTAAGTGTACAGTTTTTCCACTTATACAGGATACTTTAAATATAGTGTTTAGTCTAGTTTAAGTTGTAGGACATAATTAATTCATATTTGCTCAGATTATGCTGCTTTGTATTTGTTGTAGCGGCAGTGAGCATACGTGTTGAAATTATGCTTCCATTTTTGTGACGTATGATTGTATACCATCACGGTTCGCACGGCCACCGTCGATGAATGCACTGTCTATTAATTAATAATCAACATGAGGTCTAGTTTATCCTTTGCTTTGCACCAATTTGTCTATCTTAAGGGCTGTAAGGTTTTATATGTTTTTTCAGATGTTGAAGAAGCAATAAAAGTAATAAAATGAAATGAAACAGTGACTGTATCATAATGCTAATTTGAATGAATTTGTTTATGAAGATCTTATTAGTTACCTTTTTTTGTTTCGGGAAGCATCGGAAGTTTGAGTCTCTTTCTGCACTTATTCAGTATTCCCAAGAAATCCCATTGTGGATTCTGTTGAACTTGGATTGCTCATTGAGAGGAGCACGATCCCATTATCCGGAAGCCTAATAAGACACTACTGTCACTTTCCATCCATTGTACTTAAGCACAAATCTTTCCTGTCTGTGTCTGACCTACATTTAACTGAGAGACTCGTGATACACTTTAACCTGTATATATTGTGTTCTTCTGACTGTCATTATTTTCTGAGGCCACTTCACAAGTTACTGCCAGGCTGCTCCCTGACGTGAAGCACATCCTTTTAGCATGGATGATGGTTGAGCGTCTACTCTTTGAAGCTAAGTTTGACAGTGTTTTGTCTTTCTCCCGTCAGTTTTCTTTTATGTGTGCGTCTGGTGTAGCACTGGCTAGAAATTACAGGTGCGATGGCGCACTGTGTTATAGCAGTATTAAAGGTGAGGTGTCTTGCAACTCAAGTCTTTGGGCACTCCTCTGCCTTTAGATAAACATTTGACCTGTGTTAAAATGCGTGTGCAAAGTTCATGCCATGATGTTCAAGTGTACCTTGTTGCAAATTTGCAGTTTGAACCCTCAGTCCCTCCATTCATGACTCCAATTTCAGGTTCTTGTAAGGAGATTGGAATTGGAAAAGAGAAGGGACACACTGCAGTCCCTTCTGTCTGCTCGAATAATTGGGACGTTTTTAATTTGAGCTCCATAGAACAACTGTAGATGAGCTGGGAGCTCATCCAACTGTGAGAAGATCTTGCACAGTGTCTGTGTCACTCTGCTGAATTATCCATAATTGAAAAGGCCACATTGACATAATCTCCCACAATTTAATGGATATGCTGCTCCTTATAGAAACATGGTAAACTAATGATGACTATTTACACCTGCATCTGCTCACAGCTTTATCTGATATCTAGGTGGAGTTCCTGCTTTTGTCGGAATATATTCACAGAGCTTCACTTTTTTTCACATTTTGTTATGTTACAGCCTTATTCCAAAATGGATTCTACAAACATCACCCCTCAAAGACAGAAGTTTGATTGAAATCTTTGAAAATGTATTAAAAGTAAAAAAAAAAAAAAAATGACACGTACATAAGTATTCACAGTCTTTGCTTAATACTGTGTTGAACCACACATTGCTGCATCCTGACTAGTCTCCCAGTTTCACAAGACAAATTAACCAAATTTGTTGCAGGAATTGTCAGACAAATTAAAAAGCAACGATTATTTCTATTCACTGTGGACTGAGTACACCTACTATTTCATGCAATTATCTAATCAGCCAATCGTGTGGTAGCACTGCAGTGAATACACTCATGCAGATACAGGTAATAATGCCAGCAACCATTAGAATGAGGTGAAAAAATGTGATCTCTATGATTGTTGGTGCCAGATGGGCTGCTTTGAGTATTTCTAGAACTACTGATCTCCAGGGATTTTCAGGCACAACAGTCACTAGAGTTGCATGGTGCAATAAAGGAAAAAAAACTCCCATGAGCAGTTGGTCTGCTGTTAGAAATACCTTATTGATGAGAGATCATCAGATAATTGTTCATGCTCATAGAAAATGCTACAGTAACTCATATAAGACAAATGTGGGCTCAGGCTCACTAAAACTTGTAGCCTGGTCTGATGAACCTAAATATAAATATAATATGGCCCCAACCTGCCTTGTGTCAGCAACCTGATTACTGTGTACTTCAGGTCACCTTCCCAGTCACCAGACCTGAGACCAGTAGAACACCTTTTGGGATGTGGTAGAACAGGAGATTCACAGCATGAAAGTGCACCTGAAAAATCTGCAGGAATTGTGTGATGCGAGCATGTCAATGTGGACCAGAACATCTTGTGGAATTCATCCCATGAAGACTTAAAGCTGCTTTAAGGTTTGACCCTGCCTCTAATCCTTTGTTCTGTTTAAAGAATGCTCGTCTAATGTCAATGCATCACTACATTTGAAAATGGCTGCAGTCACACACCGATTCTTAAGAAATCTGATTTAGATCCCTCTGATCTGAAGAACTGTCGCTTATCTCAAAACCACCTGTTTTCGCTAAACTGTTGGAAAGAGTGCAATGCCTCCCACGTGCATGCAAAAAAATAATCTTTTTTGTAAACCCAACATTTCTAGTATGGGTTTCATCCCCTCCTCGGCACAGAGACCGATCTAACTCCATTTATTAATGAGTCATTAACACATTCCTCCTTGAGGCATCTGATGCTCAGGCTTTTCTTCTCTTTGATCTTAACCCTACATTTGATCATTTTCCTTCAGCTTATGCCATTACCGGTACCACACTGTAGCTCAGTGCTTAAGACGTAGGACTACTGATCAGAAGGTTGTGAGTTTGAATCGTACACTGCTGGGCCCTGAGAAAGGATCTTATCCAATGTGTGAATTAGAGCCCTGAGCGGGACTGTTTTTATAAACCCGCTCCCCGCTCAATTTCTGACCAGGACCGCCCACGCCTGCAAGCTGCGTGTTCCACTCCCGCCCGCACCCGCAATGTTTGTGTCCACTCCCGCCCACTCCCGCAGATTTTTTCTTGAGAGCTTGTGAAAATTTTGGGAGCCCAATTGGGAGCCCAATCCCAATGCAGCCCTCCAGTGTGAATTAGATAAATGTAATTCCCTCTGGAAAAGTTGCATCTGCCAAAATACAGTAAATGTACAAATGTATCTTACAGACAACACTTTATTTCTCTTTGACAGCAAATCTCCAACTGTTCAGATCATTCGGGTCACTGGGGATGTTTTCTCCCTGTGGATGTCTTCATCATTTACATTTAGCTGCTCCTCGGTTACGTAATTCACCAACATTATGCTGATGATGTTTGGATCTGTTCTAACTCTCCCTTACTTTACTTTATCCTCAGTATTATGATCTAGATGAGTTCCAGTTTGCTTACACTCAATACTGACAAAGCAGAAGTTCTTTTCATTTTTCAATAACAGATATAAATTATGTCTTGTTAGTGTTCATTCTGATCTTTGCATTGGCATCATTGGACTCCATCTTAAACCCTCTCAAACTGCCCATATTCGTGTTTTTTATATATATATATATATATATATATATATATATATATATATATTTTATTTTTTTTTTGATATTTTCAGATTGTCCATCCATCCATTAGCACCATGTCTCTGGAATGATTTACTGAATGTTTTTTTTTTAGATGTATATGGATGTATTCTTTTACCCAGCATATTACATTTTGGAACTGATCCCAACAGGGTCCTTTCTTAAACAATCCTTATTGAACAGTGCTGCAACTTTGAGAATTCAGATACTCAAGTTTCTCTTAACTCCTCCAGATGTTGCTACTTCCAGTGGAACGTCACTTTCTGGCCTTTGCTAAATTAAAAGTAAAAAGCTCTTCATCTCCTCATGCATAATTCAGTTTGCTTTTTTATACCGTTGTCTTCTGAATAATGAAACGTTTGTACGTTGTTGTTTTTTTTATTGTGCTTTGATTTTAGAACAAAACTTTAAAGAAATTAGCATAGTTAAACATGAGAACCAGGTCAGCTTCATTAACATTATGGATGGTAGAATGTGATCAGTAAGACACGTACTCACTGCAGAGCAAGTTTGATGAAGGCTTATGAAAGTATCATGCAAACCCTATGTAGTGAGAATACATTGGAACATGGAAAGACATTTGGCATCGGGTTTAACTGTGTATTAGAAGATGGTGGAAGTTTATCTGGATCCTGATTTCCTTAAAATGTGCAATAAGCTATGAGAGCTGTGAGTTGTAGTGAATTATGTTTGAGAGTGATCTTTGGTACGGTTGGAAGCGGCATGACTAAAGCCCATGGGCATTCCATGGACAGAGCAATTCTCTATGCCATTCAGAATGAATCACACAGTCATCTCATTGTAGGAAGATGAAAAACAGCAGCGTTTAACATAATTGCTGCATTTTAATAGTTTTAAACTACTTTGTTGTCTTTATAAGTAAAGTACAACTATTTTAGTTGATGGGTGAAACTTATTTCATTTTTCCTCTTTCACTACACATTGTACACACACACACACACACACACACACCCCGTGCACACACAGAAATCACATGGTCCAGACCTGCACTGTGGATGTCTTGATTTGATCGTAGGTTCTTCACTCTGTCCGTCTAACATGAGAAGGTAATTGCAGGAGTGAATTGCTTAGAGCTGTGTAATCTGTGTGCTGAAACTAGCTGAGTATTATAAATGGAGTCCTGTTTTGACAACGTTGACCTTGCAGACTTGCACCCCTAGACCTGCCCTATTCTTGATTCAGTTTCTTCTCTCAGACAAGCAAATGTTGGTGTTTATCTGACAGACAGACAAACAATTCCAAGGTATTCATCAGCAAATGCATTTCCCCAGGATCTATTCTTGGGTTTCTCCTTCATGTGTAACCTTTTTGTCATGTAATTTGCTGTCATGCACAGAGTTTTTATTGTTATGCTGATGACAACTTAAATGTGATATGATTGCGGTGCTCAGGTCATGACACATATGTGTACAGTTAATTACATTTTTTAAAACTTTGGTCCATTTTAGCTCAACTTTCTTTTGATAATTCCCCATGCTGGTGTTGTGCTCCTTTTTAAAAAGTATTACACATAAATCTAGTGAGTTGTGAAATGTTTCCTAAATGTGGGTGTGTATGAAGAGTGAAACTGCTAAAAGTAAATTGATCATAGATGCAGTTTGTCACCGATTTATCTGATCTGTTACAGTCATTTTATCCACTATGACTTGGTGAGGCAGTCATTCATATATATTTTCACTTGTATATATTATTAATACTACCTGCCTAATATTGTGTACGTCATCCTTGTGAACCAAAACAGCTCTAATCCTGTAAGACATGGACACCACAAGGCCTCTGAAGACCTCTCTGTTGTGCTACATTAGCAGCAGTCCCTTAAGTTGGAGACTTCAAGGATTGAACTATTTTGTCTAGCATATCCCACAGTTGCTTGATTAGATTGAGATCTGGGGAATTTAGAGGCCAAGTCAACAACTTAAACTCTTAGCTGAAATTGTTAAGAAATGATTTGGAAAGCATGAAAGTGTGGCAGCGCCCTTTAGGAAATTCTGCTGCCGTGAAGCGGTGAACATGGTCTGCAACAATGTTTAGGTAAGTGGTACAGGTCAAGGTAGCCACCACAGGTTTTCCAGCAGAACAGAATTGGTGGCTCAAGTGGTTAAGGCTCTGGATTGTTGATCGAGTGTTCAAGATCCAGCACTGCCAAGCTGTCGCTGTTGGGCCCTTGAGCAAGGCCTTTAACGCTCTCTGATCCAGGGGCGCTGCATCATGGTTGACCCTGTGCTCTGACCCCAGCTTACAAATTTGGGATATGTGAAGAAAGTCCTTCACTGTGCTTTTGTGTGATTTGTGTAAATGTGGCACAATCAGGCTTCTTCTATTCTATTCTGGAACACTGCTTCTACTGGCTTGCCTTAGTGCATCTTGGTGCCATCTTCTCCCCAGATAAGTTCCACATAATGTGCAAAAGAAATCATGATTTATGATGAGTGAACCCTCTTCTATTGTTCCATGGTGCAGTTGTGATGCTCAGGTTCTTATTGTACGTGCTGTGTAAACTGTGATGCAGTGTGTGTTCTGATGCCTTCCTATCATCGCCAGCAGTTCACCTTGCACTTGCTCTCTTTAAAAAATAGTTTTATAGTCAACTAAGCAAAGTGACAGGTTTCATTTTTGATGGAAGTAAAGAATCATTGGGGGAAAAAATTCTAACACACTGTGTATGGGATTTTTATTCCTTCTTAAGGAGATTAGGAAGATGAGAAAATGTGGCCAAAGAAAGACTAAGAATGCAGTAGAATGTGACTAATAAAAATATTTTACTGTACATTACTGAGGATGAAGTAACTATAGACCGAGAAGCAAGTTCTACATTTGGAGTGACTGCATGAAATTACGTACAAGCTTTTAAACTTTATAGGAAGCCAAAGACTTTCGATTTTCCTTCACCTGCCTCAATTTTGTTTGCGGTGTCTCTTCATTACACCAGCAGCATTGCCTCTCCACTCACACTCCACCTCCAGCTTTGCAATTTCCTCCCTTTGTTCTGGCCGGAAAGTGGTTTTGTTCTATTTGTATGCTTTTCATTAGTGCACAACACAATATTGTCATCATCGCACATGGAGACCTGGATTTTAGGCAAGCCCTTCTCATTCCCTGCGTGCCACATTCGAAAGTTGTTATATTGTTGAGATCTTGTGTTTATGCAACCTTTGCATTGCAAGTGTTGTATTACTTGTAAGTACCTCAACACAGCTGCGTATATTTTTCCTCATCTTAATTTTTTTTATTTTTTTTAAGGTGTTACGTGTGAGTTAAATGTGGAAAACAGACGCTTCTCTTGAGCACTTGAACAGTGATGGATGAAAGTGCTAAAGGAAAACGGTCACATCTGCAGTCGATCATTGACTAATTTTGTCTGCTGTGGCAGCTCTTTAATCTTCCTCCGTCTCAAATAATGGCTCTTCCTGCCTTCTCTTTGTTACTATACTTTAGAATTTGAAGAACCAGCAAACGCTTGAGACATTTTAATAAGCACGCAGCTTCATTCCAAACCAATTTGACATGTATTTACTCTCTTACATGTTGTCACTTGAGGTCTGCTTAAGCCTGTGATGGAGGTCTTGTCCTTTTGTACCTTCTCGAGCAGTAGCAATGATCCTCAGCCCTGGTCCTGATTAGTTGGATCAGCTTAGCTGGATTAGAGTTTGAAACTGTTTTCTGGGTGTATTTCAAGGAACAGGGCTGGTGATCGCTGCTCGGATGTTCTGCTATGCCACAATGCCCTGTCTCACTGTTTAATCGCCACTTTGTATTAATGCCAAGTAAACATTTCTCTGGTTTTGTCTTGTAGTTCCATATGTGATGTTTTCAATTGAAGACCATAAGGAAGCTACCTCTGTAAGTTATTCTTCTAATCTACTTTTATTTTATTTATCACTTGTTAAAAATAAACAGTGGGATAAATTATGATAAACTAATTATGCACAAATCCAAGCAAGTTAATGCTGAAACTTTTTAAATGGATTCTGACAGATGCATGGTACTGATCAGAGATGGGGGACTCGAGTCATATGACTTGACTCGAGTCAGACTTAAGTCGCAAATTTGAGACTTGAGACTTGCTTGACAAATATTTAAAAAGACTCGACTTGACTTTGACTTGACATTCATGACCTGAGACTTACTTGTGACTTGCACATGTGACTTACTCCCACCTCTGGTACTGATCTCAGACTCTCACTGTCCTTGTACTGTGTGTGCAAGACTTTCCACTATAATACCTTTGGACTGTGTTACAGTGCGTTACAGTGTTTAAACATTATTATTCATTTATTTTACTAGAATTCGTTAATAATGTGGAATACAGAATGTGTAATATCTTCCATTGTTTCACTTTATGACTAAACACAATGTATACAATTTACTATTAATTCACTTGCTTACTTTAGCTACTTTTTGGACCACATACAAAAACAAAGCTACTTATAATGTTATTAATGAGTCTGGGTGAAGTGTACAAAGTACTAAAAGCACTCGACAATAAACTCAAAAACAGTAACTTTAAACTACTGACTCATGCAGAGTCTCAACAAGTCATAACTCACATGATTTCAATTAAATAATTAGTGATAAATAATTATTAGCTTTAATAAAGTCTAAAGGAAACAATTGCGTATAAGATTTTGTGTAGCTGTAGTAATTCTTCTTTAACAACTAACAACTTTTCTTTGAATGCTTTTTTTTTTTTAGCTATAATGATCTCACATCATGCACACATGGACTAAATTGTTGGTACCCTTCCATTAAAGAAAAATGGTCACAACGGTTACTGAAATAACTTGAAACTGACAAGAGTAATAATAAATAAAAAAATTGACTAATGAAAATCAGACATTGCTTTTGAATTGTGATTCTACAGAAGCAATAAAAAAAATGAAACTGGACTGGACAAAAATGATGGTACGCCTAGAAAGTGTGTCCTGTAATTAGCATCACAGGTGTCTTTAAACTTGTAAACAGTCAGTCTTCCTATTTAAAGGGTAATAAGTATTCACTGTGCTGTTTGGTGTCATGGTGTGCATAGACTATTGTGGGTTTTTCTTTCTTTAATGGAAAGGTATCAGCAGTTTTGTCCATGTGTGAATGTTTAATATACTATTCGTGTCTGACTTTCCTGTCTGGGACTTAGTGTAACTGCATGTCTGATAGCAGAAGAGTTATATGATGCTTTAGGCTGGATTTCGCTGCGTTTGCTTTAGAAGTGGAAAATCAAATCTTTGAATTATGTCCCTGCAGGTTTTGTAGCTATAAAAGTGCAGAAAACATGGGTGAATTCTGTGAAAGCTTCTACCCATTATACCCCTTTTCCACCGAAAAGAACTGGGTGCTGGTTCAGAGCTAGTGCTGGTGCTGGTTCAAAGTTGGCTCCACTGGCGAACCTTCTAAGAACCGTTTTGCCTTTCCACCAGCTAGAGAGCCGTCACAGAGCCGAGTCTGATGTCACTGTATACGTGTCACGTTTCCCAGCAACGTTAGTGCAGCAGCGGCAAACACAAACACAACGTCAGCAATGGCGGATGTTGCTTTACTGTTAATGCTCATGGCTTTGTGAACCTACATTGGCATCCACACGCGGCGAATCCAACATGTCCGTGCAGCTCCATGTAATTTGTATAAATGGAGGTCGTAATCGAGAAAGTACATAACGTTATTTTATCATTAACACAGAAAAAAGGTAGCCTTAGCATGTAGCTACCTACTATCATGTGTGCTGATAATTGGTCATATCACGGTAAAGTAAAAGTATATTAAACATTAGTATACTTAAGGTACATTATCAAATGCGCTAACAGTTTATTTTAAACTTTAATTGTATATATTCATTTATTTATTTTTATCCTTATTTTCTCTTCTTATTGTTAATATATATTTATTTCTTTTTTTATTTCTTCTGTTAACATACTTCTGTAAAGCTGCTTTGAGACAATGGGAATTGTTAAAAGTGCTATACAAATAAGTTGAATTTAAATTTGAATTTTTTGCTAGTGACAAGCTGACTCATTGTGATATCAGTGACCTTTTCACAGAATAAGAATAGCTCATTTGTGAAAGTTAATCTGCGTTCTAGGTCAGCGAGAGAAGCTCACATGAATTTGCAAGACCTAGAAACGTCTACAACTTGAAATGGCCATTAAAAAATTCTCTGAGAGCTCCTAATTTAGCTAACTAGGAATCTTAGCTTAAGAGTGATACAGGACTGATCTCAGAGCAACTCTGAGTAAGGAAAATACAACAACTTTTATATTAGAGAGGAGGCAGGGCTAAACCCGTTACGAGGTATGGCACATTCTTTTGCAGACTGTAATTGGTTGTCCAGTTAAAAAAAATAAATCATTTTAAAACTCTTCTATTATAAACCTTCACTTCAACTCTATGTTAAGAGATTTGAGACTATATTCTGTAGGGATTACATTCATGGCTTTGATGGTTTGATTGACTGTGTGGACAGGTGTCTTTTATACAGGTAATGAGTTCAAGAGGTGCAGTTAATACAGGTAATGAGTGGAAACAGGAGGGCTTCTTAAAGATGGTCTGTAAGAGCCGGAATTCTTACTGGTTGGTAGGTGATCAAATACTTATGTCATGCAATAAAATGCAAATTAATTATTTAAAAATCATACAATGTGATTTTCTGCATTTTTGTTTTAGATTTCGTCACTCACAGTTGAAGAGTACCTATGATATAAATTACAGACTTCTACATGCTTTTTAAGTGGGCAAACCTGCAAAATCGGCAGTGTATCAAACACTTGTTCTCCCCACTGTATATTAGAGATGCACTAACATCTGTATGTTACAAATGTAATGTAAATGTAAACATCTCAGACACAGCGCAGAAATGTCATAGCACCAAATTTCAATATCATTTCAGCCCCTATGGCATTTCAGCTCTGTGTCGGATATGTTAGCGTATCTATAAATGCCATAGCAGCAAAATATAGAGAATGATAAATATATTATTTATCATTTCTGCACTGTGTCATAGATGTTATCTCAAATATACGGTGGCCGAGAAGTGCAAAACAAATGAACAAATCTGAAAACAAATGAACAAATCCGAGAACACATTAACAAATCCAAAAATAAATGAACAAATGCGAAAACACATTAACAAATCAGAAAACAAATTAACAAATCCGAAAACACAATGACAAGTCAGACAACCCGGAAGAGGTTGTTATAGTTTGTGAATGGAAACTTACTGATCATCGGACGAGACACCTTTCATTCACCTGTATATCTTGAATGACCGGTGTCTTGTCCAATGATCGGTAAGTTTCCATTCACAAACTATACCTACCGCTTCCGGGGTGTCTGAATCGGTGCACGAAACACATTAACAAATCCGAAAACACAACGACAATTCAGACAACCCGGAAGAGGTTGGTATAGTTTGTGATTGGACAAGACACCTGTCACTCAAGGTATACATGAAGTTCAACAGTCTGCCGCAGGGAAAAGTTGGAATGGATGGATGGAATGGATTACTGTGGATTAATTCTGTTATTTTCTTATATTTAAACGGAGAACACATTACAAATAAGATTCCATACCTGTATATCTTGAGTGACAGGTGTCTTGTCCAATGATCGGTAAGTTTCCATTCAAAAACGATACCTACCGTTTCCGGGTTGTCTGATTTGTTAGAGTTTTCGGATTTGTTAATTTGTTTTGCACTCCTCGGCCACCATACAAATATGATTGGTCAGCAAAACGATCCCTACACAATCTAATCTGTAGCATCTTATTAACTCACGATCATATTTCAATGCATTTCTTCTCCCTCTTCACCTTTAAAAAGCTCTTAGAAATGACCTGTAAATTCACAGTACAGTGCTACAGTGTATTCAAAAAATAAAGCAACAATAGTTTGTTAAAATGGTTTCATGAGCCGAGGTCAAGGACTCCTTGATATAACGGGTAGGATGTTGGGGACGTTTTCTTCATAGAGATTCAAAGACAATACAGAATGATGAGATCTCTATCATTTTATATATAGCCTAGATACACAATCAGCATGAGTAGCTCGATTTTAGGGAGAGATAAAGAGGAACAGACTACAGCAGGCAGGAAAATTATTAAGAATGGTCTAGAATGTGAGTAAGGATGAAAATCTTTGAGCCTTTAGTTTACAGATGAAGAAGCTACGATAGACAGAAGACCTAATAATAATGCACTTGGAGTGATTGCAGGTGTTCAGTTTTAAAGGATACAAACATTTCATTCATTTTCTTTGCTCTGCCTCAGATTTCCTTGAATCTTAAGAGCTCATCTATCAAAATATACACAACAGGTCAAATTCTAACTTTATCACTTATTTACAAGCAGGTTGTAATAGTCCTCTTAAGAGATCCTACTCTATTCTACTCTATTCTGCCCTTCACAAGTACTGTTCTTCCTGGTAATGTCCTGTTCTGGTGGAAATCCTGCTCCCCTCTACATATCAATCACAGTTCGTTTAGCTTATTAAATTTGCCTTCTCTAAAGTTATTAAATTAGGCAAGCGGTTTTTAAGACTGTTACAACTAGAGCAAAGAGGGACCTCAAATCTAAATCTTGAGCAGCATCTCAGTTCTTTTTGGACTTTGCAGCAGATCTAGCTCATGTGTCCATCATTTATTTAGTATTACTGGTAATGTTGTAAGACTTATCCGGCCAATCTGCCATGAAATTCGTAAGAATTTTAACATGCAGGAGTGGTTTTTGGCGGAAATTATATGAAAGAAAGCAAAAAGAATAATAACCGTTGTTTGTATTTTTTTTAATAAATATGCTAAAGGCTGCTGATGAATTTCCAATTGTGACGCCAAGTGAAACAGTGAAGATCGGAGATACAATTTCATGAAATATTACACTCGTGATAATGACTATCAGGCATCGTTCAGCTTGCTCTCATGTTAGCTAGCTTGTTTACTTAGAAAACTAGTACATGAACAAATGATCGTTTTCACCTAAATGTATTAATATGTAATAGTTAATCAGTCTCTCCAGTGTTTTACAATTTTTAAGATTAACGCAAAATTAAGCAATTTCTGTTATTTTTTTTTTGGAGATACATCAGAGTTTCCACAGATTTGTGCTAAGACACGTTGTGCGACAGAAAGTAAATTACATGTGTCTCCACTGGTAGGAGTTTAAACAAGACACTGCAAACAAAGCACAACTCTAAGCTCCAAAATGTGAAATTCTAAAATATTCATAAAACCTGTGTTAAGTGGACAGTTTATAATGACAATATAATCACCAGCATATTCAGTTAAACTTCTTGCAGTCTTGCTCTTTTTGTCACATATACATTACAGGGCAGTGAAATTCTTCTTATTATATATATCCCAGTTAGCGTTAGAGCACAGGGTGTGCTCTGATACCCAACCCCTGGAGCAGAGAGAGGTACAATAGTGGCAGCTTGGTGGTGCTGTGGCTTGAACCCAGAGCTCTACCTGCTGAGCCACTATTGCCCTTAGTCAAGTATAAACAGTTGTTCACTATCTCTGCTACATTTACTATATATTTAGCATATTGCATAACTTGTATCTGTCCTTAGTTTGTTCACCTTTTTTGTTCTGTATTGCGTTTTGATATACAGCATATTATACTTAGTAAATCCTATATGCTTTATCAGCCTTCGTGATTTATAGCAAGTGGCCTATAGTCAAATAAAATCTTGCAGCCTAAAAGTTCTGAGTTGCTCCATGTCATTTCTAAAATGTCAATCTGTACTCTGAATTTGGCCCTAGTAAATTATTCAAAAGAAAAGGAGGTTAAAGCTATTAACATTTAGGACCTCTAAACATTAACTGGTGGTTTTAGTCATCACTGTTATACATGCCCATTATTTATATATATTTTATTCTTCAGCCTGACCACAAATGACATTGTTAATTAATGTTCGTTTTGATTCGTTACTGCATGATTGACTCAGTTTTCTCTAGAATGTGTCATCATGTGACCTCGGGTCAAACTATAGGAGCACAAATGGTCCCTTTGCTTATAATAGAGTGATGAGTGATGAGAGGAAGATTCATAATTTAAAAACAGAAACTAGAGCTTGAGCTCATTCATGATGTGTAGTTGGGAGTGCGAGAAGAAAGACGTGTCTAAAGATCTCAGGAGTTCAGTTATAGATTTGTGTTAAACGCTAGATTTATTGACATTATTGACAGAATTAAAATGGTTTTAGCATTGTGTTGTGTTTTGATAATGGATTTGTCTTCACAGTGACTTCACCGTTGTGTTTGTGAATCGTTCCCTGCTCCATCTCAGATTAGTCTAAAGGGTAATTTAACCATTGCTGTCACTGAACCCCTGCTATATTATTTGTTTTCCTTTCGCTCTGGGAGTATGACGCGAATGCCTAGTGCCACATTCTGGGTAAGATTTCACCTGTGTGAGTTTTTCTTCACTGAGAAACCTTATCTGCAACTTTCAGCTTGTGTCATAAACCCTCTGACACAGCTGTTAATTGAAGCGCTGTCAGTCTGGTAAGAGCTGGGAAAGGTGATGGAGGATGAAAACGTGTGTGTGTGTGTGTGGAGCTTCATCATTCTTGTATTTGACCTCAGCCATAATCACAATCACATTAACTCCTAATTATTTTCCACAAGCAGAAATTCAGATTTCATTATGGCCGTACTTTGTGTGTGTTTGTAAAATCCATGGACCTACCTATTTGGTTTGGAAATTGATGTGAAAGTTGTGGAAACATTCAGGGTTCAGCTGTAAAGTTTACAGTGTTTGACCCCTTGCTGTGTTGATAAGGGACACCGCTAAAACCCAGTACTGATTAAAATTCACATGGCAGAAGAAGCTCTCTGTCTTGTGTGCCAAAAAAACCCATGAATGCATGACTGTGTTTCCTTTGGTGAACAACAAAAAAGAGAGAAGCTGCTAGAAAGTATTAAGCATGGCTTATGCCAAGCAGTGTTTTCGTAACATCATAATAATTATAATGATAGTAATAATAGTAATAATACATAATATATTAATATAAATAATAATAAACAATAATTATTAGCCTTCATTTCCATCAACATACACTAGTGATTGTTGTCGTCTCCCTTTTCTCCACTCAGCCTGCCAAAGTTTTTTGGTAACAACAGATCACATCAGTATTGGGCATCGTTAAGCTGAAGATCTTCTTTTTCCAATCTGATCCCGATGTCCAAACTCTCTCAGCTGGCACTGATCCATCGCTGCTATAGATAGATACCACATTACACACAAGGTGGATATGAAGGAAGCTGGCAATCACATAAACCAGCACGTGTTAAACTGAAGCTAACGTTAGCTAGCTGCTGTTATTGAACTAGCATATTAATTAATCACTGCAAATTTTCTCCTTAAATTATATATTTAGTGTGTCCTTTTAAAAGCCTTCACTGGTAACAGAATGCAAACAATAATTTTGTTTCATTTTCTAAATACACATTTCTCATTAGACTCTTCTTTCATTGTGGTGGTTTACAAGAATTCAGTATGCTCCATTCTGTTTGTTTCTATCTGATAAATGGCCTGGAATACACAATCCAAGGACTTGCTCCATTTCTGCTTGTCTCTAGATTTTCAGTCTCCTTAATTCTTCCAGCACAGCCATGGAGAAAAGTCCTTGGCACGCCATCTCTCACTGCCCACAGACGCCTCATTTCAGATGTCCCAAATTGATTAGTTCCACTAGTTATGAACGGATTGGAAAAATATTTGACTTGGCTAATTTGTTAAAAATTCTTCACAGATAATTCTCCAGACAGGGTGAAGTATTATTATGATATTCCAAACGGTCACGTTGTCCTCCATGTCCTGCTTGGTGACTTTGATCAATAGTCGGGCTGCATGCTTCCCCCTGAGGAGCAGCTTTGAGAGAAGCTTCAGCCATTCCTAGAGTGATGAAACCATGCGTGAGGCCCTTTCGCTTTCCTGCTGTAAAGCTGCTGTAATAAGTCTGAGTGTGTCGTACAGAGATGTCACCTTCACACTGTGGGTTTTAGTGACCTTTACCATGCAGCTTGTTGTCCATGTGCAGCTAGCAAGACGATCGCTGCTGTCTTTCTATATGACCAGCATCCCCTTTTCCATGTGTTTTTTTTATTACAGCAGTGTTCTGCTGCTTCATTTGTTTGTGCTCGGCAGTTCAGAATCTTGGTGGTAGGATCTAAAAATGTCAGGTTTTATATTATATTCTCCCTATAATTTTTTAAACTCTTCCCCAGAGCATCCCAGGTTACTCATTCATGTTTTAACAGACACATTTATTTAAAAATATATATATAAAATTGATGGTTTCATTACATACATTTTTAAATGCTTGGTGTAATCTTGTTCTAAAATAAATGTTCTTTAAAATATATCTCCTCCTGGAACTACACTTCTCTCTCTCTTTCATTAGATTATATTAATACATTGTATATAAATATTTGATTAAAGATGATGATTGTGATTGTTTGCTGCTAAGAAAACATGAACAAAATTTGATTGAATAACGATTGTACAGACAGTTTGATTCCTTTGGAACGCAAAACACAGAGACGATGTTTTTGTCTGTATAAAATTAAATAAATTCACTTTTTAATATTCGAAACCAAATCTTCAACAGGTTCATGATATCAACCATAAACAAAAAATTGTATAAATTTGAATAAACAGTTGATAGAGAATGAGTGTACTGAGCTCGGCTGTGTCTGAGGCATCTTTTTAGTTGTAAAGTGAGCCAACGTTGGCTAACATGCATCATTTCTTGACCTGTTTTTTCAGTGGTGTAAGCCAATGTCATTTGAAAGATACAGAAAAGTTTTTTAGATAAGAAAATAAGATTCTTATGTAGTTGTTGTGTAACTATATACTGTATGATGTTTGTCAGTCAGACGTGCTGAACTGCTTTTATGCAGATTATTCCCAGTCATTTCTGTGAATGGTCGCAAGTGCATTCACGGTTTTATTTGTTTGCTTTATAATCAGATTTTGAGCATCTAAGATTTGGTGTTTTACTGTCAAAAATTTTACCGTCATACTGTAAAATATCTGTTCAGCTGCTTAAATGACAAGTTAGAGCTAAATTCAGGAAACTTGGGTTCCCACTAATTTGTGAGAAAAAAGGATTGTTTTGCTTTCTTGTTTTCCTTTTTAATGCATGGGAAAATACAGCTATTGATTTGCTACGTAAAGCAAAAGTTTAAAGAATTCTAAGCATTATAGAAGTTACAGTAAATGTTACATAGTTCATCTCCTTCACCTGTAATCAGTTACTCCAGCATGGTAATATTGGTGGCAGTGTCAATAGTTTTTTTTTATTTATTTTTTTTTTATTATATATCGTCGCTGTCATGCGGAATCCTCGTATCTCCAAAACCGTTATTTTTCAGGAAATTAAAAAAAGCCGTACCTTATCTGCAGTGCACAGGGTTTAGTCCGCGTTGCAGTGGATTGTCTTGCGCTAAATTCCTGTCCTCAGACGAGCAACAGAACTAGCGGGGGTCAAGATTTTTTTTTCTTTGAGCCCAGTGTTTTGAAGACATTTACCTCAGAAGACGTGTTGATTCGTTGCGACTCTTCTTGAGGAGAAATATGGCGCGAAGCTCTCCTGCGGAGTGAGGAAGAGGTGGACAGTTGAAGTGTCCAAAGGAGTTATGAGATTTGCGCTCAAACTATTTTCAAGACTTTAGATTGGTTAATAACTTGTAAAAATAACAGACCCACGTGGGGACTGACCAATAGCATCGATATGTGAAAAAATATGAAATTGACAAAATTTGGACATACGAGGTTTCCGCCCGACAGTGACGATATATATATATATACAGTATATATCACATCCAAATACGAGCAAGCACTGTGGATGATAAAACATCTTCCAAATGAGTTCTCACAGACAACCATGAAAATTGATACTGAAAACATTTTTATTTATTTATTATTTATCACAGACGCTCCGTACTCCAACGATTGTTGTTGAGTGCATTTGAAGGTGAATCTCTAGAGTTTTTTGTCCTTGTGTGTCTCTCTGTCTGCTGATTGAATGTGAAGTGTATTTTAAAAACAGACGTGAAGGAAAGTCATTGCTCAAGGTTACACAGTGTGTTAAACATCTGAGCTGAAATGCATAAGGTGAGGAAATTAGGCTTTAACATATGCCAGACACAATCAAACCTCAGAAAAAGGACCAGAAGTAGACATAACTCACAGCTGGCCTTGATCCACCCAGATTATTAGAGACAGGAGCCTCACTTCAAACACTTGAGTGCTGAGGCTGTGGCAGCCCTGGCAAGTCCTTCCATCTCATCTAAAGCAAAGAGTTATCAAGTGGAGTTGCATGCATTGCTAGACTCCCCAGAATCCATTAGTAAAGCTGATGTTGGATCGCAGTGGTTAATTCTGCTTCAAATCATACATGGGTGCAGTGTAGCTCCTCACAGTCTGCGCTCTCCTACAGCTTCTGTGTACTGAACTCTCCTGAAATTACCTTCTTGCAGGTTTTCTTCACTTCACTGCCTCCTGCTCGCTTCCAATCCCACTTCCTTTCTAATCACACCTCTTAGACTTGTCTTGCTTGAAATGATTGCAGGAAATGATGAAGGTGAATTATTGACCTTGAAGCTGCTTAGTCGTAGTGTTAATTAATTTCGAAAAGTTTTCTTAAGACCGCCGTGTGATTTGGCTCAGTGTTTCAGCGAGCACTCGGAGAAGCTTTTGAGCCGAGAAAAAGCTGAAGGGTGAAAAACGATGAACAGACTGCAGATGAACTGCTAGAGGAATGTAAGACCCTGTATATAATACCATGTCAGAACACATTACTTAACACACACAGTAATCCTCTTATTATGCTGAAATCAAACTTGAATATCTTGTATGGTTCAGTGCATTATCGTCTGTACTGATGCAGCTTTTGCTTGCTTTTTTTTTGTTCTTTAATTACTAGAGAGTTGTGTAATCTTGTTTAATCAGTCTTATATATAGAGAGAGAGAGCGAGAGAGAGCGCATACACCATCACCAAAAACATTCAGAATACGTGAGATTTTCTCACGATACAATTACATCATAAGAAAGATCTAAATTTTTTTGTCATGTTGAGATCACAAGGAAATTAAGTCATGATCGTGAGAAAACAAAGGAAGAAAAAATATATTACTGCATGTCCTCTTAGGGCTTCTGTACTGAGGAGATGTAACTACAGTACATTTATGCATATAAAGTTAATTAATTTTTTTGATGGACCTCTCTAGCATAGGGTCAATGTTCTGGGATGAGAACAATGTCAGTTCTCATCCCAGAAACACACCCTAGAGTTTAGAGATGCACCGGCCCTTCACATGACACCTTGCCCACACATTCATACCCATTGGGACCCTTTATAGTCAGGTCTGAGGAAACATGGGGAAGATTATTCACAGACAGTTAACTGAGGTCAGGACGGAACGGGGGCCTTGGAGCTGTGAGGCAGCAACAGTACCATCTGCCCCATTGTGCTGCTTTTGAATCGACTTTAAATAGAGATAAAGTAAAATCTGGTCCTCTGGTCTAGTACTGTCACTTGCACTGTGTAGAGCTGATTGATGGGCTTTCACTGAGAAAACCATCCAGATTGATCATAGCAGTGTAATGAAAGGACTCATGGGAACCACTAACTTATTTCAATATGCAGTTTACTTCTGGCTTTTCAAGTCTTAAAGTTTCTTTCTTTTTTTTAACACTCATTTCTCTTTGATTATGTCTCCTCCTGCTCAGTAGAGCTGGGTATTACTGCTGGGCCAGACAGGTCAACACTCTGATTTTCTTTCCACAGAGTTCCATAGAGTGGTCGAAGAAGTGCCGCAGGCTCCTGAGAGATGACTCCTTTATTGCGACAGACCCAGCGTGACACCTGGACTTAATTTAAAAATAACATTGTATAGTTCTTTTATACCTTTACACACAATTGTCTGTTTTCTTTGAGGGGAATTATGCATAGATTTTGAACAATAAAATCTATTTATTATTTTTTTTTTAAATGTCTGCTCTGTCCCAGTGAATTAGTACTCATGATTATTAAATAATTACTTATGATGGCTTACTTATTATGGCTGTTGATGCTAATGTATTGTTTATTTAAATGATCAATTATTATTGATCATGATCATATTAGCTTTCCTAAATGCACCAATCCATTTAGATAAATAATTTGTACATCATAGCCAGCTTACTGAATTCAGCCTTTACACACTACAACACTAAGTTTAAACATCTGATAGAGGCATAATTCACCCAGACTGGATGCTTGTACTGTTTGGCATATATCCAATTATATCTTTCCCTGGGCCTCTTCTTACTGTTTGCTTAATTATAAGACCATTGTCTATTCCCACTTGGCTCACTTATGTTCCCACTTTACATTTATGTGCAAAAAGAATTAACAGTACTTCTATCAACCCTCCAGGATAAACCAGATTAACTGCATATTTCTTTGTAAAGAACAAAAAGAAGTTGTCATGAGCTAACTAAAGATACAAAAGTTTGATAAAAAGATAGCTATGAGGATTCATTGTGAATGTTTTTGGTTTCTTTTGCTATCTGTTCTACAGTAATAAGCCTGTGTGTAAGAGAATAGCATTTTTGCTTGTATTTCACATCTGCAAAAGGTTAAAGGCAATCCATGGCTTGGTGCATGCATTTAGGTAAACATCTAAAAACAATGAGCAAGGATACAGGGTTTAAGGTAGAACTTGACATGTTTGCTTTGGGATCATGGTACAGTGTTCACTGTACAGTAGGCCCTGAGGTACTTCTTGACCTGAGCCTCTAATTTTGACGTCTTATTAAAGCCATATGTCTGCCCTTGAAATATAAATGGAAACAAGCAAGAGAAAGCTAGTTAGCTACTTACTTTAACTTCTACCATTTAAAGAACTTTAGAAGAACATTAACATTTTTGGTAACTTTCTTTTGGCTGCAAATGTTTTCAAGCTCTTGAGTTGGTGGTTAATTAAAATCCATATAAAACTGGGTCACTTTATAGGTAATAATTTACTGACTGAAGCATATTTGGTATCCTCTACACCACCCGACAATAGAAAAGGACCACTGTAACACACAACGATGCAGATCTATTGCCAGCAGAGTGCACCAGCAGGCGACGAGACTCCAACCAGGAGTAGGGTGTCATGACTGATGAAGTAGGTCTGGAAGAAGAGGCTCAAACTAGGACGTCAGAACACTGGGAGCTCAGGAGTGGCATGTGTCGGGAGAGACGGATATACTATGTATGCTTGTAATCATGTGATGGCTAAAGACAATGTACGTTTTCTCAACAGTGACTCCGGAAAGACCAGCTATGACAGCATTTCTCATTTGTTCAGAGTCTGTGGTACTAATAAAAAATGGTAAAGTGAAACAAATCATGAAACACAACACAACAAATTGCTTTAATTACAGGCAGGAGCTAATTATTTTTATTGGTTACCCATTAAAAGCTGTCTCTAGTCAGTCACATTTGTCAATACTACTTATTTTCAGACCTTGTTCTAGAGAATTATTCAGAGATTTTGCACTTCACTATCCCTGATCTACACTATGATACAGGACAAATGTGCAGCTTGGAGAGGCAGAAAGCTGCTGAAGTTATCTGTAAGTTGATCTGAGCATATATGGTATAAAACAGCCAAGCTTGAGTTTAGAAGGTGGAAAGCAGTTTGGATGCTTGTTCAATTTGGAAATGTGGATGGCTCGACTTTAAGTCCCATCACTTTCACATCCTCTCCATTTCCTTTCCTAATTTTCCTTTTACTGTCTTACTCTTCTTTCATCATAGCCACTTTTTTCTCCTTCTTTACTACTGTCAGCATTTAACCTTTTTTATTCCACACCTAGATTGAATCTGTTTTGCTCACCTTTTTGTCTAGTAGTAAGAAGTATCCTGTACTTATCATTCACAGCAGGTACGCACATGGCACAGCTGAGCTCAGGGTTTGGCAGCTACTTAGACAGGAGATTAGGTTAGAAACAGAAGTAATTTGGTTGCATGCATACACACATTTAGCTTATAGGAACACAACATACCTCAGTCTCATCCTTTATTTGTGCAGTACGTTTGTCTCTATCTCTTTCACACAGTCAGAGCAGGGCTGTCGCTCAGCACTGAGACAGAGCTTACACAAACACACATTTCACTGTATAGTGGCATGGGATGGATTATGGATTTGCTTGAATTCCTGAAAGTCAATTATATGTATTTTAATTGGTAGAAATTGAACCGTAATGAAGTTAGCATTTATTTGGAGAATATTTTCACACATTACTGGGTAAAAAAGGGGGGAAATAATTAATATAACAAAGAAAACTGCTGATACTTTCAATTTGCCTGTTTATATTATTCGGGTTATACGCTTCCTACACGTCTAATTACTTGTTACATGCAGTATATTATCACCTTGTACTCAACCAGCTGACTAAAGATTTGGATGCCATTCATACACATTCCTGGACAGTTAGGGACAGTTTAGCTTAGTGGAAAGCCATGAGCTCAGGATTGAAGCAGACACCCTGGAGCTGTGAGGTAGCAATCCTGTCCACTGTGACATTGATGTATTCTAAAATTACATTGAAAAATGGCATAATAGCTACTCTATATAGTAGGAATGTAACCATATATATTATTTAGATTGTATAATATAAAATCGAATAGGAACAGTAATGTTTGTGCCCTTTTCGCAATTTAATATGAAAGCTCACCTCTAAACATCCCAGAGCATCTGGTTGGCATTGAGAGTAGGATCCTGCAGGATGCACCAAAAAATGATGTGCAAGGTTTTAATTTCATGTATGATAAAACGGAAAAGAAAAAGACAAAACATACCATGTTGTGTTTTGCATTTACTGCATTTATTTATTTATAACGTTTCTGTTACGTTAATGTTTGTATATTATATCTTTCCAGTCATTTCTGCCCTGTTACATGAATCATTGCTCTGAGACACATGAACCCAAACAACTAAATTGCAGTAGGGCAGCATAATATGCTCAGAGAAAAATACTGTCCACTCCTTCTGAAGGCATGCCTGATCTCTTAGATGTCCACGGTAGTTTATTGTCACTGAGGGACAGTGGAATAGTTTGCTAAAAAGACTCCAGACAATTTAAAACCTGGTCTAACTTGTCTTAGTGTAAATGTGCTGTGTAAATGTTTGTGTATTCTTTTGGCTTTCATATGAGCGTATTGAAAAAAAAAAAAGGATCTTGTGCCATATAGTGTAGTGTTGTATTGTGTACCACTGGGCCTCTCCTTCAAAATTAGTTGAAAGAGAAACACTTCAAGTCACTCAAGGTACAAAGATTTATTACAAAAATAGGACATCAAAGGATATACACAAAGCACAGACATAAAATGATTTATGTAAATAACGCATCAAAAAGTGGTCCCAGCTCTCCAAGATGTTAACAGCCAACTCACACTCTAACTATATTAGCTAGTTTCCTAGCATGTGGCAGGCCCTTAAAGCGTAAGGAGACATCTCCCTGATAATTCACACTGGAAAGCAAAAAATCACCACAATTCAAATAAAACTAACACAACTCAAAACATAAACCCTCACTCATAACCACATCAAGAAAACATGGCAAACATAGATCCCATACACAGAAAGGCCTGCACACATACAGAAAGCAAGCACTAAAAATCAAGCTGGCGACATAAGGCTGGGAAGGTGTTATAAAAAAAAGAAATACAAAAACAAAACCCCAGCCAACAGGGACTCGTACACAAACAATCCACAAAGTACAAGTGCTGCCACCATGCAGCACACACCTCTGAGACCGGCCAGCCAGGGAACCAAACAAAAACAACACAGGAGAAACAGCAATTGACTTAAATCTTCTTTAACAGATAGCGGATATAACCATCAGTCAATGTTTGAGCATTTATTCACATCTATACCAGCAGCTGTCAACATACACAGTCAGCATTACTTAATTCATCTGCATCTCATCTGGGGCAAATTCAGACACAACCAAACAAGGCAGCATTACATCCCATGTGCTTTTAAAACAAGGCCCAAATCTCCAAGCCTCTTCCCAGTGCCTGCTTAAAAAGTCTTGGAATAATTAGTCTAGGGTTAAGTAGTTTAGTGTACTGTATAGTGTACTGTAGTTTAGTGTACTATATAGTGTACTGTAGTATAGTGTAATGTAGCTTAATGTACTGTATAGTGTACTGTAGTATAGTGTAATGTAGTTTAGTGTACAGTATAGTGTACTGTAGTATAGTGTAATGTAGTTTAGTGTACTGTATAGTGTAATGTAGTTTAGTGTACTGTATAGTGTACTGTAGTATAGTGTTATGTAGCTTAGTGTACTTTATAATGTGCTGTAGTATGGTGTAATGGAGCTTAATGTGCTGTATAGTGTACTGTAGTATAGTGTAATGTAGTTTAGTGTACAGTATAGTGTACTGTAGTATAGTGTAATGTATTTTAGTGTACTTTATAGTGTGCTGTAGTATGGTGTAATGTAGCTTAGTGTGCTGTAGTGTACTGTAGTATAGTGTAATGTAGTTTAGTGTGCTGTACTAAAATAAATTGTACTGTTGTGCCTTGTAGTATTGTGTACTGAAGTGTGGTGTACTGTAATGTAGTATAGTATACTGTATTGAATTGTACTGTTGTGTAGTGTACAGTATAGTGTACTGTAGAAAGTGGAAAATGTGTAGATTATAGATTTCTGATAAATATATTGTAATTTCTATAGTTGTTACTGTAATTTAAACCTGTTCTTGAAAGTATTTAATTAATTACTTCTCTTGAAAACGTGTGTATTTTACTGTTTGAAAAACAAGATAACTAGAATGAAAACATGTTGCTTTTTTAGCTTAGATAATTATTAGAAAGTAATATGAAAGTAATAATTTATGTTTATTAATCATTATTGGATTAATGATACATACAGTATATTCTACTGCTATTTTATTTTAACTTGTTCATGTGTTTTGTAATAAAATACTAAAAAAAAAATTATATAATGCTGCATGTGCATTTGCCAACCAGCTTTCTCCCATTGAGATCAAATTGCAATTGCAGGTAACTTGTCCATGAGGAATCCCGAAGGCTATGAAGTGTTTGTTCTATTTTTAGTAGATTACAGACAGCAAATAAGCATATTTTAGTATTTCTCTGTGATTGTCACTATGGTTACTAAGGGTGATAAGGGCTAGCAGGAAATGAGTGCTGACTCGGGCCCTGATCCAAATGGTGCCTTAAACAGTTTGTCACAGTTTGTCATCCTCCAAGTATGCACTTTGGTGATGCATGTGAGTATAAATGTCCCGTGTGCAATTCCTTGTGAGTGCATGAACAATGATTAAACAAAATAAATCATACTTATTGTTTAACAGTTCCACTAGAACTAGCATATTACATCAGTTTCAGTCACTCTCATTAGTGAATGCATCTCCGAATCCTGAATGAGCAATTAAGAGTCCTAGTTCATGAGTGTTATTTGAAACTAACTATCTATGCTAGATATTAACATTCAGCTGCTATGCTAAAGCTGACAGTTTGCCTAAGCTCCCAGTTCACATTAGCTTTGTACTTAGCTTTGCTCGCTTTTAAAAGTCAGGAACAGTCACTAGGAATATGTATTGTCATATTATGTCACAGCTGAAGTGGCTTCTTGATTGTCACCTAGTTATTAAATAAGTAGATGTCTAATTTAATTTAAATAAATTAAAAAATAAAATGAACCACGCTTAACCTCAATAAATGATCATAATTCTTTGAATCCCTGGTGTGTGTTTGTGTGTGTGTGTTTGTGTGTGTGTGTGCGTGCATTTGTGCGTGTGTGCTTGCATGTGTGTGTGTGTGTGCGTGTGTGTTTGTGTGTGTGTGTTTGCGTGCGTGCGTGCGCGCATGTGTGTGTGTGTGTTTGTGTGTGTGTTTCCAGCTTTAAACACACAACAGTCCCTCAGTTGGATACTGCACATGCCCCATGACATTACAGTTCAGAGTGTTGGATTTCATGTTGAAATTACTCCTAGTAAAATTGCTGGATGCTAAGCCCCTTGTGGCCTAGCTACTTTCACTATGTCTCATTCTCCCTGCTGCTTCGTTTAGGAATTAATAACTGCATCCCGAAGGTCATTCATTAAAGATATTGATAATTATAGTGGATGCCTTGTTGTTGCTAATAGTAATGTGTATCTTCAGTGCAGGCTGATTCTGCTGTATCGGTTCTTATGTCTGCTCTGGAAAAGGTCAGCTATCAGAGGGGGCTGACTTCTGTGTGTCTTTTTGTCACAGAGCTTGGAGGTTGGACTGAGCATGGGGCAGGAAAAAACCTTGGATGGTACACACACACACACACACACACACACACAATTAAGAGCAGCCAAAAATGGCAAAAAAAAAACCCTTATTATTATTATTATTATTATTATTATTATTATTATTATTATTATTATTATTGTGTTATATATAGTGTGTGTATTCTTTGTTCAAAAATAATTACAAGGTCATTCTTTCTCAAGACACAGTGTCCCTATAAAGTCTCTGCTCTAGTGTGTAAACAACAGATAGACTGATGATAGACTATGATGCTGTATTGATCGCCCATGTGTACTCAATAAAGGCCACCTGATTAATCAGGATCTCAGGATTCAGACATGTTTCCAAGCTAACACTTTCTGGAGGGTTACTTAATTTTACCATGAGCTGCTTAGATGCCAGAGTCTGTAATCCGTTGCTTATATTTATATCCTAGCCCTGAGTGAGCAAGCCAAAGATAACAGCAGCAAGGAAAAAAGCTCCCTAAGATGGAAGTAAAACGGAAGAAACCTTCTATGCAGGTGGAGCCGATTCTCATTTATCTGGAACTGGATTATAATTTATTTTTATCTCAGTGTATTTGGAATACTCATTTACGATACACAATAAATCTATTAATCAGTAATGGCTGGTTGTAATATTTAATTTAATTGAGAGCTAAAAAGTCTACATACTGTATCATAAGTAACATGCTATACATACACACATTGAAAGATAGGAGTGCGACAGAATTTTGGATTCTCTAATCGTATAAATAATAATCATAGTCTATACTGTGTTTTGACATTTGTGGATCTGTGAACCTCTAGTTGTGATCCAGGGGCATTTTAAAAAACCTCTGATTAAGAAAATAATTCATACTGTCCATGTTTATTTTACCCATGCACCTTCTGAATAACTGCCGAATAACGTGTTACAGTATGAGTGTGTCAGCGAAGCAGGCTTAAATAAAATAAATGCACACAGATGGATTCACTCTATATAATCACTTCACATGACTGATGAAGGATGTATGAAGCTACAGTCTGGACTAGAAAGAAATTAGCCCTGCTCCTTCATAGCATTCTGTATATTTTTTGAGATGGAGAGCTTAGCCTTATTAGCCCATGTTAAAAGCCAGTGCTGATTCAGATATACTAGATTGACTCACAGTAGGCAAAGGAGACATATTCGACATAATAGTCTTTTAGTCCTCAGGATGGGAACAGGAGCTTATAGGCCTCAGCTTGGCAGGAGTAAAACGTGGATGCAGGTTTTTAAAAGGTTTAGGCTGGCAGAAATAGGTTCTGGATAGAAGCAAACGATTTTGCACTCAAAAATAGGATTTTGTGTGGGAACAGAGGTTTGCAAACTTCATCTATCAAATGCACACCTTTTGCTCTAATTAACTGTGACTCATAGATGGATATAATAAAACATCAATTATCTGATAAAAAAATTAAGCTCACTAATGCTCACTGAACCTTTGTGAATTTTATCTAAATTATTTGATTGTTGTTGAGGACAATTTGGGGGATAATTGTACATGGCAGTAAACCACTGCCTTGAATTGCAGAAAACAGCGCTGTGTTCTAACTTGCATGTGTGAACACATCTACTAAACCTTGGAACATCAATAAATTGTAATTTATATACTGTACTGGACTTTTGCCCAGTGAACCGGAATCCATGTACAGGTGCCAGGAAAATGTCTTTTTTAGGATGTCCACACAAATTGTGTGTTATAGATAGAATAGATAAAAATGACTTGGGTTGCCAGAGTGTCTACGACGAATGAGGACAAATAATGCAAAATTGCTCTGACTCTGCTAGATTTGTTTCCTCAGCATGCAGTTTCATCCAGGTGTCCTTGAGTAAAGATCAAAAATAAATGTTATTTTTTATATTATATATTTTCATTTTTTCCTGTATATACTGCATTTAGCATATCTGTAACTTGTTTGTTTTTAGAGTTTTAGCATAACTGTAATATCCTGGGTTTCTCAATGCTTTCTGTAGCTGTCAACAATCATACTTCTGTAAAATGCAAACAGAGATTTATATTGCCTATACTGAGGACAATTATGCGCAGGACAGTAAACACAGCATTGATAACACTGACTTTCTTTTGCTTATTTACTTTAACGTCTGTGGTTGAAAGCCTGCTTCGTGTTGACAAAAATGATAAGCGGCTGATAATGACAATAGGAGCAAAAACGGTTTAGCTTGTTTAGCTAGTACACTCATAAAAGCATGAATCATAATAAAACTCTGTGAAACATATTAGAAAAGCATAATCATAACTGTTTTCCAACTGGATTTACACAAGTAAGGTAATGAACCGAATTTTCTGCTCTTGTAGCATGTACACATCATGGTTTGTGTGCGATCAGCAGATTAAGAAATACTCGACTGGGAAGTCGTGACCTAATGGTTAGAGAGTTTGACTCCTAACCCTAAGGTTGTGGGTTCGAGTCTTGGGCCGGCAATACCACGACTGAGGTGCCCATGAGCAAGGCACCGAACCCCCCAACTGCTCCCTGGGCGCCGCAGCATAAATGGCTGCCCACAGCCCCGGGTGTGTGTTCACGATGTGTGTGTTCACTGCTGTGTGTGTGTGCACTTTGGATGGGTTAAATGCAGAGAACGAATTCTGAGTATAGGTCACCATACTTAAAAATAAAATACTCACACCAGCCCTTCTGGTACCATCATCCATGCCATGGATAAAGTCACAGAGAGAGATCACACATTTACCCCAATCTGATATTAGCTGTGAAGCTTTCTGTAGGATTTAATGCATTGTTCTGCTGAGACATGATTATCTGATTTGATTTCCTAGTAAAGTGATATATAATAATATAGTAATATACAGTACACTACTAATGACTACTGTAAAGAGCTCTAGTTTAATTCAAACTGATTGGTCAGAGCTTTGCTTTCCAGAAATATATAAATGTTTTGAGAAAAGCAACAAGAAAGAATAATGAAACCATATACTGTAACCTTTCCCCTTCCCTTATTCTGTCTGAGTGCAGTGCACTGAGCAAGTCATTTGCTTGCAGTATTCCATCTGATGATGCTGTTGTTGTTCTCCTTCCTGTTGCTGTGCTTAGATCATATCTTTGGGGCTTTCCACTTTGATCTCCCTCTTTGGTTTTAATATGAAATTTAGGTTAGAGAACTCCTGCTGTTGCAGATATGTGATGAGCACTTGCTGAGCAGTAGGACAGAAGTAATTAGGATATTTCTATGCAGCCTATCAGTCTGTTTTTGACCTACCAGTTTCCACAATACTATGTCATGACACCAGAAATAAAGAGATCTGATCCTTTCCTAAAGGAAATACCCAATACCGAAGACAGGTCATTTATCTATCTAATAATACCTAGTGTATTCTTTATACCTCCATCATTTAATTGCGATTTAGACATTCTCAAAAGCGCTACTCTGGGTTTTGTGTCCAGGATTGATAACAGATTGATATTTATCCTATTTTAAAATATGCTTTTTTAAAACTACATGTAGAATAACTGCAGTTTGGCTGCAACACATTTGTAAAATCGGCTGCATGTCATCCATGTTTTTTGAAACTATTTCATTACAGAAATTATATAACGTTATTCATATACATGAAACGTTGTTCAATAGAATTAGAAAGAAACACACATACACACACTAACTACACACACCCTTTCCCGAGCTAAAGCTTACTGTGCAGTCAGGGTGGTGAAAATGACAATCCTGTATTAAAACTCCACACAAAATTATAATAAAATCATAATACTGATTAGTTTCACAGTGCAATTATTTGTTTCAAGAAATGCATTGACTCATTAATTCCAGTCAGGCAATTGAAGGTACTGAGGGCTCCAGCCAGTGCAATACACAGGCAGCATTTTGATTTCAGTAAAGCCGTTATAAGATAGACTGTACTTTAAAATCACTGTTTGGAAGAAATCCTACCCCATCAACCCCCTCAGCCTGGCACCGGTTTACTTTTCATTTCCTGTCAGCAAGTCAATGTTCCCATCCTTTCTTCTCACTCCCCTTTTCCATTCACCTCTCCTCTCCACCCCCACCACTTTTCCCATCCTATCTCGTTCATCTGGAATTTTTTTTTTTTTTTTTGCCTTTCTTCTATACATGACCTCCTTTAGATACTAACCAGATTCTAGATCCAGAATCATCCAGATTTTTAATAATCTGTCTCCTACTGGCTTTTCATAAGCATTGCTCCATTTAGATTTTCCTACAGCAGCCACAGGGATGGTGAAATAATCTATCATGCATCAGAGATGGATGCAAATGAAATTTTGAATTTATGATAAAACTGTAAAACAAATCCAAAATGTCCAAAGCAAAAAAGACCAAAGCGAAAAAAAAAAATCAAAATACAAGCAAAATCATAAACAAGAACAGGCAAAACCCCAAAAATCAGCAAGCACCAATACAATGGTAGAATCCAAGAAAGCAAAGACAAGATCAAAAACCAGGATATCAGTCAAACAATCAAATGGCTTGGTATAATCTGGTCCCTGTACACTGAGTGTTACTTCACTATTAGGCTGTGTTTAAAGTCAGTTTAGAAAGGATGTGAGGGAGATTGGAAACATGTTATGTTTACAGTATGTGCATGATTAGTACTCAGGTAAGGATGAGTATACAGCTGGACTGAGGTGCTGCGGTTTGTAGTCTACAGTCGTCATGTTTGTTGGTGGGGATTCCAGTGGATTCCAGGAAACAGAGAACTGTTCTCCAATCTCTTAGATATCTTGTAGCTATTCGTATTAGTATAACTATTTAAATAGGACATTGCCTGAAGAACACAGGTTTTCGGTTGATTTTGCCTAATGTTTCAAACCAAACAAATGTGACTAGTGTGTGGAGTTCATATGAGACATAACCACAGTGTGATGCAACCAACATTCTTCAGCTTTGAGATGATGCTCTTTGAATGCATTGCTGAGATATAATCATCAGTTTGACATTTACAACACATTTACAAGCATCATTTGCATTCATATCCTGGCCTTGCTATAGTTTAGAAGAGCACAGAGGGCCTAGTGACAAAGCTTTACTTGTTATGTTATGTTGATCTCCTGCAATGCTGATTTTATTCTTCATTGTTCTTCTCATACTGTTTCCTTGTTTAATGTTTTATTAATCACAACAGTACTCTATTAGATTGAACAATACAAAACTAATAGATAAAATGATACTAATTAAGATAAGATCAGATAAACTTTATTGATACCACAGTGGAGAAATTCACTTATCACAGCAGCTCACAGTCAGTATTGTTGGAGTACTAATGATTATTTACATGATTGGGTCGACTGACTGCTGGCAGGTAACAGAAATATACTGAACCCATACTTCAGATTTCATAAAAAGCAGTGATAGTTTGGAGCTGCATGTTTTGTTGTTGTTGAACTGCTTTATCATTGTGGAAATCGTTTCTTTAGTCATTTGGGAAGATTTTCAGCTAGAGAAGTCATTAAGGGTGGCTAGTCTTGTGTGATTCTGTCACAAATCTCTCCCTGGTGCTATGAGCCGTGTAGCACAGCACGCTAAACAGCCAATGCTACACCATGCTATACCACTTACTCTTTTGTTTGTCTTTGTTCTTTATTTGTTTATGTAGCCATATGCTTTTGTTTTGACTCATGCCCCGTCTTCACACCGGTCTTGTCATTGCCTGTTCCCCACTGTGTCATGATTAAGCTCACCTGTTTTCAGTTTTGTTTTTGATTTATGTCAGTATTTAAATCCCTCCAAAATTTCAAAATTTAAATTTGGAATTGGGCTCAAACAGAGTCTAAGTCACATCAAGCTCAAAGGTCTGACACTGTTGGTGGTAGAGGCATCTCCATTAACACCATTGGCATCAGGTTCTACCTGTTTTATTTCACTTTTAAATAGGCCAAAACCGAGTCATCCAAGGCATCTGCTTGCCCTTGTGTATATGCTTAACTGAGCACTTTATTAGGAACACATGTATACCTACTCATTCATATAGTTATTTAATCTGCCAATTATGTGGCAGCAGTGCAGATATGGGCCAGCAGCTTCAGGTAATATTCACATCAACCATCAGAATAGGAATAATCATGTTGGTGCCAGATGGGCTGGTTTGAGTATTTCTGTAACTGCTGATCTCCATGGAAGTCTCAAGAGTTTACTCACAATAAATGCAATAAAGAAAAAATATCCAATAAGCAACAGTTCTGTGGACAGAAAAGAGAGGTCAAAGGAGAATGCATAGACTGGATCAAGCTGAGAAAAAGGCTACAGATCCTGAAAACAATTCTGTGCAATTGTGGTATGCAAAGAATTAATCCCAGACTACACCACACGTAAAGACTTGAGGCAGATGGGCTACAACTGCATAAGCATTTAGTTCCACTTCTGTCAACAAAGAACAGAAAGCTAAGGCAACAGTGGGCACAGACAAAAAAGATGGACAGATGAAGACTGGAAAAAATGGCCTAATACGATAAATCTCAAATTTTGCTTAAGCACACATGTAGGGCCAGAATTTAATTTAATTTAATAGTTCTAATATGAATCCATAGATTTTAGGTTGCCTTGAATATTT